>NC_087201.1:50570694-50593194 GCF_015104395.2 Macrobrachium nipponense
AGAACTACACGTTGATACATCTACATAACTGTATACAGTATGTTGAATTTCGAAAAGTATTCTCCTTTATTATCATTCATCGAACTTTGTGAATATTATGGGCTTAAATCTAATTGAGAGTTTAATACAGGAATGTGAATGAATACGTGTGCATATTTTGATCATTAATTATCACTGTTATTGTGATAAATGTTCATTTATGTGTGCAATTGTTTTAAGTGTGCAATTGTTAATTGAAAGCAGTTTTTTCTCCCTGCATATATAATATACTATATATATATATATATATATATATATATATTATTATATACAAATATATATACGTATATATATATATAGATATATATATATATATATATATAATATGCGCATTAAACTACAAAATATCCTTTAATATCCAATTAGCTCTACCTCGGAATTAATATATTTTCATATAAGTTAACCAAAGGGGAATTTTCGGTTGACAATAATTTCCTCCTCTCTTGGATTCGAACCAGCACACAGAGGAGAAATCAGGACTTCAGTGCTATCTTTACCGACTCGGGCAACAAGTGAGGTATAAGTTGATACCGATTCCGACCTTACAACTCACTGTCGAACTTAGGTATTTGTAATTAGAATCGATATCCACCCACTTCTGCCATGTTAACAAAGTTGTACGTTTGCCGCACATAGCCACATTATGAATTTTTATCACATCATCGTGATTCATATAGTACATGCATTTAGCTACAAATACGGCTACGTGCGGCGAATGTACGACTTTGTTAACATGGCAGAGGTGGATGGATATCGATTCTAATTACAAATACCTGAGTTCAACAGTGATTTGTAAGGTCGGAATCG
Organism: Macrobrachium nipponense; assembly: GCF_015104395.2. Lineage (NCBI taxonomy): Eukaryota > Metazoa > Arthropoda > Malacostraca > Decapoda > Palaemonidae > Macrobrachium > Macrobrachium nipponense. The sequence continues at coordinate 50,571,541 of NC_087201.1, forward strand.
GTATTAACTTATACCGCACTTGTTGGCCGAGTCGGTAAAGACATCACTGAAGTCCTGATTTCTCCTCTGTGCACTAGTTCGAATCCACTAGAGGACGAGATTATCATCAACTAAAAATTTCCCTTCGGTTAACGCACATTAAAATATATTAATTCCGAGGTAGAGCGAATTGGATATTAATGGACATTTGTTGCTTAATATATATTCAAAATAATGGCGTTGCAATGGGTTCGGGCTTTTCGCCGATCTTGGCCAACATTTTTATAGTTATTTGAAACGGAGGAGGTGGTTAAGCGAATGTGGGGAACCAAGCATCATCAAATGTTTAAGATACGTAGATGACACCTTGATTATAATTTATAAAGGAGAAAGAGAAGAATGACACAAGTCCCTAGAAAACATAAATAAAATAAATGTAAAAATTAAGTTTACATTAGAAGAAGAGAACGAGGGAGAAATTCCATTCTTGGACGTACTACTAAAGGGGGAAGAGGGAAATTTAAAATCTACAGTAAAAGAAAGAAGGCATACACCAATTCATATAGACGTGTTCTCAAAACATAGGAAAGAAATCAGATGGGAGTATAATGACAGGTTTGGCCATGATCTAATAAAAACATTTTCTTAGATCATGTGTTATACATACTATATATATATATATATATATCTATATATATATATATTTTATATATCATCATCATCATCATCATCATCTCATCATCATCATCATCATCCGTTGCTAATCCACTGCAGGACAAAGCCTCAGACATGTCCTTCTACTCCCCTTCTGTTAATGGTCTTTCTATGCCAGTCTATACCAGCAAATTTTCTTAGCTCGTCAATCCATCGTCTTCTCTTACTTTCTCTGCTTCGTTTGCAATCTCCCTAGGGACCCATTCTGTTATTCTTTTATATATATATATATATATATATATATATATATATATATGTATATATATATATATTTGTATATAGAGTTCGCCCCCTCTTCCATCAGTTTGATCACATCATGTTCTAGGTCACGTGTGAATTCTTTCCTCCCTATTATTCTTTTTTTATATTATTAATTCCGTCGTCTTGTTGACTGGAAGTTTCATCCAAACTCACAAATTACAACCTATTTCGCTAACTTCCGATATTCATCTATGAGGTCCATGCTATGGTTCAGACGCCCTGTTAATACCAACCCCACCCGTTTTCCCATTATGTTGGAAAGAAACTTTTCCAGCCTTCTGTGCCGTTCCCTGAGCTTCCTCTGTGTTCCAATTTCTTCCTTTTCGTTTTATCCCGGATTTTTCTCAAAGTGTCTTTTACGTTTTGATTAAAATTGCTTTGTATCCTCCTTATGTCCAGCTTTTTGTTGCAAGCCTCGTATATGTTTTCATCATTTAACAAATGTTTTAGTTGTTTTCGTAATCTTTGGCATCCATAACTACGTCCGCCCCCCCCCCCCCCCCTCCCCTTTATCTGCCTTGCAAATCTGTATACCCTTAAATTTGCCAAGTGTGTAAGAGTTTTGGGTAACCTCTCCGGAAACACGATTTTGTTCAACTTTTCAAAGTTCCCTTTTCTTACCCAACCCGACCTCTCGAAATTGGCATTGAGTCTTTTCTCCTAAAGCTGTGAACTGCGGCTTACACATCCCTTTGCATAGCTTCAGTTACTTTGAAAGAGTTGACTAAGCTAGTACCTCCGTATTTCTCCATCAACCCTCTTCTGATTTTTCTGCTTTTTCTCTTTAATTCCCCCAATGCAATGTTTCTCCTCCTTATGTCTTCCTTTAAGATCCCTGCTATATATATAAAATAAAAACTGGAAACGGATGTTCATCCGTATCTCTCGTATCTATTCGAGACTTTGGTGCCACACGGTGTGCATACACACACACACACACACACACACACACACACACACACACACCTAGGAAACAAAATTGTCAGTTACCTTCACATGTCGATTAATAGGAAATGCGCTCACTGAGAAATTTGGGAGTAGACGGAAATGCAGAACTTGTATGTTAATACTGGAATGGTGTGAACAGGTGAATATGTTGTTGTACTCAATTTATTGGCGAAATAAACATATTTAGGACGAAGTGAATCGCCAATCTCTCTCTCTCTCTCTCTCTCTCTCTCTCTCTCTCTCTCTCTCTCTCTCTCTCTCTCTCTCTCCTTGTTTTTTCGTACATTCACTACCTGCTCTCCATAAGCTCTCGGACTTTTCTTCACAGTATTTTTGCATTCTCTTCTAAATTCCTTGCTTCACCCATTCTGTGAGGCTCTCTCTATTTTAGAATTCTACGATCTTTCGTTATATGTAATCTGGGGGTTTAAAAACATCAAGAACTCTCATTCTTCGACCATTGACATTGACATTCTTTGCTTCATATTACCCGTTTCCAATTGCTCTCATCACTTCTTCACGTATTTCTGTTATATCTCTTTACTATTCCAAGCCAGTAATGCAGCCCCTGTAACTATATACCATTCCTCACTTCTTTCATGATGTTGTTTCTTAGCCTATAACTCTGCAACTATATCTAATTTCCTTTCACTGACTTCTTCATTGCGTTCTCTGTAGAACTGTTAAAGAGCCTTGAGACTTGACATTCCCCTAAGACCTAGTATTACGTCAAACCAGTCAATTTTCCATCTAAATATACTGACATTCTTTGCATATGCAGACTGCAGTAAAGAATCCTATAGTTCCAGTGGCTGTGGCGATAGGCAAAACAGTACATATGATTTATTAAGATTTATTTGGTTGTGACTTAAGGGAGCTAAAGAAAATAATTTTGATAGTAAGTTGATATGGCATTTCTGGAACCATCTTGAGTCTATGTGGTTTGTTTGAAGAATGTGATTATGCAAATTAATTTTGATGCAAAGTTATGTAACTGAAAAAGAGGAGGTATATTATATAGATAGTAGGTATGGAGTTCATTGAGTAAATGAGAATGCCGAGAGTCTTGCGAAACTGTATTTCGAAATGATATTCATGAGTAGACTTTGTTCAGAGGTAAATATCAGGAAAAGAGTTGGTTGGATCATGTGTGAGTACAAAATACAGAGAAGAGTAATTTGAAGTATAGTGAGGAGATGATTTCTGGGAAGTATAAATGATCATTTTCCAGTTGAAGGGAAAGTAAAACTAGTTACAAAATTTACAGAGGAAAGAGTGGTATGTTTCTATTAATGCAATCTAAGATAAGTAAGCTGAAAAGGCAAGAGAAAATAATTTTAAGGAAAAGCCGAATTGAATATTTGTAAAGTTAAAAGAAACTGAAGCAGGATTGGTGTATGAAGAATTTTGAAAATTAAAGATGGGGTCATGGAATCAACAGGGATTGCTCTTGGGATACGGAGGGTAGGAAAATGGAATATATTCTGTCAAAGGTGAGCTGAGGAAATTAGAGGACTTGTTTAAAAAAAAGAGGACTGTTTAAATTAGTTTCAAGTCAAAAGAGCTGATCATATTGCAGTATATAAGGGGATGAAAAGAGGATGTTAAGGTTATGATGAAAAGTTAGAGTACAGTTTGTATCTGTAGAGTATTTGGAAGTGTATTGAATATGGGAGATAAAAGAAAGTAAGCTTTGATGGGTGTGGAAGTTGAGAAGCTAAGAGTAAATTTAAAATGCCTATGGGATTGATTGTTATGGATGTAAGGAATGTAATTAGTAGTTAAAGAATGGAAATGCACTTATGTTTCTATGGGATTTCTTGTGAGGTACTGCATTAATGTGGTAAAAAAAGTTAAGTAGATGGCCAATTTGAGTAAACAATGCCTGGATCAGGGAAAGGTTCCAAAGGACATTAAGAACTAAAGGGGCATAACATAGCAGTACTGGGAAGGTGTTTGGTGCCAGAGCTATTGATAGAGGAAGAACAGTATAGATTCGGACTAGAATGAGCATGTGTGTATAGTGTTTAAATGAAACATTTATGTGAGAATTTTGAGAGCAAAGGGAAAAAGAGGTGAGTGACATACAAGGAAATGATTCAGGCAGTCTGGAATGCTGTGTCGATGGATCTCTCACATTTGAAAAGCTGTTCTTTTTAATGAAAGGTTTGCTAGCATAACTGATTGTCAAGCCCCTTCTCTGTTGTGAAGCTATCTCATGAAAGCCTGGTTCTGCTTATTTGGAGATATGTGGGCGTATTGTCTTTGGGATAAGAATAGATCTGATTTGGTATGAATTCATTATATCCAACTCAGAAAGGAGGCTCTAGGATTTTATGCTTCTGCTGAAAATGCATACGGTTCATTAGCACAAATGGGGGGCTACTTTCATGCTCTATTTAGCTTATACTCGGCATTTCTTTCTGGTTTAAGACTTGGTCCTGCTAGCCACTGTTCAAATGAGAGGGCAACCCTGCTGGGTGATGTGTATGGTGCTGAACTGATAGGATAAACTTTTTGATTATGTGATACGAAAAATCTTTTACTCCACCCTGATGCCAATGAAGGTATAGACCCAAATGGTGCTTTTCCTTAGCTCTTTGAAAAATTGCTTATCTACAAAGTTATTTTATTATTTTTAATTTTTAAGGTAGCTGAAAGGAGTTCTTTTTGTAGATGTTGGAGAACTGCAGTGCTGCTCGAATATGTGACTGTTGTAATATATTTATGATTTTAACTTTGAAAATTTATGTGAACACTGTTATCACTAAGTCTTTTTTTATTTGTATTTTTTTATACTTTGTATCATTTTGCAGCTCGGGTGAAGGGTCTATGTGTCCCGAAAATCTGATCAGTAAACTCGTGTGATCTTTCATTTGAAAATCAGGAGAATATTATTGCAAAATCTGTGTCAGTAACTTTTTCTATGAAGTGACAACCTTCAAGAGAGATTTTCGCCCGTAGTCTCTCTTACTCTGTGGTACTCCAACCCCCCCTGTTCCTTCTGCCCTTTGTTACTCACATCTCAGCACCCGTAAGAGCATCATACCACCCACCGCTAGTCGCACCCCTCTGCTACCTACCGCCCTCTGCCAACTAGCTAGCTCCTTGTGTCTCCTTGTGCCCTCTTACACTTATTTCCCATCACCCACCGCTCTACGCAGTTTCACGCCCCTCTCCTCAAACCACCCCACGCCCACAACCACCTACAGCTTCTCACCACCTAGCACACATCGCCATCCACCACCCTGATGACAGGTGCCAAGTCCCCCTAGTCCTAGTGAATGTGCGATGGCACTTGCTTCTCATTAATTTGCACCTGTTGGCCTTTGAGTGATAGGCAGAGAGGAAAGGAGAAAGAGTGTGGGCATGGGTGGTGGGCACGGACAAAGAGAGTACCTATAGGAAAGTAAAGGGAATACTATGGGTTACTCACGAAGAGAGAGAGAGAGGAGAGAGAGAGAGAGAGAGAGAGAGAGATAGAGAGAGAGGAAGAGGAGGGAGAGAGAGAGAGAGAGAGAGGCGGAGAGAGAAAGTCGTCGAAAAGGAATGCAAAGAGAAGGAATCGTTTATCAATAACACACACATACATGTGTATAATATATATAATTATACTATCATACCTCCCTCTATTATTATATATATATATAAATATAATATATATACTATATAATTATATATATATCATATATATATATATATATATATATAATATATCTATATATATATATATATATTATATTATATATAAATATTATATATTATATATGAAGGTTGTTCAAGTTGCTCTGCCGATTCGGCCTCCACCGACCCTTTTCAAGATCTTTTATTGACTAAAGTACACAGATATCAAAACGTAGTACATCGTAATATTTACAAACCGAGAAAAAATAGAGAACATATAGATAAAAAACAAGAGAAACACAATTGTTCACACTATATAATTAATGATCGTCAAGGAGAAAACAAGTCCTTGTTAATGTTATATTGTTCTTGGGTAATATATACAAATAGAGAATCTGTTTTGTGAAGACCTGTATTACCATTGACTTACCCAACAACAATATGATATTAACCAGGACTTGTTTAATCCTTGACGATCATTAACTGTGTAGTGTGAAGAATGGAGTTTCTCTTGTTTTGTCTCTATTTTTTCTGTTTGCAAATTTTACGATGTATATACTATGTTTTGACTTCTGTGTACTTTAGTCAATAAAATTTCTTGAGAAGGGCCGTGTGGAGCAAATCACGTATTCTAGCATCTTCATGAAACAGAAGATTAAAAGTGTGTGTATATATATAATATAATATATACTATATATATGTGTATATATATTAAATATATACTACGTGTATATATATTATATATATATATATATATATATATATATATATACAGAGATTGAGAGAGAGAGAGAGAGACGAGAGAGAGAGAAGAGAGGGGACGAGAGAGAAGGAAAGAGGAGCGAGAGAGAGAGAGGAGAGAGAGAGAGAGAGAGAGAGAGAGAGAGAGTTGGGTGGGGGGACTTGCTATGGTGACAATCATGTCCTTGAGTTTTTACCTTGTGGTGCATCGATCTGAAAGATGGTTCTCTGACAAGCTGTCTTCTTGTGAACACCTTCAGTGAAATGCTGAAAATAATATAAAGTACCCAATGATCCTCCTTCTCCCTTCTATAGTTTTACGATTTGCTTTCATTTCTAATCCAAGATAGATTGGGTAGAAAGGTGAAAAGGCGGCCCGTTCACTGTGTTATCATGTGAGAGGTTTTTAAATCAGAAAGATGAAAGAGCACAATCTGGATTGAGAATCATGAATTGAATGTAAAATAAAAATAAAAAGAAATAGAGAGCGAGAGAGAGAGAGAGAGAGAGAGAGAGAGAGAGAGAGAGAGAGAGAGAGAGAGAGAGAGAGAGAGAGAGAGAGAGAGAGAGAGAAAATATATGAGGTGTTCAATTCGTGCTTTATAGGGAAGACTTTAATTACGATACACAAACTGTCTCATAACATGGGAATTATACATACAGAAACTGACGCTTTCAAGTGAAATGATTCTCTACTGAAAATATATTGACAAAAAGTGGCCCCGTCTAAGCCGCCCTCCCCTCGAAGTCAGTGTCATGACGGTTCGGGGAAAACTACATTTTAGCTGAATTTCTGGGAAAGAATCGAACTATTCTGTCGTGATTGGTCCAGTTTCGAAATACGTGATTTCGACACATTTAAGTTTTCTAGCTATTCGGTTGTTTTCTTCTCCAAGAAACGTATTTGTTTTTACCAGATACTGATTGTAGTAATGATTATTTACAGTCATTTTGGCAGTTATCACCTGATGTCTAAGTGTCATAGGTATTTATATTGTTTTTATACGAAGCTGTGGCGAGCTGACCCAGCTCCACAAGCAGACGTTTCACTCGATTTAGGAAATATGGCTAAAACAGGATATTTCATTTGTTGATGAAGGTTGTCTCATTTTAGATGTTTTGTAGCTGGACACAATTGTAAGTGCCCTTTCATACTAATAGTTTCTTATTGCAGTTCCCCAGTGATAATGGTAATCAGTTCCACCTTTGGAGGTCAAGTATTAGGGTCACAATAAAGGTTTCAAAGTACATATTTAAACATAATTATTAAAAGCTGGTTCATCTACATACTCATCCACATAAAGTTGAAGATATTTCAGAGCTCATAAGGCAAAGCGTCTTGAATGGCGTGTCTGTTGTTTTCAGGCAAAAGAAACAACAAGGAGATATTTTATAGATACCTCAACTTCAAAATAATGAGCTAATTTTAGCTAATTCTCCCATACTCATTAAATCCTGCCATGAAGCTAATGTATTAATGAAGCCAGGGAATAAAGCATCGCCCATTATGCACACGAGGAGGTTTAACCTTTAACCTTCGGTGCTGTGTTCCCCGAATAACAAGATGCAAATAATTTAAAGGATAATGTGCCATCCGGGGCGCTCGGTTTCAGGTAACTGTCGGGACTTTGTGATCGTTCTCACTAAGGGGAGCGAGTTATTGATCTCATTTAGTCCTGATAAAGAGGAAAGTCATTCCGCGTTTCAGTTCTGTTGTTTACATGAAAACTGATGATTGCTTTTTATCTCTCTATTATCATTCACAGGTTTGCTGTGTACCTGGCAAATTATGTGATTTTGGTTTGGTCGTGAGTCTTAATTCCTTCCTCTATTAGGATGTCTATGGTTGTTGTGCATTGCAGGAAAAAGAGTGTCCTTCTGTATGTGGAAAAAAAAAACCTAGAAAATGCATAGTATTTGGGTAATTGAGCTGGTCACATTTATGTACTCAAAGAAGTGTAAATGACGGGATATTTCGATCATCATGACCATTCAGGTTTTACATGTAGGCCGATCGATGGGTTGGCAAACATAAGGCCCCTAAAAGATTGGGAGAAATGAAAAAGGAAGGAGAAGGCGTTGAATGGTGCTTATTCCTCAAATAATCGCAGTGATTATAAGCGTCGTGAACAAACAAAGCAGGGAGAGCATCTGGGATGGCTGATCTTCACAGGCTACAGGATGTTTGTTTTTATGGTGTTTTCACGTTGCATGGAACCAGTGGTTATTCAGCAACGGAACCAACGGCTTTACGTGACTTCCGAACCACGTCGAGAGTGAACTTCTATCACCAGAAAGCTACAGGGTGGATTAGTGTTCTAGCAGGTGTCTATGGCCACCAAGGATGAGAAGGTGGAACTCATACTATTTAAAAGAAACACTATCCGGGAAGCTCTGACAACTTTTTGAGCGATTTTCATACTTTATGAAAAGAACGACTAAGAACTTAGGGCCACGGGTCCAGACTTTGGCAAGATAATAAGAACTAGAGCAGTATCCTGTAAAGGAAACTGCTAGTTTTCTTTTTTATATTTCATTAGTACTTTCTTACAACGCTTACTAATATTTTAACCGTGCTTCACGTATTGCGGTCTCACTGTCTTCAGGTTTGTGATGCATGCCTGAGGCATTGGGGTTTTCCTAACGTAGAGTGATTCATGTGACCCGCAAACGGAAACAGATCATTTATTAGAATTTTTTATGAATTATGACTTTTTGTGGTCGGCCCGGTTAAATTGTACGGCAGGTTAGTCTTATACTGGAGCTTCTCTTGCAAAATCTATGGAGCTTCTCTTGCAAAATCTTGGAGCTTCTCTTGCAAAATCTATATTTGTCATCTCTATCAGTATAGATAGTTTTTTTTCCTGCAGCTTTCACTCATGCTCCTCTAGCTGCGGCCTTCGGTTTATCAACCAGTAGTTCTGCTTTATGTCATGAGAGCCCCTTTTTTTTTTTTTTTTTTTTTTTGAGCTCACTAATAACGTTATTGGCTCGTTGCCTACAACTTTAAATTTCGGTAGAGTTGTCTAATTTTTCGAGGAACTAATGCAGGGAGCAACTGGAATTTATTAGGTTAATTTCTTCATATTTTTATGTCATTTTTTTATGCAGTTAGCTTTACTTTTCATAATTGATAAGTCTCTCTCTCTCTCTCTCTCTCTCTCTCTCTCTCTCTCTCTCTCTCTCTCTCTCTCTCTCTCTCTCTCTCTAGGCTTTATAAACAAAATGAATAGTTTGAATCTGAATTTTGATTTCAGTGTGGTTAGCTTTGATGTCGTCTCTTTATTACAAAAGTGCAGATGATTTACTTGAGTTTTTGGAGTAGGAGTGAGAAAGTTATGATGTTTCTTTAACTGTAGCCGACCTCAATAATCTTACACGGTTATGTGTCAAAGATAGTAAATTTTGTTTTTGGTGATTTTGAGACCAAATTTTTAACAAGCATTTTGCCCCAAAAAATTATACGGTTTTGGTATGTGGGTGATATTTTCTGTATTTGGCCAGTTCACGAAAATCTCCAGGAATTTCTGGTTAAGCTCAATAATTTAGTATTTTCTGTAAAATTTACCGCAGAGGAAAATAGACATTGTAATTTGAATTTTCTTGATGTAACAGCTTTAAAGTCTTCCGAAAATCAACTAACATTGCCCCTTGTTCATTGTTATTCCAATCACCAACAAAATGTTAAATTCTCTGTTTTTTCTGGGATGTCCATAAGGGCTCTGCGCGTTTTTAGCCCGCAGTTCATTGATGCTGAGATTAAAACTATTTATGATATTGCCTTGAAACTTAATACCCTAGGACTTTTGTAGATGTGGAATGGAAAAGAGCTACAAAAACATTTTTTTTTAACTAATAAAAACTTGAATTTAGTAAGCGTAACATTCTCAAATTACTGTATGATGAAAGGTTTTTAGAAATTCCTAGAATTTTAAATCTTTTCAACATAAATGTTGTTTTCGTTCATTTTAATGTTGAGAATTCATTAATAAAGAATTAACTCAGAGATGTTTCTGGGTGCATATATGACACACCTTTGTAAAATTTGTGATGAAATATTACGGACAAGCTGGAAAATCACTTTCATAACGAATCACGCAACACCAATATTCTGTGAGAACTGTTCAAATATCGAATGCATTATTCATACATATGAGAGATTGGATCATCTTATTAAATTGAGTGAAGCAAGAACCTTAGTCCCGTATGATGACACCGGTAATGGGCATTTCATTGAATCTTATTTTATCAAGTCAAATTATGGAAGTATTCTAAATTTAAGTCTTGGCTTGTTTAAACTCGATGTCTTCATAATTAGAAAAGTAAAAAAAGTTGTTGATAAATATATAAGCAAAATTAGTATTCAGTTTTATACATGATTTGGATTTTGTTGGCTACGCTTCCGTACCTCTTAGGGTTAATTATGTGGTTTCAGTTTTGCTGCATGATCCCGGATTATCGTGGATTATCTGTGTGTTTATTACCCTGTTTATCCTGGATTATCTGTCTGTTTATTCTTGTACTTTGTGTTTACCTTGTAACTTACTTTTCAACTGTATCTCATTTGTGTCCCGAAGATGTATGAATAAACACATGAAAGTACTTGGTGCTGAACTTCTGCCTGTCATTGTAGTATATATATATATATATATATATATATATATATATATATATATATATATCTATTTGTAGTATATATATATTATATATATATATATATATATATTACTACATATATATATATCTTCTTTTCCACAGTTATCCCTACACTAAGGGGTCGGTTGCCTGATGCGCCTTACCTTACAACATCGGGCATGGTTTATTATTTGGCAAAGGGGTTTTTACGACCGCATGCCCTTGCTGCCATCAACCATAGTTATTGGCGGTGGGGCTCGCCTTTGACTAAAAAGTCCACCTGCCGGGCAGCAGTTTCCACAGCTATTGGCGGTGGGCCTAACCTTTTACTAAAAAAGTAAGACTGCAAGGCAGCAGCTGTCCTTTTAGTCGCCTTTTATGACACGCAGGACCTACGGTTGTAGTATTCTTACATCCCTACCACACACACACACACACACACACACACACATATATATATATATATATATATATATATATTATATATATATATATATATATCCAAACAATACGTGAAACCAAGGCGATACCACCTTTAAAAATCAGGCATACTAAATGCTGTTGGTGCGTTTTCTTCCTATAACGTTTTTTTTTTTTTTTTTTTTTGTGTGTGTGTGTGTGTGTGTGAGAGCCGCAATTTTCGCTTCCTTCTCTGGTAGATATCATCAGCTTCTTTTCCCCAATCATTTTGTGTGCGCATTTAGGTCAGATCGAGTGTGTTGTTCCTCGGCTTTGCATATTTAAGCCTGGTAAACCTGTCAGTCATGGTACAGGAAGCCAGAAGTTTTTGATGTTATGACGGTTGTCTTACGTGTTGCCTCTGCTGTGCAATATGGAATAGAAAAGTACGTGTTGCAAATGAAATGTTACCTTACGTTGAATGAACCTAAATGTTTTCCATCGAAAATACTAGATTGTTTACAAACGTCCAGTGATGCACTGTCAAAGTAAGTATTTACTAGCGTTACATCGTAGAAATGGAAATCTGGTGACACTTGTTCAGTGCTCAATATCAGGTGAACACTATTATGGCAATGAGAACGGCTGACTCATTTCTGACTCGTTCACGGAAATGAACTTCTCTTACAAAGCAGAAAGATGATATCTCATTCTGGAAGGGAATCGCTTCATTGTCGATTAATTAACCACGTTTTTCGGGAATTCCGGGGGATATGAAAGGACAAAATCATTTCGATATTCGTCGGGTTTTACTGATCCATCTCTTGCGATGACTCACCAGAAATCCAACTGGGGTGACATGGAAAAGGAGGCTGATGGGGGAAGGGAAGGCGAGAGGGAGGGAGGGGGGGGGGGGTGGCGGTGGCGCTGGAGGGAGAGGAAATGAAGCTGCGGCAACTACATCAGAAGGCGCAACTGCATGAACCGATCACCTTTATGGTGAAGTTAAGGTCAGAATGGAAATAGTAAAGCTGGCGAGGCCGACGACACATTGATGCGGAATCATGGATGGGGGGTGGGGGGAGTGGTCGCGTTGAGCTTTCTTTGCTTCGTAGAGCTGTCTCTTCATGAGCGGAAAATGACTTGGAATTCGTGGATTTCATTAGCTGCTCATTCACGTTACTGGAAAGCAAATTTCTCGAAAAATGAAAAACGAATAACAACCAAAAAAAGAGCTGTGGAAAATGCAGGTGATCGAATATTATTTACTTGAAATCTTCATAGAAAATGGTGTATTGATTCTCATCAAGATGGCCGCTAACTTCACTGAAACGTGACCTTATGCAATGAGAATTTACATATCAGATCTGAAGGTTGATTTTCTTGTCGTGAATGGTTCTTCTACGTCTTGAAATGAGGTTGAACTGGTAAGAGAATAATTGTTGTCTCCAGCAAAATAGGAAATTAAACAGATGTGGATCCTGGGGGAACTCGTTCCTAGTCCTCCCAGACATTTTTGTCCTCTGCTATAAGTGTTGAATTTATCTTTGCTGCCTTTTGTTACTTGTTTAATCGCTTATGGAATTTAAATTTCATCGCTTTTCAGTTGCTTAATATCTTTTTAATTTGGTTTTTTATTTGGTGAATAAACGCTTCTTTTTATTAATTTTTTTTTTTACATTTTTTTAATCATCGCTTTCCTCGGACCGGTTTTCGGTTGTCCAGAGACGTGCGGATTCACCTACCAGCAATAGTTATTTCGTCTTCTGTATCCAGCGAATTGCAACATCATTTTATCCTGGAATATCTGTCACGCCAAGAACTTTCTACATGCTTCCTTTATTTCCCATCCGAGATTGCACTTTTGGCATTTCTTTCTAACATATTTTACTGTAAGCACATCCTTTTTACTTCCATACGTCTGAACTCATTTTTTCTTTTAGAAAGGGCATATTTCTATGCTATTTTTATGCGACTCGGAAACCTTTTATTTCATCATTTCCTGTAACGTGCCCGATTACTGCTGTTACAAACAGACACCTGTGTCCACAATGCACTGAAAAGGGTAGTGTGAGTGTACTATTCATATATGATTCGTATAACCCGTGTGATTCAACGGTTGTTAGACTTTGGGAAAAAAACGCTCGCTATTCAATCACGTTTTCTGGTAGTATATTAGTATATTTTCAGAATTCAGAATGAAGGCGCTTCAGATGACATCCACGAAGATGTTTTATAGTTGAGACTTGATGAACGAGGCAGCTAAAATGTTTGTTTTCTGAATTCTGGAAGGATTCAGAGTTCTTTTTGGATTAAGGCAAAGAAATAATTCGTATCCTTATCAATAATTGATTATTTATGGATTCATATTAGAAAGGACCATCCCCGCCGACTTTGATATTTGAAGTGAACAACTTGTTGACTGTTTTAGATGCACTGAAATGATCTCACGTTTATTACAGAAATTTTTATACTGGACAGATATAGACGACAGTTAACTGATTTTTACACTTTGCAGCAGTGTCATTAAGACCTTCTTCATTAAAAAAAAAACCTTCTTATTTTCATATTAAAACTATAGGAGTTGCAGTTATTGCACATGCTAAAATCAAAAGAGTCATTACGAATCGGTGAATATCCTATGTTATTAGTGAGTGAAAAGAAATTGTCTATGCTTTATGAACAGAAGACGGCTTCTTCACGACATGAAAAACCTTTTGGGTCCGGTTTGCACTGACCATTTCATTTTGTTCACTGATAATGTGAGAGATGGTTAAGTTTCTTTTCTGCAAATGTTTTGGAAGGCATTCGTAACCCGGTGCGTCTTTTCCACTAAGTACGTAATTCACTCATCTGATCAAACAAGTTGAAATGAAAATGGCCAGAGGCGTCTGTCGGCCATGGGAAGGAACTTGCTAGTTCCAGTGCCTCTGTGGTTGCCGACCCTCAACCCAGCAGCTAGAGTCCTGAGACGGATCCCAATTGGAGTAGACGTCTTGGGCCGAATTCCAAGTGTGAAGAATAAGGAAAGTTAAGAGGACACTTGATTATTGCAGTTACTTACGTATCAAGTAAAAAGTTGTCACTATAATCTACAAATATATACATACACACACACACACACACACACACACACACACATATATATATATATATATATATATATATATATATATATATATATATATATATATATATATATATGAAGTGCTCAGAATATCGTTTTTGAAATATAAATCAAAATTTTATAGACATGATGGCTATAAATATACATATTCTTGTGTTGAGCATAATGTCAGGCACTTAATGATAACTATAGAATCATCTGTAATTACATGCAGGTTTATGTATATTTATATTTATGATGTCTTTATGATTTGATTTTATAAGTAAACATCAATATTCTGAGCACTTCAGTTCTCTAAGTAAATCTCGCTCATAAAGTTCTACTCTCCGCCGCATGCCGTCTTAACTAACACCCGCCCAGTTATTTATAAAGGTCTAAATTGGGCAACCAGCAAGAGCATTTCCCAACAATCCTCCTCAACCACCTCTCAACCCCTTCCCCAGCCATCATGCCCCTCCCTAGAAAGATAGAGAGAGAGAGAAAGAGAATCATCTGTGATCGAAAGGTGATTTTGTTTGTACTACTTTCCAATGTTCATGGTACGTGTAGAGCACGATGAAATGGGTAGCTGATATTCACACGCAAAAAAGGTGAAAGGAATGTAAGGACAACACACTGGGATTTTAGTTAATTCATTTAAAACGATCGTCTGTCTGCTTCTATCTTTCTATCTCAGTCTTTTTTTTTTTTTTTTTTTTTTTCTTAATATCACAACTGCAATATATGTATGTGTATGTATGTATGTGTATATATATATATATATATATATATATATATATATATATTTATATATATATATATATATATGTACACACACATCGAGCTACTCCACCACCGCAAGAGGGTAAAAGCTTCACTGACGTTCCTGGATTTGTATGGTGTCCTGGGTTCGTGCCTGGGTGCCGACAATTTTATTATCGCCCAATAAAATTCCCCTTCGGTTAAGCATATATGAAAATATATTAATTCCAAGGTAGAGTGAATTAGATATTAAAGAACATTTGTAGTTCGATGTATGTATATGAATCACGCTAATGTGATATGACTTTTATATATATATATATATATATATATATATATATATATATATACACTGATAACTAATGAATCACTTTGTATTATACACTATGCACCACCTGTATTTTATCTCTTCATTTATTACGAAATGTTTACAGATAACTTTTCTATTCCAAGGTATTTTGATGAAAGTATGATATTTCATACAGGCTTTGTTGAGTATCGCTTACATTGCAAGTTTAGCAGAATTTCTGATATATCAGTTTCATTCATGTTGTTTTATATATGTATAAACGCACGCATATACTAACGTAAGTATAAATATACATGTATATATATAAACATATATATATATATATATATATATATATATATATATATATATGTGTGTGTGTGTGTGTGTGTGTGTGTGTGTGTGTGTGAGTGGGGCTTGGTGTAAGGAGTCAGGAGTCTATCCATCCGCATTAATAATCATCAGGAAAGGGAAGAGATCACTTACAGATGTACAATCTGCTTTTATTCCAACGTTTCGTAATTGTCTATTTAATTACATCATCAGGGCCGTTACAGTGAAACATAAAATTCCTTGTAAAATTGTAGACACTAACTAAAACTAAAAATTAAGGTTGAAAAAACTTGAAATTATTCTCACAAAATTTAAGAAATATAAAAATTATAATTACAGGAATAAACAAAATTTAAGAAATATAAAAATTGAAATGAAAGGTATATATTTTAAAATTTTGTTCATTCCTTGAATTTTTTGTTGTGTATATTTCTTAAACATTGTAAAAATAATTTTCAGCATTTTCAAGTCTTCATTTTTATTTTTAGTTTTTACAATTTTACAAGGAATTTTTTTTTTTTTAACAGCAGCCCTGATGATGAAATCAGATGGACAATTACGAAACGTTGTAATAAAGACAGCCTGTTCATCTGTATGTGTCCTCCTCCATTTAGTGATGTATGCATGTATGTATGCATAATGTACGTATATGGCGAGTGAAGAGAAATGGTTGGGATAGGCAATTATTGTACAAGTGGGATATACATGTATATGTACACACATAAACATATATGTATGTATGTATGTATGCATGTATGTATATACATGCAGAACATCCTTGTCTTGTCCCATTTTTCATGGTTTCGTTACATCTATTTTTAATTTTTTATTCCTCCCTTGTTTAATCGCCAATTGTATATCGCTTTTACAACTCATATATATGTGCTTGTTAATAGGTTTTGACAAACATACGTGGCCACAAGACTCTGTATATTCTCAAGACGTTAAATCTCAGATCTCCTTTTTTCTAATTCCCAAATCTTGAATAGAATTCTTCGCTTGTAATCCTTAACCTTTCCTTTTTCCTGGATGCGAATCAGTCTATATCATTGTCTTCATTTGCCGTGCCCTTTTGAAGCAACTGACATCCGTGAGATTATCGTCAATCTCAGATGTGGGAGGGGGGGGGGGGGGGACGGTTTCATTCTCGGTGGCCATGCTTCATCTCCCAGGCCGTGTCCCTCAGACGCTGGCGAGATGTCACTGGGGAGCCATAAAAATTCGCGCGCGCGGGGAATGCCTAGCTTGTTTCAGGAGGTCTGATACTCTAGTCTGCTCCCAAGGATTTCCTTCTGCCAGTGACATTGGTCAGGGGATGACCAAGCACATCTTATTTAAGCAGTTATTCGCGGCTGTTGCTTAGCTGCACCATCATCGTCATCGTCATCGTCATCGTCATCGTCGTCAAGAATAAAAATAATATGAAAGCGCCAACAGCCATTGCATCTCCAAGCTGCAGCGGCAGCAGTCATACCGCTGATAAATTCCTTTTGGAGGAGAATCAGGATGAATCTCACCTGTTGCCAGATGTATTTCATGTTCCCTGTGGTACATGTACATTATATATATATATATATATATATATATATATATATATATATATATATATGTATATATACATATATGTATATAAATACATATATGTATATAAATACACACACACATATATATAGTATATGTATGTATATATACGTATGCATGTATATGTATAAGAGGCAGTTTCATGTCATAGGTAAGCAAGCGGACGAGTCTTGTGCCAAAAGCATCAACATCTAAAGGGCGAATGGATTTTAAGATAATTTCATCCTCATACATAAATCCTCAAGTGGAATTATTTCCAGACAATTATTCCTCATACAATTTCCTCTAAGTCATAACAACAATTAAGTTTTTCCAAGGAAAATGATCTTCCCCCACGAGCGTTAGCACTTGAACAGCAGACCACTAGGCAATTAACCATGGAAAGTTAAGTTACACTTCAGACAGTTTCCCTAAGAACAATTATATCCTGGTTGGCTGTCCTACGAGCAGTTATTCCATGCACAGCTAGCTCTGAATCATTATTTCCCAGTTAGTTGCTATGACTGTATGATTTATGAGATGGATAATAATTTTTTTTTATCATTCCTCCTAGCATCATTTCTGTGTTGCAGTTTCAATCCTCTGTGAGGTTCTAGAACCCTGATGTAGTTTATATTAATTTTATACATGCAACTACATGTGAAGAAATAATTTAGTAAAAGGTTAATGAATTTTTGTTATTTTTATTTAAGCTTACAAGCAAGTCAGCAAGATTTTCCTAAAGGTTTTGTGTAATATCATTATTCGTGAAGTAACGTCTACTCTGTAGGAATGTATGCGTAAATGATCTCTGAAACAGATTCCGCCTGTATTACCGTTGACTGAATGCCATAACCAGGTTGGACAACCAACCAATGGGAGATCCAGAGGCTTGATGGTGAAACTTTGGAAAAAAATATTTTTCACGGAGATACACTTCAGCAAGGGATGTCAGCAGATCCCAATGGAAGACGTGCCAAAGGAGAAGAGTTGATATTACCATATTACCAGCTTAAGAAGAGGCAGCGACTTTCAACAGGGCAATGAGGAAGTTGTTATCTGGAGCCTAAAACACTTGACCGTTTTGTGGACGAGACATAGGAAGAATACATCGAGGAACTCAAGGCCGTATTTTAGAGAGTGAGAGATGTTAGGACTGGTTAGACACAGAGAAGTTAGTGGAATCCCTTGGGCACAAGGTCAGCTATAACATGATCGCAATAGATGAAGAAGCTGGGGCTAATCCAGGACTCATCAACGCCGAAGACCAAGATACAGTGAGATTCGTAGGTTTGAGGGGGTAAATTTGTGTTAAGTCTGTTAACAGCTACTCAAATATTGCGGCGCCTTTGACTATCCTAGTGTCGAAGGGGTGACTTGATAGTTTGGAGTGAAAACAGTCATGAGGAATTGTACCGAAGTTAACAAGTAAATGATTTTAACAGGACTTTCATCTTGAGGGTAGATGCATTGAATGAAGGACTAGGGGCCATACTATTGCGAGAGGTTGTTCATTGCACATTTCTAATTGCTTATACATGTAGAAAACTTCAGACGAACAAGCATAACTACTGTACCATCAAACAGCAATGCATAGAGATAATATTTGTTTGTAAAAGAGTCTATCTAAACCTGCATCGGGCAGATTTCATGACAGACAGATTGCAAGGCACTTGTGTACTCCAAGGATGCAAGATTGAAAGTACAGTCATCATTAGGTGGGCCATAACACTCGAGTCCTAAATGTTTCAAGCATTTCAAGGAAGCTCAGTCTTGGCGCAGATTACTTCAGCAGGCTAATAAAAAAAAGATATGGGATCATTGTTTTTATCACATTACAGTTTATGAGATGGATTATTATTCTTCCGTATATATTTCTCCCTTCACCTTTTCTGTGTTGCAATTTTGAGAGGGCATGAACTTTAATTTTGTATGATGTTCGAGATCCTTGATTTAATATATATATTTATTTCATACATATGATTAGTTTTGAAGAAACGTTTGTTTAGTAAGAGGTTAGTGAAATTTCGTTTTTATTATTAATTTTTAAAAGCATGTCACAATTGTTTTCTTAGATTGTGTATTGTCTACTCCTGAGGGCATGTGTATGTGTACAAGACAGAATTTTTGAGAGCTGGAGGCGGCATTGCAGAGAGAGCAGCAAGACAGAGGGCAGGGAAAGTTTCACGTTTCTAGTCATCTTTCGCAGAGGGAAAGAAGAATATAGTGTTTTTAGTTCACATGAATTTATTTTAGCGTTTCCCTTAAAAACAGGAGTCGTTCTAAGGACAAAGACCCCTGACAGAAAACAGGAGTCATTCCAAGGACAAAGACCCCTGACAGAAAACAGGAGTCGTTCTAAGGACAAAGACCCCTGACAGATCACTTCCACGAGTTACTGTGTCAGTGTTTAGGATTTACTATTGGAGCTATTGGAGGTTAATTGTCGTCGGGGGTGTTATCCAGATGGTAGTAACATGAGGGGCTGGGTGGAGTAAGGCGTTTCAATGTTCAGCAAGTGAATGTGACCCTGGCCACCGAGAGAGAAGGTCCCTTCACCCTCTGACCATGGCCGTCTTATATAGCAGGTCTACGCCTTTGCTTACCGACATCTCAGCTAGGGTAAATAAATGGGATATCGAACAAATGTTTTAGCATATTTTTACTTTTTCTGAAATGAATCGATTTTATTTATAACGAAGTTTAAACATTTACTGTATACATACATACATACTTACTTAGAGAGAGAGAGAGAGAGAGAGAGAGAGAGAGAATTTTAATTACGGTTGAAGATATTAATTTGTGTTATGACTATATTAGAGTTATTAAACTTCATTTTCTTCGTTGCGCTTCCATTAGACGTTTTAGCATGTTGTTCAACTTCCGGGCTGAAGTTTTTTCTATATGGAAACGAGTTTAATCTTTGAAGTACTGAGTAGAATAAGCCATTTTCTATCGCTAATGAATCTGGGCACACGAGGGGACATGTTGTATAACAATAATGAAGAAATTGAAAAGTCTGGGGAATACCCAAGTAGCGTTATTAAGGGTCATTAAGGGCAGTAAATATTTTAATGACTGACTGGTCGTTTATAAGCGATAACAGTGACAAGACAAAGTTATCATTTTAGCTGGGCTTACAGCAGTCGTACTTTGCCTATGGAATTTTTGTAGTTCACTCAAAATTATTACCAGAATGTTTGTGTCAACCACATACGAAGGTATAACATAACTAACTTTTGCACAGGGACACCGTCGATGTAAGCTTGAATGGATTTATCATCATTCACTCTTACCAAATTGACCATTCTGGGATAAGGCGATAACGGAGTTGGGGTTATTAAGAGACACAGCTCGTCGTGAATCATTTTTCAGTACTTATCAAGGTTAAGCTTGCTTGAGAATTCCTGCAAGTCAGATTCATAATCTTGGTTTTTTTTCCTCGAGTGCCGCCTTCACTGAATTTTCTTCTGTTCGCAGAATTTTAGATTCTGGCGATTCCCGTCGTTCACAGTCGAAGAAAACAGACCATTAGAACAGTTAGGCAGGAAATAAGGTGCTGCATTTTGCCGTAAATGTAGCAGCTGCATTTGCAAAGTAGTTTCCCACCGCCCCCCTTTTTTTATTTTTTTTTTTTACAGCGAAAGGTCTAGAAATAAATATGCGCTTATTGATGGGAAATAAACGTGAAGTATGTCACTCGATTCAGAAATTTATACATATAGTTTTATATTCTACACACATGAGGTCCTGTTAGTAATTATATATATATATATATATATATTATATATATAATATAAGTATATATATGTATAATTATATATATATGTACAATGTGTATGTATATATATATATATATATATATATATATATATATATATATATATATATATGATCGAAAAATATTCAAGAACTTGACATTGGTTTCGGTATCAGGATCTGTAGGGGAACACTCGGTAGTTAGAACCGTTAAGTGCTCTGAGGGAGGTCAGTGATTCGGAAAATTTACAGGTTAGAATGATGGATGTTCTACGTTAATTCAGAAGACCATATGCTAGCTTGGGGTCATGGTCCTTGAGATGCAACGAAGTGTAAGTGACAGTGTAATCAGTAAAATTAAATTACTTACCACTGTGTAATCTTAAAGGTAGACTTCTGTCGCTTAATCGGTTTTTGGAATATAACATTGATTTATTATCAGTATTGTTACTTAGATATGTTTATGCAACCTAGCAGTAAAAGTCTCACAATTTATAGCTACGAGTTTGAAATTCACCGGTGATAATAACGTTTGTATTTGTGA
>NC_087201.1:50598194-50608194 GCF_015104395.2 Macrobrachium nipponense
ATGTACTTGTGTCTCTTTGTTACTTGAAGGTGTGGGCTAATCATAAGTAGTTAACAGAATAATTGTGAATCTCTCTCTCTCTCTCTCTCTCTCTCTCAACTTAAATGTTTATTGTGCAATAGCAGAAATTTATCAGACTTCCGTCGTTTTGTTCAGGTAGACCACAGTAAAATATTCGTGGCGTCGTTGGCAAGGGGATCAAGAAAAGCTTTTTAGAAAGTTAGAACCTCCTATGAAATATCTTAAGATATTTTTCTTATAAAGGGTAATTAAAAAAGAAATTTTAATCCACTATATTTCGGAGAATACTCATGGAGACGAAGGACGATGTCTACTGGTCGAAAAATAGTGGGTTATAAAAATATCTGTTTTTTTTATTGACTTTTTTAATATATATATTTATATATATGTATGTATACACACACACACACACACACTTATATGTATATATATATATATATATATATATATATGTATGTGTATATATATGTGTATGTATATATATCATATATATATTATAATATATATATATATATATATATATATAAAAATAAATATATAAAATTATTGCGAGAAATAGATTGTTTTGATATTGCTTTATAAACAATTTTTATAGAAAAAATTATATATAATTTTATATTTTATATATTATAAATAATATAATATATATATTATATATATATGATATATATATATATATATATATATATAATGTATGTCTGTATGGGTGTATATCCATACACACACACCACCACACACATATATATATATATAATATATATATATACTATATATATCATATATATATATATATATATATATATATATGTGTGTGTGTGTGTGTGTGTGTGTGTGTGTGTGTGTGTGTGTGTATTTTGGTTAACAAATCCACAGATTCACGAAATTTTCAATGAAACTTGACTAATTTGCATTTACGAAAAACTACGTAAAAGTGATTATGTTTAACTTTTGTAGTAATTTATAAGGTTCTCTCTTTTAAGTGTCAAATCGGTAAGAAAAATAGGAAATAGGTATAATTTTTAGTTTTGTACATAAATGTGATACAAAGGTAAATTAGCACGCAATATATATATATATATATATATATATATATATATATATATATATATATATATATATATATATATATATATATATATTAAGGAATTTACGCCCTATATATATATATATATATATATAAGGAATTTACGCCGTCTCCGTTTCAAAGGGAAGTAAAGTTAACAATTATTCATAACTCAATACAGGGTCAGTCGCCTCTAACACTTGCACATCACTCCTTTCGAGGGATTAACTCTGAATTATATCCAATGCTTTTGTACCAGCAATTCCAAGGGTATGTTCCCCTTCAATTCCAAGGTCTCATGCCTGTAATTCCAAGTCCCAGTGCTTGTTAATTCCTAGGCCTAGTGCTCTTAATTCCAAGGCCTAGTGCCTGTTAATTCAAAGGCTGAGTGCCTGAAATTTCAAGACTACTAGTTCTTCATCCCAAGTCCTGGTGACTAGTAATTTCAAAGGCTTGGTGCCTGTTGATTCCAAGGCTTAGTGTCTTCTATTTCCTTGTGACTGTCAATTCCAAGGCATAACGGCTGTAATTTCCAAGTCCTTGTGTGGCTTTTGCATTTGATGTCTTTGCCTGATTTACATTTCCTGTCTTCCAAGGTGGTTATTAGTTCCCTTTGGGGCAAATCAAAATTTCAGACAAAATACCCCTGGGCCTTTTAATATGACTGATAATTTGCTTCATTAGTTCAAAATGAGCCAAATATTTTTGTACAACTCTGAGTTTACGGAGCTCCTATAAAACCGCGTCTAGGGAATAACCATATTCCCAGAAGATCATTTCTTCCAGCCTCTTCAATGCCACTTTCATTGCCCCACACACACACACACACACACTCTACCCCTACCAGATGGCTAATGCTGCCTTTGATGAGTGTAAGGCTCTCTCTGATTTGAAGAAACATATTAGACTGAAGGGCCAGGACCTACTTGACTTGGTAAACACCGAGAGGGCCACGCCCAAGGAAAAGAGGGAGAAAGAAAGATTAGGCCAAGAGAAGAGGGAAGAAGCAGAAAGAGCAGGGGGGAAGAAAGAAAGATTATCTAAAGAGAAGAGAGGGAGTAGGAAAGGGTGCATCAACTTGCTATGGCAGCCCAGGGTTTGTGCCCCTCAGCAACCCCTTCTGCACATTACTCTCTCAGTAGTGTGAGATCTCTCATTAAGCTGTGGGATGAGATTGAGTCGGAAGCCTGGGTCGACCATGTTGAGCGGGTGATAGACAACTACTCTTGGTGAAATAGCTCTCGTTTTGGGGACGCATTTTGGAGGCAAGGGTGCCACTGCATTCAACGCTCTTTCAGCCGACGATCAAGGGAACATTGCTCTAGTCCGGGATGCAATAATAAGAGCTTTTGAGATAACCTTGGACCAGTGGAGGTAGAGATGGAAAGGTATGCCTAAGGAGATTGGCCAAACCTGGTCAGAGTGGGTGGCCAAAAAATGCCAGCTCTTTGTAGATGGACTGATGCTTCCATGGCCACATACATCAGTGGAGGAAATCTTGGAGCTTTTCCAGTAAGAGGATTTCCCCTCATATGCCCCTCCTGATCTTGCCACCCATCTGGTGGATAAGGCTCCTAAGACCATTGCAGAGTGTTGTCGGTGGGCTGACACCTTCGATACCTACCATCTGCAACTCGGTTTCCTCAGGAGGAATATTCTCCCAGCCAACCCAGGAGACGAATAATCCGCCAAGGAAACCTGTGTGCGTGCGCTGCAATAAACCTGGGCACTCCACGGAGCAGTGCCACTTCAAGGGGGGCCAACAGCCACAGGCTCCATCAAAGCCCCAAAAATGGACCCCCTCAAAATCAGACTAACAACAGCCAATGGATTCGGAACAATAGCCTGCCCCAGCTTCTGGGCCAGTGCCAATGCCTGATTTCAGCCGCAGTTGTTGCACTACTTGTGTGGTGCATGGGCCAGATGCCCCAGTAAAACTGCTACTCCCGCCATTGCCATGGCTGTGACAGATCCTTTCATTTTAGGCCCTATATCTGTGGCACCTCCTCGATGTACCTAACCTGCCCACCAGGTTAGAGCATTTGAGGACACTGGTGCGCAAAGATCTATATTACGGGAAGCTAAAAATCTCTATGGAGCTAGGATTGATCGGGATCAGCTCGTCACTGTTGAGAGCCTCAACCACGTTAAAACGATTCTTCCTACTGTCCAGTTGAGGGTCACACGATCGGGCTTCCGACCACCAGCGCCCTTAAAAACAAGAATGAACAGCAGTCGAAAATTTGAACTCTTAATCTGACCTGTTTACCAATACATCTACAAATGGCAATTTACCGTCTTCTTCCCTTTCAAGAGTAATTTTATGGAGGTTAGCATGGTGGGAGATTTTGTTTTGTAAGGAAATGGTGAAACGAAATTTAACAGAATCGTGCACTATTAAAAAAAGGGCTTTGATATTTTATTAAATATCAGCCTAAGTATATATAAAATGGGGAGGAGTGAATCTTAATACATACATAGATATTTTCCGGTATCAAGCAGACAAACACTTTAGACCTTTTGAACTATACTCTGTTTTTTTTCATCTGTCCATCTGCCTGTGGTGTTTTTGTATGGCAACACTGCGTCCCGGGCTTTAGATAGTTACGCTATGTGTAAGTTTTAGGTAAATAAAAGGATATCTGGGTGTACATTGCAACTGAAAAGTGTTTTAATAATTTACTGTATGCGAATTACACCGTTAATATTCGAAATAGGATATTATTATAATCGTTGAATGTAAGCTGAATGTGACTATCTAAAGCCCGGGACGCAGTGTTGCCATACAAAAACACCACAGGCGGGTGGACAGATGAAAAAAAACAGAGTATAGTTAGTTAATTCTAAAAACAGTATCATTTCTTGCATTTCTTTAATGAATTAAGTAAGCAATAATACATGTGTGTGTATATATATATATATATATATATATATATATATATATATATATATATATATATATATATACACACATACACACACACACATGGACGGAGGCTGTTGTCAGTATCACAAATCTTTAGTGATTTGATGCAGTACGTACTTACTGATGATTATACATTTGCTTTGGGTGTTTTACAGTAAAATTTAACCTCTAAAGATATTACTTTGTCGGTGACAGAATATTATTTGTAAGTTTAATCCATGCGGTTCTCCTTTTACTCTACTTTCCCACAATACATAGTATGTAGAATCTACTGGTCTCTTTGCCTAGAATACATTTCTTTTTTGTGAAACCAGATTTGTAAAGGCTGTTGACCTGGGATAACGATGTTTTGTTTGCTAATTGGGATGTTTCTTTTGTAAGTTTAACTAGTGCCATAAAACATTTGAATTTAAATGTTGTGTGTGGCACTCATAACCACATTTATTTAAACCAATAAAACTGTTGTTTATAAAACCCAAGAGTTGAAAAATCTTTCGCTTTTTTGCTGTGACGATATGCATATATGAAACTGTTTTCATGACAAAGTTTCTGATTTTGTGTGAAAACAGGTTTAAGAGAAAGCAAGGTTTGCATGACGAGGTCTTATAATTATTGATTATTTTGGCTGATTGATTTTAAGCTGACAGCAAAAGTCATCGGCATTAAATTGGGGAGCCCGAGCCGATTTCTACAGTTTGAATCCTGCTGATCCCTGAATGAAGATCATGATCTACAAACCTTTGCTCAAGAACTTCTGGCTGTCCGAGAGGTTTTTCATCTAGCTGCCAGGATTAGGAATACATAGACCAATAGACATAAGTGTGGAGGAAGGAAGGATGGAAATGGCTGACTCACAAAGATATGAGATTGTATCACGCTGCGGTTTAGAATATAATAATGCACTTTTATAGTGTAGTAGTGCGGAACTCATAATACTTACTGCCGCGTCATAACAGTGTAAATCAATGCCACATGCAAAGAAAATAATTACAGGGAACTTTCTTCATACAATTTAATCTGATATTTTTTCATGCCTTTGAGAATGGTACGATAATTACTTTTACTGCTTGTTATCAATTTGGATAACTGCTCAAAAGGCCTTCCTTTGAACGCTAATTGGAGTATTCAGAGAATATTGGTGTGGGGTAGGTTGGGGTCGGGGTGACTTTTAATGACTGGCTTCCGTGCTTGGACTAACTACACGGTTCGCACAAGCAATCTTGAGGAGTTCGTTCTTCTTGTATTGATTTGCAGCGTAGCCGTGCAGCAAAACGCCATTTTCAGATAGAGCAGGCAGATCCCTGAAGTGCACGTGTGTGTGTGTGTGTGATTGATTTTGAGAGGGTATTTAGGCATTAACAATAAACCGTTTCCATAATAGGGGCTGACTTCAACAAAAAAATGCAAGACAATAGTCGCTGATGTATTCATAATTTAACTATTGAATCTAGATGAACCCTTGTACAGACAATTTCAACATTAGCTACTTCATATCCGTAGACCGAAGTGTGTCAAAGATCCTCACACACTACATCACTCATTTTTATCTACACTACACAATAATACCTCGGTATATACAAGAGGTCCTTTCAATTCTGTACCTCTTCCACTCGTTCTCTCTTAACACTTTCTAGAGTTGCCCCGCCCCCATGCCTCTGAATGACACGCAGTCTTCTCCGAACTAGTAGTCTCCAGTCTGCTCAACGTGATTAAATCATCTCGGCCATTCAGGCCTGATTGACAATTGACGCCTGTAGTCTACACATGAATGTCATCTTTAAAAACTTCCATTTGTTATTTTCATTCAACATTCGCTTCTTATTTCCATAAAAATCAATTGACTCTTCCATCCCAACTTTGGCTTCCATGGATACTTCTTTTTTACCTTATCCCACGTGGTGGTGTGGCGGCGGGGGGTTGGCGGGGTTAATGCTATCAGTGCCTTTCACGGGATGTACTATGGGCATTACTAAAGGTTTTTGCAGCGTCCCGTCGGCCCCTAGCTGCAACCCCTTTCATTCCTTTTTACTGTAGCCTATTCATATTATCTTTCTTCCATCGACTTTTGCGTGGCCTTCCCTGACATAGAAAGAAGCGGGAGGTTATCATCTTCAGAATGGAAGTATTTTTATTATATATTGACTCAAGCAGTGTTCTTCAGTCACTGGAATCTTTCAAGTCTTTAAACCCTCTGATTTTAGATATATTGGAGTGGCTGCTTTTAGTGAAAAGAAGAGGGAAAGAAGTAAATTTCTGTTTGGTGCCTTCCCATGGTGGGGTGGCTGGGAATGAGAAAGCTGACCAACTTGCAAAGTCGGCAGTCAGCTCCCGAGAACCCGCAAGATGCCTTCTGCCATATCGGGGATTGATATCCTCCAGTAGGTCAGAGAATTAGAAAATGTTGGTCGTCACAATGGGAGGATATTTTAACTAATAAAAAAAATGAGCTGTATCACGCCATCAGTATCTCCATGGGCATATCCCTATATGGCAAGGAGACAGGAAACGATGTTTTGCAGATTAAGGAATGGACATACGAGATCACTCATGGGTTCTTGATGTCCCGTGAAAATCCTCCGTTTTGCGATGTTTGCACTGTGCCCTTGACTGTGAGACATTTGCTGGTCGAATGCCGCAGTCTTGGGAATTTGAGACATTAGTTCCTGTCCCGGGGGCGTGACAGAGAAGGTTATTATACTCAAGCTGCAATTCTCGGAGAGGATTGTAATATAGAGCAGTTATATATCTTTAGATCATGCATATAAAGTATATGTAAGAAATGATATATTTGAACAAATATGATTACATACATATATACATATTCATTTTTAGACATTTATATATGAAATCAATGTTGAACTTATTTTTTGTTTTTTTTATTTAAATTTATTTCGGTGTCAGTAACATATCTGTTGTGACGCCAGCTTTAATAGACACAATCAGTCAATCAAGACATCTTGCTATCCACTCTCTCCTAACAATTATTTCAGAGTGCAACTGCGAGGTTCTCCTGTTACACCTTTCAAACCTACCTACTCTCATTTTCCTTTCCGGCGTTGAATGACCTCATCGGTCCCAGTGCTTGGCCCAAGTATTCCATATATTATCCATTCCATTTCTACCTTGTCTTTTGCATACACCCTGCAGTCTCCTCTCCTTCATCAGCTCTCGTGTCCTGCCGTCATCTGTTGTCCCAAATACTTTTATGAATTATCTGGTTCTTTCCCAACATAAACCAAATAACATTCGTTATTACATATTCCTGGTTTCCATTGGCCTACTCTCCTAACTCTACTATTTCTCACGCTCTTTTTCAAATATGTCCTCTACAAACCTTTTTCTGGCCTTTCACTAGTCCACAGTCTCTTTTCTCTTTCCTCAATAAAATCTTTATTAATTGAGAACATCTGCCGTTCTGCACGTCATTCATGACCCATTTTTGTCCAGTCTTTTAAATGACTTTTCGTCAATACATCAATAAAGATTTGAATACACAAGGCGCAACACCATGCACTTGCATTAGACTAGTTTAACAACTTCATCAGCTTTTTCCTAGTCTTCCTTTTCCTCTCAATCTGTTCGTATAACTATTTACTACTAATCACTTGACGGCGAAGCCTCGTCATTGTCCAAACGTGTACCACTCCGCACACTGCCTGCCGTTAGTGTTGTCTGTCATTTTCTCTATCAATATCCAGCCATACACATTCGCGAGTATCGTAATTGATGTTATGTTCTTATAGTCACCTCTGTCGCTTTGTCACCATACAGATGACCAACTGTTCCTCACTTTTTGCCTTCACCTTGATTTCCCATATTAGCTAACCAATTGCCTCTTTACATCGCAATAATCTCTTTCCGAAGCCTCCATAGATTTATCTTAACTCCCACCCATTTCTTCATCATTAAGCAATGTCCTACTTCACTGTGTATCGACATTGGAACCACGTTCTCTTCACACAAAGCCTCTCCCTTTGCAATTTCATTACAAGATTCATTTGCTCATTATCCTCTCTGAATTTACCTCCTTCCAGCGCAACTTCTTCATTTCCATAAACTACTTGTTCACATTGACCCTGTGTTTTCAGCATCTGCCTTCTTTTTCGGTCTCGCTCTCCACTTGACTTCCCTGGCAGTGGTCCTTCCCTTTGTAGTGCCCCTGCGCCCTAAATAATTTTTTTTAATGTTTTTTTTCAAAGGACAGAAACTAAGAAAAGAGACCAATAAGCATGCACACACAAACACACATACACAAACACAATATATATATATATATATATATATATATATATATATATATATATTGTGTTTGTGTATGTGTGTTTGTGTGTGCATGCTTATTGGTCTCTTTTCTTAGTTTCTGTCCTTCATTAGAAATGTATATTTAATTCTAACGCACGCAAGGGCATGAACACTTCATGCTATATAAAATTTCCCGTATGAGTCAAATATGGCATTGCTCTATAAGACACAAATGCAGTCGATTGCATCTACTAAAAAACAAATCATAAGACATACCGAAGTTGATATCTGAAAATAATTCGTTGTTACACGCAACAGATGAACACAAATATTATCATACCCCAAAGCTTGCGAAAGAGATAAAACTGAACATTGCATGAGCCAATATTGTAAAAGAATGATACAGGCTAAATGCGCTCTCCTCCCCCGCCCCCCTCCAACTCTTTCTCACTCCCCGCACCTCCTCTCTTTTCTTTCCTTCTTTCTTCCACTGGGGCGAAAATATGATTGCAGCCTTATTAATCAAAAGAGGAACACGTGTCCCTCCTCCGCCAGGCGCCACCGTCAGCGGAGACCAGCCAAGTCCTTCCATTTGCATGCCAAGGAAAAGAGAAAGGTTGTAAACATATGAACAGTGAAGAAAAGTCAATGATATTGTTATACAATTTGTTTGTCGAGGCAAGAGGAAGGTTACAAACATACGAAAGGTGCTGAAAAAATGCGGCTTTGAGTTACATTAATGTTGTGGCAACGGTGATTTGCCAGTAGAAATAGGATTAGACTTGCGCAAAATAGCCAAGATGAACTTCATTCGAGGAATAATGATAAGGAAGATACAGATTACCAGGTGCAACATCTTATAGTTCTTCTGACGAACAAGGCGACGCCCTTCCCTTCACTGCTTTAAGTATATCAGGGACGATCTAGTTATTTTATTTATTTATTTTTTGCTATTAAAACGTTTCATGTGATTAGAGGTTAACTTATTTCGACGGCTGACTCTTGACATTCGTACGTGCCTCTGTTCTCCATGATTGACGTGAGATCAATTGTTTTGCCCGCCCAGGTACCTCTGCATAATTAAAATAGTTCCGATAAAGAAGAATGAGATTTATATTTTCATATAAACTTGTCTATGCAATGTTTTGAGTCACTGTGATGTTGCAGTGAAACACAAGTAAACTAACGGAAGCCATCCATGAAGGAAACAGACGCTAAGGTGTGTTGATGGAATTTGTCAAAAGAATTTTATGTAAATTGGCAGCCATACATTGGCAATATTCTGAGAGGGAGACACAAGAGCTCGTGCGTTGGTGAGGTATAAAATGTCGTCTGTCACTAACTCAAGGAATCATTTAAGAGACTTAGGATCTGCTTGAGAGCTGAAATTTAATCTCGTCATTTTATGCCAACTTGACTGCTTGGTCTACTCGTGGTTTTATTATGAATAAAGGATTTGAAGGGAAGGTTTATTTGGGTATTGCGGTGTAAACTTGCAGATGGTTCCGATTTTATCCGCAAAACACTATAGTGTTTACAGCCTAACTTGAAAGAGCTCCTCGTATATCTAGAGATGTGACTCAAAATAATCTCAAGAAAAGCAAATATCGAGGACAGAGTATACACCAGGGAATGAAATAACACAATGAATAATTAAAATTCCTATTTAATTGCCCACTTGAAGGTTCTCTTGAGTTGAAATTTGGTACGGATTGAAAGTGGCAAATCAAACAGTGGTTAAGCAGAGT
>NC_087201.1:50610694-50673194 GCF_015104395.2 Macrobrachium nipponense
ATAGTTCATACATGTTCTCCTTACAGGTTCCTATCATGCTTACCTGTCTTGATTACCTTAACATCCAGGATTCACACCTTCCTCCTCATTACCGAATAATGGTCAGTTATGTCTCAAGCTGCTCCTTCCCACGACTCGATCTTCCATCACCTATGTACTAGCATAGTCTAACATATAATTTCCCACACCATTTTCTCTTTCCAATTAAACTTTTTATTTATGAATAAAGATTTCTTTCCTTGGAAACTATTTATTTTTAGCAATCAAATCCCTTTTTTACATTTCCATAAGACTTTTCACTCACATTTACTGCAGGCACTCCATACGTACCAAAAATGCGTTTCCCCTCTTGGGCACTTACCTTGGCATTTAACTCCCCGTAGTAACCACCCTTTCATATATTACGAACCCATATGAAAGGGCACAGGCTTACTCTCCCAGAAACATTCTCTTGCGTTTCCATTCTTTAATCATATGCTCACTCATGTTCTTGCTACTTTTTCTTCAGCCACACTCATTCTTACCCATACAATCCACGAACTAACCTATTTGTACCCATCCACAGTCTTCCACAATTGTGTTCCTTTGGTAGCCCTTCGCCTTTCAGCTACCCCAAACACAACTGTGTCCTCATCACCCCCCCCTCCCCCTCACCCCACAACACACACACTGCCCTTTCACCTTTGTCATACCAAGTGCCAAAACATCCACCCTTTTCTCCCTAAACAAACTATAGGTGTCAGAGAGTTTATCTCAGTATGCATATTGCAATGAGCAATGTGACTGAAGATTTCGGAGGCTCTCTCTAGAGCTGAGGGATTCATAGAGAAGCATCTTCACTGGAAATATTTATTTGTTTTAATTTTCTAGTGTGAAATTTCTGTTTAAATGTTCATTTTAGATTCTTGATTTTCAGTCAATATTTTTTATGTACTCGCACGTATATTAGACCTGTGATTCCATTGCACATGTAGTGAAGATGAGCTTATGGCTGAAACAGCTACGAATGGCTTGGAAATGAGTAAATATAACTGCAAAGGAGCAGATTTGATTATTCCTTAAAGACTTCAGACTTGACGATTGGAAGAATTACTGGAGAATTTGGAAGTACTACTAGTTGTAAGTTAATGATGCCAAGTGCCTTACCACTTGGAGAAAATAAAAGAAACCTGTGCAAAAAAAAAAAAAATTAAATTAAAGGCGAAAAAGCATGGAAGTCTTAAACAGAAATACAGAAGATGTTACATCATAAGTTCCTTGTTGGACGAGTGGTTTTCGTGCTCGGCTATCAATCTGGTGGTCCGAAGCTCGATTCTCGGCTCGGCTAACGCGGAATCAGAGGAATTTATTTCTGGTGATAGAAATTAAAGTCTCGTTATGGTATGGTTCGGATCCCACAATGAAATGTAGGTCCTGTTGCTAGGTGACCAATTGGTTCCTAGTTACGTAAAAATATCTAATCCCTCGGGCCAGCCCTAGGAAAGCTGTTAATCAGATCTGTGGTCTGGTTAAACGAAGATATACTTAACTTTCTTTTGCTTCATCATAGAGAAAAGGAGACCACAGCTGAGAAAGACTACTATATTGCCGCTCTTGGACCAAAGATCCCTTGAAGTTGAGACTGGCATAGTCTGCAAGTCTGAATTGGGAAGAATCGTGAAAGCCTCTCAATACGAACTACGTTGTTCACAGATGGCCATCCTTGGGGGATTCACGGGGCCAGAATGGTTTGCAGATTTAAAATCCGAGGAGGCTTGAAGCCTTTCATTGTGAGCTGCGCTGAATGAACGTTTCGCTGTAGACTTGGAACTTTCTCAGGAGTCAGGGGAATCAAGTAGAAGTATTCTTGCCTGCGAAATTTGTTGATCTCCATTTTTATGAACTGTCAAATGTGTTAATTTTCATTTTTGATTATTTTCTCCAGTCAATTTTTTTTTTTACGCTAGTCTCTCATACAAATGTAGAACCATTGTAAGTCTGCTATAGTCTTGAAGGAAGTCATGAGTTAGTGGCTGTAACTGTTGTCGGCTCAGGAGTGCACGCATATAATAGCTTATTAGCAGTTGTATGTGAGATTTTAAAAGTATTTGTAAGGAGATATTTCAACTTTACGCTTAAAATAAGTCATTAAAACATTGAAAATATGCTAGTGGGAATGCCTGTCCAGTTTTCCTTTTTGATTATTGTTACTCTTTGATTTTATAAGATTTTGATTAAAAATTGCATAACGACAGTTAAAAGAATAGAATAGTAATGTACAAATGCACGAACGTACAAATTTCCAGTATAGCTGTTTTGCTAAATAGGTGACCAATAGAACTTATTCATCGCTGAGACAGATTCCAGAACGTACCGTTCTATTTGTAAACAAAATATTATGGTATATTTTTGGTCGAATCAGATTTTTAGTTTCACTTGACTAATTGACTACTAACCCAAAGATAACATGGATTCTCCCTCACAAAGAATCCAAATGCAGCCCCTCCCCCTTCTTCCTTTTCTAACTCTTTTCAATCTTAGTTTGCTTATCCATTAGTCTGTATTTTAAGATTCCGTATCTTTTATTAGGAGCTGTCTTTTACTTAGTCGTTTGAATAGTGCCCAGCGGCTTCCTTCAGCACTTGTTGAGATCAATTATTACACTGATGGGCAATATCAAGTTAGGTTAGAAATATTGTCCTATTATTTAGGCAGCCATGTTAATGTTTCATTTTAGGATTAATAAAGGTATAGAATTCATCATATCTAAAAATATTTATTTTATTTTTTTAAGTTATTTTACCACTATATATTTGTTTCTGTTTCCTTGAGATTTTAGATTATTTTGTATATTGGCAAAATTCTCTATTTTTCCTTGAGAGAATTTTCTGTTTTGTGTGTATGTTTGTGTATGTGTGCGTGTGTAATTCCCTAGTTCCGATTTTTACTTTGCAATTTCAAGAATAGATGAAATCTTTCGTTTACTGTATTATTCTGAAACTTTAATATTCTCACCATTTCTAATTAGATTTCAGGTAAGCTATCAAGCTTGCCAGTCGTCCTGTCCCAGGAATTCCGTCCTATCCGTCGATCTGCAAACAAAGTGTTCTTCAACCCTCTATAGAGAGCTTCCTCTTTTTCGGCCTGCTGCGTCTAAGTTTCCTTCCATCTTTTCCATAGGTCCTCTTCCATCCGACATCCATTTCCAAAAAGTTCTTGAGATCTCTACCTTCCCCCGTTCTTTTCACGTGGAAAACCAACGTAGCTATCCTCTTTCAACATTCAACAAACTTTGAAATGTTTTGCACCCTCAGTTCATTAATGTCTTCATGTCGTATCTTGTCTAACCTTGTTAGCCTCACTAATTCCATTTCTGCCGCTTGAATTTGGCTTCTAGTTCTTGATGTTAATATCCAAATTTCATGGAAATAGGTCAGAACTGGTCTCAATATAGTGGTATAATTGCTCGTGTTTACTTTTCCTGGCATATTCCTATCTTTCATCAGTGGATAAAGTAGATACAAGGTGTTATTAAATTTTGCTGATTGGATGATATATTTCTAATTCTGACTTATTTTCGTCACAGAACACAGTGCTTAGATATTTAAGATTTCTGCACTTATGTAAAATCTGGCTATCCAGTGAGACGTTCACATCACTGAGTGTTCTTCAGAACACCATGATTTCCATTTTTCTTTGCTGATTTTCATTCCGTTATTTGTTAGAGTATTACTCCTCTACTATAGTTCACTTTGAAGGTCCTCTCTTGTTCCTGCTATCATCGCATGGTCGTCTGCTTACATTAGAGCAGTGACCTTCTCCTTATTGGGCTTTCTATCCTTCTCCCTCTCTCATGCACTTATCCAGAAACAATATGAACAATAATGGTGAGAAGACACTGCCCTGGAACTTTAATAAAGTACATTAATTACATAATAGATCCTTACTTTTAGTAATATAATTCTTAAAGATGTTAAAGGAAATTCCAGTGATGTCAATTTGTTTTAAAGCATGTCATTTATGATTTTCTTGGAATTTTTACATAATTGGCGACGTTGTCATATTTCAAGTAGCAGTACCATGGTGTAATTTTACAGTGTTAGTCTGAAATCCAAGAATATTTCAGCACTGCAGTGACAGAGACAGTAAAGCTTGTGGAGGTGGCCAGGGTTGGAAGGCCGGGCATTATGGGACTTTGTTAGTGAGCAGCAAAATTTAGCCCATGCAGAGCGACAAAGAGCAAGAGAGAAGTATGACACCTTGTGAAGAGAGGGGAAGAAAAGAAGCAAGACAAAAGTCTGAAAGACAGAGAGCAGTGGCTGAAAGACACACAACTTATGAAGAAAGGATGCAATGAAGAAAGGATGCAAGCAGAAACACACACACATGTTGGGACTCAAGATAGATGCTGGCAGTGAAACTTAAGAGAGACGGGCAAGGAGCACTAGCACCACCGCAATTGCTGTAAAGCAATAACAGGGACACGTTCATCAAAGATTGAAGAGGTTTGCAGAGAGCCAAGGTTGGTCTAGGGATGAGTGGTTATTTGCCTTCGATAGCGCATGTCAAGAGATTTTAGATGATCAAAAAAGTGTGTAGGATGAATCTTGAGCAGATACACAGGCCAGAGCCAGTAATGGATTTATGAAGAGGCACTGCTTTCACTAAGGAACAAATCAATTCGAATATGATGGCTATATGCCAGCATTAAACTTCTACGAATGAACGAATGTTTGAAGGATACCTTTCAGGCAATAATATTATATTCCCCCAAGGGGGCTAGTTCCGTCAGTGCACCCCATGCGGTACACTGTAGGCATTACTTAAGGTTCTTTGCAGCGTGCCTTCGGTCCCAAGCTGCAACCTCTTTCGTTCCTTTTACTGTACCTCCTTCAGTATTCTATTTCTTCCATCTTACCTTCCACCCTTATAACAATTGATTCATATTGCAACTGGGAGGTTTTCCTCCTGTTACTCCTTTCAAACCTTTTACTGTCAGTTTCCATTTCAGCGTTGAATGATCTCATAGGTCCCAGTGCTTGGCCTTTGGTAAACTCAATGTTCAATTCAATTCAATAATCTTATTTATTTCTTTGATTGCCATCTGAGTTTAACTGTAATTTCCTTACCGAATTGTTTTTCTTATTTCATGGTTGCGCATTCTGTTCTGTGAAAACCCAGTGGCCTTTTTGCCCTTTTCCATTAAAAGTGGGCACATACTGATTAAATATTAACATGAACCTTTCCAGGATACGTACTTTGAAATTTATCTAGAAAAGATCTTAGGCATTCAAATGATTAAAAAGGCAGAAAATAGTCAGATAGAATAAAAGAGAATAACGTTCTTGGCTAGAATCTTGGCGTAATTTTTCCGTCTATGGCCATTAATAAACTAGAATTTTTATCGAAATATTACAAGACTGAATCTTTTAACAGAAACACGATTGCTATCCTTCCATTATCTTGTGTGTAGGAGTTTTTTTATTTTTCCTTTCAATTTTAAGCAGGTTTCAATTCTGTTAAGCGTCTTGACTGCTTATGTTGCAGAAATGAAACGTGTATGCAAGTTTTTTAGTCCATGGGAACAACCAACAATGTATTTTATGGTTACTTTTACTTTCGGTTTGTTTCAACGGTGATGATTATACATTTTAAAAGTTTCAATTTATTCTGAATGGGTTTGAAGACTTATTTTTAGGACGTCGCAGGTGTCTTCGAAGCGGTCGCTCGTTGCAAGGAAAAGAAAACGTTTTAGTCGCCATTGTTTTGAATGTCAGGCGCGAAGTGCAACTGGCTCTTCTGCCTTTTATTTTCTCTCTGTCTGTCTGTCTGTCTCTCTCGTGTTTATCTCAGAGCACTGTCCACCTGTTATCCCGTCTTGGAGGCAAAGCCTTTTATCCCACCCATGAAATCTGATCAAAGCAACAATCCTGATTTAAGAGAAAAATGCAAAGCGTCGGGGACGCCTCCTTACTTGGGTGTCGTGACTCGGGGACCGCCCGCGCTCCAAGAACCCGATTCCCTATTCGCTTGAGGACCGATTCCTGGTAGGAACGGAGAATCCACCGAGTGAAAATGATGGAAATAATCTCACCACGACTAAGGTCTGATGCCAACTGCTTCCCAAGTAACCGTGATACCCATGCCATGCCCAGTTCTCCCTCTCTCTCTCTTTTCTCCTGCTCTGTCATCACAGCAACCCTCTCCGCCTCCTGCTGTCCCCATCCCTACCTCGTGCCCTTCGTCCCACCCAGCCACTTCAATCTGACATGGTAGTTATGCCAACTCAAACGCCGAACATCATCAAACGGCGCTTCATCAACCAAACGGCTTCAGTGGCAGTGCATGGCGTGAGATAACTTACCTTGAGAGCATCGGTCTAACTTACCTTTAGAGCATCGGTCTGTCTGCGTCGAGACTTTTGAGTAGCCTCTCTCTCTCTCTCTCTCTCTCTCTCTCTCTCTCTCTCTCTCTCTCTCTCTCTCTCTCTTGTTGTCCCTGAGTCAGTGCAGGTCATAGTCTGACAATTCAGGTCATGTGGCAGAGGTCATTTTCTGAAGATCTGAGTTACCCATTTTGATAATTTTTAGAAAACCTTGGTCGTACTATGAATGATTCTGGTTACATTTCGAAGCTATTCAATTATTTATTTTTTTTTTTTATATCGTGTTCATTTTCATTTTAGTTTATGCTTTCGGTTCATTCTGAATGGCACCCCGGGTCACGAGAAGGTCAATTTTGAAAATTTGGCTTACATGTGCGTGTTGCTTTCTGAAAGCTTACGCCATACTTTCAGGCAAATTTCAGAAAATTTTAGTCTAAAGCAAATCATATTCTGAAAACTTATGGGTTGTTGCTGGAAATTTTAGTCGCACGTATGTCACTTTTTGCATATTAGTTTATACCATTTAACTCACGTCCTATATGCCTGTTACCTTTTTCGTTTACCTTTGCATAGTGCAACAAGGTATTCACGGGGCACGGATTATATTATCCAAATTTTGATAAGAGCTCGAAACAAGAGTTTCTATTTTATTCATTTATTTATTTAGAATATGGAATATGGCAACTTCAGATGGCAGCAAAGCCATTTCACGAAAGTTTATATCACTTCTTAAATACTAAAGAAGACTTTGCCAGTAACAATTTTTTTTTCTTTTTTGCTCTACTGAAAGTTTGGTGAGTTTTTTTAAGGCGAACATGGTGTATGTTTCTGAGTTGCAATCATCATAAACAATGGAGAATACTGAACACTGAAGAAATATTGAAAGAAGATCCCATTTAGTTTAAAAGTAGGAAGACCTCTAAATAGTGTTATGCAATGGTAAAATCTCTTTCCAGTATTTTTCACAAAGGTAGTTCTATTAATTAATAATTTATCATTCAGATCCTTGCATTTATAATTTTCCTAAGACGGTATCGCTTGAAGACTGCAATGATTCCCTGGTTCATCGGATGCAAGATAGAGGTGGTGATGGGAGGAAGGTAAAAGACAGTGATGTTTGGATGAAAATCGACGAGGTTGCCGGTGAGCGCTGTTGAAAACAAGAATGACATTGAAATGGATACATTTGTCCTTACAGTGTTTACCCATCGCTTTTGCAGTCTCGAAAAACCAGAATTCAGAAATAATGATGGTCACCCAATAGCTGGGATTTGATATACAAAAATGACGAAGAGGGGCCTTAGGGATGTTTAGCAGACTGAGCATTCTCCGCATGATACACCAACAGCCAGTTTAGTTTGAAGTCTTACGTAGAGTTCCCTCCCCCGAAATGATGGGGTCAGACCTTGAGGCCTGACATAATCCTCTCCTCCAAGGATATAAGAGAATGGTCTAGCCATTCCTTCCAGTAAAGACCTGTCTCATCCACACAGGAACGGTACATCTTGTACATACAACACTCATCTTAACACAAAGCTTCTTTGAAGCTTATGTAACGGCATGAAGGGTGCAACTAGCAACTTATGTTCACTAAAGGAGTTTGAACACACTGTTATTAGCCTCTTGCATTATACTTAAATTCTTGATAGTCCAGATTTTAGGTTACATCACATAATCAGAGTGCCATGTGGTTTTGTAGTGGCCCTGGATGACCGTCTAAGCCAGGGGTTCTTAACCTTTTGATGACTCCAGACCCCCAATGAATTGCCCAATAAGGTTCCATATCCCTTTGCTTAAGTCCACTTCAGTCCTATTTGTTGACAATATAACCTAATGTACTTAGTTTTATACGTACTTCAGGTATAAAAAGCTAGGATAGAACATACAAGAAAATCAAAAGCATTTATAGTTTTATATAGTTATTTATTTGCAAAATATACCCATGTATGCATTGACACATTAAAATCAAATGTATACAAATATCCAGAGATCAAGTCCCATACCCTCAGCATGTGGTTCTCATGCCCCTTGGTCTAAGTGCCAAGGGTGGATTTTTGGTCTGCATCTTATATTGGTTGTTGATGGTCCTTGGCTGGCAGGTGAAGTCTGGTGATCAATAATGAGTTTGGGTGGTACAACCACAGATGTTGACACTGACGAGGGCGAGGTCAAGGAGCTATGGTCACTAATGAACAGATGATGAGGGGACAATGGCGATGGGCTGACAGCTTTCGGTGGGGATGAATGGTCAGTATGCTGTGCACTTAGGGAGGGTGTGGGTTTCATTGTGCCACCATATTGTTGAGGTGTATCAGCACCAGGTGAATGTTTAACCGATGCTATCTCGTACTCTAAATAGGTCTCCCTAGTGGCCTTGTTCGGTGTACGTATATGTGTGATTCGGGGTTGAGCTGACAGCAGGAGGTATTACGCCATGCAGTTGGACATAGGTAAAGATGAATCT
This sequence comes from Macrobrachium nipponense, assembly GCF_015104395.2. NCBI lineage: Eukaryota > Metazoa > Arthropoda > Malacostraca > Decapoda > Palaemonidae > Macrobrachium > Macrobrachium nipponense. The sequence continues at coordinate 50,619,523 of NC_087201.1, forward strand.
GTCATGGCGGTATCATACTCAGTAGATATCTATCTCTGAAGTTCAATGTCTGATGTGATATGTGTTTCTTGTTAGGTGTTCGGATAAGGAGGTATTTGTGCAGGAATTTCTGATTTTGCAATGTAACCCCGATCTTAACAACATATTGCCTTCCTGATCAAACTGGTGCACTTCAATGGCAATGTCAGTTTTGTCCCATTTAAGAGGGTGTGGCCTAACTAGATTCTGCACCAGGACATGGTCAGCAACAAGTGAAGGGCAGTCACTTTGTGTACTCTGACAGCCACTCTGAAATAAGCATGTGGCAAGTTTTGAGTGCATCTTCTCTTGAAGCAAGGGCTCTGTGCTAGGCATAACGTTCACTTAACAATTTTCACAGCCACGTCAGCTCTGCAGTTACTACGAGGGAATGCAATTGATGACAATCTTTGATGAACACCCCAGTCCTGCAGAAATTGTCTGGTAGAATGAGATGTGAATTCAGGCCTGCTGTCAGAAGCAAGCTTCTCTGGAATACCAAAAGTGACCAAAGTTCTTCTAAGAGCAGAAATTAACCCATAGGATCCGGCAGCAGATTTTTCCACGATAGACCCTGTCCACTTTAACCAAATAGTTTGTTCCTTTCCAGTGGAAGTAGTCTGCACAAACACACTGAAATGGATAGTCTGGAGCAATCAAGGGTGTGGGCAGTGTACTGGGGCTGCAAGGAGCTATGTGATTACATGTGCTTCACCTCACGTGCATGGCTATAATTGCTGGCCTTATACCTGGCCAAAAACTTAAGCTTCAGCATGAGCTGTCATGGTCATGAGATCTTGGTGAGCCCTGTGCAACGCAACTAGGACTTCACTCCAGTCGGATGGAGGAATCACAATTCTGTCCTTGTACAATAAGTTCCAGAAGTCAAGCGACAAATTTGAGAATTGATCGTACTTCTTTAGAAACTCGTAGGGTTGCCTATTAGTATATTTTATTCCAATTATTGTCATCCTCTTTATCTGATAATACGTATCGGTGATTAACTGTAGAAGCACAGAAAGTATTTCCTCAGTGAATGATCAGTGTTAGTTCAATAATTGTTTTTTTGAAAAAAAATTTCGCCATAGAAACATCAGCAGCTCTCGAAGTGTGATATCAAGTGTTCACCATTGAGTGGCAGCAGCAACCGAGTGCATAAACATTGGCCTAATATGATTTGTAAATTAACTTTCTACTTTTATAGCGTTATATCGAAAGTTATTATGATTTCTTTTGATAAAGCACAAAGAAGTTTAGCATCTGAGTAAATGAAATATAAATAAGACTCAAGTTGGTGTGAAAAAGAAATAAAAAACGAAATTCAAGTTATATGCACGTTTAGCATTGGCTACATGGTTAGGCCTATTCAAGAATCAAGGAAATATATTTTCCAGCCTGTTAGTTAATAATTTCATCGAATTCTTCAATTGTGCAAATTTTTGCATGTGGAATTGCGTTCACGGTCGCATCAAACAGTATTTTCGTGGGTTTCTACCTTTTTTATTCAGTGCATAAGTGAGACTATTCTTGTCCATACGATCCGGAGTGTTCATATGCTTGGCGAGCATTATTTTAATTCGAGTATCTCCTGTTATGCTCTCTCTCTCTCTCGCTCTCTCTCTCTCTCTCTCTTTTCTCTCTATCTCTCTCTCTCTCTCTCTCTCAGCACAGTTTTAAGAATCGAGCACTAGGCCTATTGGTCATGCTCGGGTGCTTCTTATATATATATATATATATATATATCATATATATATATGTATATATATCATATATATATTATATATATATATATATATATATACATGTATATATATATATATATATATATACTGATATATATATAATGTATATATATGTGTATATCCCAAAAAACTCATAAATTTCTGTTATACAATAATGCTTGACTGGATCGAACTGATTACTGGTTGTCCGTGGAAATATGAATTTGGGTGATATCACTTCCTTATGATACGCCCACTTACGCAAAATCAGTCTTAAATTTCACGGTTGGATTTAAAGTCAAAGGTTGAAGTGAAAAAGGTGGAGTTAGGATTGCAGGTAGAGGTAAAGGTAGAGGTAGAAGGGGGGAGGGGTGGTTGAGGTCTGTCGTCTCCCTACTTAACCAGGTGGTGATTTTACGGGTGTTCTGGTTGCTTGCGACCGTCTTTTTTATTTTTTATACAGCGAGTTTGTTTCCCAGGTGCGAGGGCAGGTCCTAGTGTCGGTCCTAATGGTTCTATCTTTGCTTAAATAACGGACAGTGGCCCTGCATTGCAAGCCTTGCTATGCCCGGAACTAGGCCTAGTCACCTGACGGTAGCAGCAGCAGTTAAGAGCCTTTTTCGAAGATGGTGTTTTATGCTCGGTCCTAGAAGCTAAAATCAGAACTGCCAACCACACCCAATTTCTCTGTTGAATATAGGTGCATTCATGGTTGATTATGTTTAATGTTGCGGAGATTTTCCCTTTACATCCTATTGATACTTGCATGGTTTTATGCATCTTCGCTAAAATAATTGATAATGCATTATGATATTAAATATTTGTTTCCACATTGCTCGAAATATACATTGGTGTAATTTTTTCTTATGATTGTTATAAATATAATAAATTTGATGTTTGTGCATCACATGTTAGCTTTATTTTGCTTGATAGAACTTTCATTGTAGAAAAAAAAAGTTTTCAGCTACGTGTAGTAGTTGCCAGTTAGTGAATTTCGAACGAGATCCTCTGAAATTTGTCGCTTCACTTCTGGAACTTACTGTACATCACAGCGCCATTGATAGTGTAAAGGTCGTTATGAAGTTGGAAGAAATCATAGATTGAGTTTGGCATCTCTTGACGAGTGTCAGGAAACTATGCTGAATGGCTTTGGAGAGAAGTTGCATATCCAAGTCACTGGCTGTGGCTCTTTTGACCATGTCCCAGGTAACTGACTTCAACTGCAGGGCACAAAGTGCGGAAGAAGCAGAAGCAATAGCAATTAGAGACTCCTCCATATCGTCTTGATTGCCAACAGAATTATTGTCTTTGGTGGCAGCCACATCATCTGGGAGATTCATGAGTTGGGAAGACTCGGTTTAGTGCCGTGATATGCATTCGGCGGCTTGATGACAAATACCCGGGATGTGGACCATGCAAAATCTGTACTGTAAGGATTTTTCTTTCAGATTGCATAGGCGAGGGTTTGGAAGTCTTGTAATGAGGGGTTACCAAACACTTTCAACAATGGCCTATGATCTGCAGCAATAACAAGATCTTTGCACCCCAAGACAAAATACCATGACTCGTCCAGTGCATCTGCAACAGCTATGGTTTCCCACTCAATGGGTCTGTGTCTGGTTTCTGCAGCATGAGTGAACCTGCTGCTGACCTATGTCACTTTCTATCCCATTTTTGCAGCAGAAGGGAGCTCTTCCCGCACCATTGCAATGTTTGTGGAAAAGCCAGAATCTTATGCCTGCCTGTCTTGGACCAGTCTGTAGCCAAGTATTTTGGTTTTTCTGGATCAAAAATGTTAAAGCCAAAATCAATTTTCCTCACTATTGCAGTTTTGGACTCTTCAAAGAGTTCTTAGAGGAATACATTCTACTGAAATTTGGTTCCTAGTTTCAGCAGATCTCAAAATTTGGTTCCTAGTTTCAGTAGATCTCAGACTCATTCTGTCAGCCATGTTGAATATGTAGGAGACTTGATTAGCCAATCCAAACCAGGAGTGCATATCAGTGATTTTTTTTTCTATTAAGAGAGAGAAATCAACAATAGCGTCAAGTAGCGTTTGCATGGGCGTACACTGTCATTCGTGATTTCAAATCCAGCAAACTCAGCAGTGTACTGTCCAAATATGAATTTGTCCGGGTTGAGCACAATGCCATGGCAACTGCAAATGTCTAACCACAGAACTCTTTGAAAGAAACTAACTTCAAGGTTGCCGGACCAGAGCAGTACATCGCCAACACATTTTGTTTTGTTGGGTACGTCAGTTACTATCTCATTGTATCTTCTGGTGTAACCATCTCCAGAGGCAATGTACCCCTGAGGGGTTGATCTGTATCATGGATTGATAAAGGTGGCGAGATGGTAGTCCTCAGCACGGTTAGGTAGCCGTTCCATGCTTGAATAACAGTCTTCTTTGTGCCCTGTGGAAGAGCTCTCACTTGATGAAATGGGGAATGTGTGTGGTGGGTTTACCTTGTCACACAGACTTTTAATGACTGAATATGTATGTATGTATGTATGTTGTATATGTTATGTATGTAATGTATGTTGTATGTATGTATATTATATATATATATACACACACATATATATATATATATATATATACGTATATCTATATATATCTATATATATATATATATATATATATATATATATATATATTTCTTCACATAATGTATAACTTTTTTTATATTCACAAATATTATGCTTCAAATACCCTTTAATTAATATCAAGTTCGCTATACAGTACCTTATTTTGCAATGACTTACACTCCAGGGGAATTATAATCGTAAGTTTTCGTCCTTGGCAGGATTCGAACCGATGCTTGGTTGAAAACCAACTCTATAGCAGGATTCGCTATAATTTCTTAATGTTTGGGAAAGTGATGGCGTATCAATACGAAGCTCTGAATTTGACAACGCAACAGGGCTTCGATGAATTCACGAAAAATCAAAAGCGTCATTTTTTTTCTGTATACCTCGAGCTTCACTTAATATTATTTTAAAACCCTGTGATGTTATAAAAAGTAATATGCCCTATAATCTTGCAACATACGTACTTGTTTCAAAGAATTGCTGGGCAATGGCAAGGGAACTTGGATAAGCTATCAGTGCTTTACGAAGCGGAACGTTTGAGTGCAAATGTATATTTTGCGTGCTAATCAGTATCTAGCTATACTGGGAATGCAAAATATCCGTAAAAATGAAACAAAGTTGTGTGAGCATATTATATCGTAAAAATAAAATTCTGTATGCCTTCAAAAGAGATAATAGGCAACACGAACTTCTCAGTAGAATAAAAGTAATCATTAAAAAAAGAAGAGAAGAATCTTTTGAATACGTGGTATTTTGAAACTGATAAATTTGTTTTGCGATGAACGCCCAAAGTCCTTTTGCATATCGAATGTGCTGTACAGTACGTCAGAAAGTTCTTTATTGTTTTTCCGATTTAGTGTAACCCTCATTATATTTGCTTCTTGTGATAATTTTTCTAGAGGTAAATTGGTAGTAACCAGTAATTAGTTAAACCTACACTTGGTGTTTTCCATGGTGTTTGTTGATTGGTTTCGTCAATAGATGCTGAATAGAAAAGTACACATAAGTAATCTTAAACTGGTCGAAATTAGGTGTTACTTTCATAAGTAAACCTGTCTCGGGGAAACAGACAGACAGAGAGACAGAAAACGGACGAACCCAAACCAAGATGTTTTCATATGTATAGGTTACAATGATGTATTTCATTATATAAAACTTTTAGAATGACTTAACACTCTTGTTCTTGTAGTAAATCTAAACCTGGGAGTGTCTTGTCTTGACCCACAACAATAATATTCCTTGGTGTGATTATCTTTCCCCCTTGAAAGGAATTTTGTTATGTATAGTCTGTGGAATTGAGACTTTCTCAATCTTCCTGCACTTGAGTTTTATTTGGATGCCACGCCTACCATTTCCACTATGTTTTTTCATTGTCTTAGCGAGCAGCAAGTATTCATGAGAGTTGTTTGTGATTATAAAAGAGAGTTTGGGGAGCCGCGCCTTCATTGCATAGCATACTGGACTTGCATTCAAGAGCCTATAAAAGCGCAGGCATATGCCGCACATAGTAATACGTCATCTTAAAACAGACTTTCATTTTTCGAGATATCTAATATTTTTCATAAGAAATTCGAAGAAGAAAAAGAGGACTGCTGTCAAAGCTTTCATTTTCTAAATCTGAGATCCGGAAATTCTTGACTGAAAGATGGGCAAACTTCTAAATTGTTTTGATGATGTATTTCTACAAAGTGGCCATAACCAACCCCCTCATCTTATTTCATGAATTTCTTAGAATTCGCCCATTTTTAAAGGTGTGCGTGCTCGCCATCATTTAAAGACAAAAGGCCACTGACGCTCAGTTCATTATTGCAACCAAATCCTTATCGGCCTCCTCAGGAAAAAAAAATCTGGTTACACAATCAGTTCTGTGTTTTTCCGCAAACTCCTCCTCCTAATGTACTCTGCGTAAACTCATAATCAATGATAGTGTCGCTTAGTTCGGAAGTACCGACCCTAGGGAAGTTAGTGCACCATTATTTCTCATGCTTATATATATATATATATATATATATATATATATATATATATATATATATTATATATATATATATATATATATATATATATATAGAAGCCAGCAGCACGAGACGCTGAACCCGAGCTTGACGACAGGAAGTCGAAAGTGACATTTATTACCTGTGCTTATAAATAATAATAATAATAATAATTTGTGGTTACATATTAATATTTATCACCTATAGATACTCGAATTAAATTCGAAACCAGGGCTTCTTCCATGGTTTGAAATCTAATGTAAATGCATTGTGTACCGCTGGTACATTCCTCCAGTCAAGTTAGATTTGAACGTTGTAGGATTAAACATACTGTGACTATCTATCTAGTCACACGTTTATCTTCATGTTGAATTTCCACCATAAAGTAGGGTTACCTTGTATTTATCACTGTGGTTGTGAACAGGTATCTGTTTTGTACATGACCTATAGGCAAGCAAAATACGCATGCATTTGTCAAGGATGGATTTACGGGGAATGTGTATGCTCTTTTATCAAGACGTATATCTGTGTTAATAAATAAAGGTAATACCACCGAGGAAAATGAAAATCGAGAACTGCCGAGATCTTTCGGTTTTAACGACCCTATAGTAAAAAGGGTCGTTAAGACCGACAGATCTCGGCAGTTCTCGTATTTCATTTTCCTCCGTGGCATTACCTTTATTTATACATAGCATAAAGTTTTATATATATATGTCGTGATCAAGTTATTCATCTGTATTAATGTGTACTATGTCAGACGTTGTCGTCCACACACACACACACACACACACACACACACATATATATATATATATTATATCTATATATATATATTATATATATATATATATATATTATTATATATTAATATATATGCCAAGGCCAGGAAGAACATTCTTTATTAAATAAACTAGCTTTCGAGGCATAAAACCTCATCATCAGGCTGAAAAATTGACAAGGATGAGAAATCACAGAAATTACAATAAAATGAATTGTCTTCCTCAAGTCTCCAGTAAAAATGCTGACAAAAAATAAAACGAACAGCACATACAGACTGGAAGTTAATAATTAATCTTAGCAATATTATTTATCATTTGGCTAAGATTTCAGAGTAGCCGCCAATTTACTGAGACTATATATATGTATATATATTATATATATATATATATATATATATATATATATATATATATATTATTTATATATATATATGTTTATGTATGTATGTATATGTATATATATATATATATATATATATATATATATATATACTATATTATATATATTATATATTATATATATATATAACCGTATATATATATATATATATATATATATATATATATATATATATGTATATATATATATATTTATTATTTATATATATATGTGTATGTATGTATGTATCATATCATATATATATATATACTATATATATATATATGTGTGTATGTGTGTGTGTGTGTGTGTGTGTATAAATAATAGGGAAATGACCACGTCATTGCATTTGCACTCCAATGTGGTTCTCGGTATAAGCACCTGAGTCATTCGTGCACTCTTGAGTGACACATGATAACGACCTGCAGATAATGATTTCTTCTTTGGCATTGCCCTCCATGGCCATATTTAAACGACGCGGAGTTGTGTGGAGGGGGGCGGGGGTGAAGCTGCCCTGGTCAATGTGCAGTAGCTCTTAATCATTGACAGACTTCAATCATCCAATAGTGGTATATACGCCGCTAAGACTGCCCACGTCTGAGGTCTTGAAAAGAAACTCGGGTGGTTGATGTTAGATGTTCATTGATCTTGTGGGCATTCTGTAACGCCTGTAGCGAGTCTTTGATGTTCACTGTAATTGTGTGAGAGAGGTTGGTTTTGATGTTCGTTTTTCTTATATTTTTTAATTGTTGATGTTGGTGTGCGTTGATAATTGGTATATAACTATAGAGTTAATACAGGTGATCAAATGTTATGTAACTTTCACTCGGGAGGTGTACTGCAGTAATATTCGGTGAAGGTTCTTTAGTTTTCGGTGAAGAATTCATAATAAATTGATTAGCTGTACTTTTAAATTTTGAACGCAAAATTTGTTTAATAGCGTTTCATTGTTATTAGGAAAGGGACCGGTATCGGAAAGTTTAATCTTAAAACAAACAGAATGAAATTTTATCTTAACGTGGCATATGAATGTGATTGCTTATTGATAGATATCCATCATCATGTAAAATCATTACCATAGACCCTCTCAGAAAACATGGGATGATGTGCTAACCTTGGAATAACCAAAAATGATTAAATAATGCAAAGGTAGTGACCAAAACTCTCTCTCTCTCTCTCTCTCTCTCTCTCTCATACAATTTACACATTAGGAAAACTATAAGGCAGTACTTCAGTTTTATTATTCCGGTTCTTGGCATTATTTTGGATGCAGTTGCTAACTCAGAGCCTTCACCATCGTAGACTGCGAGCTTGCGTGCTATTTCTGTTGACTGTTCACGACCAGTACAAATTCCATTGTATAGGTCAACAGACACACCATGAATATTAACTGAATGTTCCCCTGTCTGTCACTCCATCATTGCCAGAGTTTCGAACCCAGGATATATATATATATATATGTATATACGTATATATATATACGTATATATATAGTGCGTGTGTGTATGTATATATTTAAGTGAATTTTTATCACATCACCGTGATTTTTATACAAGCATTAAATTACACACACACACATTTATATATGTATTATATATACATATGCATGTATATACATACATGTGTGTATTGTAACGTCCCTGACTTTTTATTTTAAAATCTATAATATAATTTTAAGAGAAATGTAATAATTGTAACTGGATCTGAGCATGGACAGCGCGTCTGTAACACATAGAGAAGCACCCTTGCTGGATTGGATTAACTTATTCAGATCTTGCCTGACCTCCCACACTTTCTCTTCTCTGTTTACCACTTGATAATCCCTTCGAGTCAAGCCGCCATTTGCCTTTTATGCCAGATCTCAGGTGAACCTTCAAGATGGGAGAGAGAAAGAGGAGCTGACCTTCCACGGCGTTGACGAGGCTACAGATAGACGGGAGACAGTCACCAGATTATAAACAAGGCGTGATGCGACCTCCAGCTTACTCGGGACGCATGCAAGATTTTCCCCTCATGCGTAAGTTATAAGTATTATATTCCTAACTTAATGTGAAGTGGTCTTCGTAATTAATCATACTTAGCATTACTTATTCAGTATAAGTTATACTAAAAACAAGGATCAAATAAAAAGGACACAAATTAAACACGTGCATGTACTCTCAGTTATAGGTGGGGAGACAAGATAACTGAACAGAAACAGACTAAATTTAGTACACCAAATGAATTACAACGTGCTAAAATTTACGGTCAAATAGAGCCTTGTTTCACCAACGAAAATTAAGATAAATATGCTGTATTTTATTAGAAATAATTTTCGTGTACTGTGTAACATGCACATTGTTTTTTACATTTTCATTTTAATACATAAATCATAAATATCCTTTCCTAAAATTTCTGTATATTTAACGCAACGCAAAACACCCTTTTCAGACCTGTTTAGGCTCTTCCACAGGGCTTTCCTACACCGCCAACAAGAACACCAACAGCAGCAACAGCAACAATGTAGTTTGTAGGCTTACCCCCCGAATAAGCGATAATTGTTGACTGCGCATCTTCAGTGGTCGGTCTCGCTACCTCCATTACCCTGGTTACTGAATCCTTGAGGTCAAAACCGTGCCCTGACTGTTCTTAGGCGCTCAAGTATCCTTGCATAGGCCTATACTCTGTTTTTTTCATCTGTCCATCCGCCTGTGGTGTTTTTGTATGGTAACACTGCGTCCCGGGCTTTAGATAGTTACGCTATGTGTAAGTGTTAGGTAAATAAAAGGATATTTGGGTGTACATTTGCAACTGAAAAGTGTTTTAATAATTTAATGTATGCGAATTACACCGTTAATGTTCGAAATAGGATATTATTGTTGTTGTTGAATGTAAGCTGAATGTAACTATCTAAAGCCCGGGACGCAGTGTTACCATACGCAAACACCACAGGCGGATGGACAGATGAAAAAAAAACAGAGTATAGGTGGTTGAGACCATAGCCGTATATCTCTATATACGGCTTTGGTTGAGACTTGTTAAGGAGACGTCAGTTGGCCGAGAAGAACCATGTGAAGTCACAAGACAATAGGGTTTAATAAAGGGTGATCAGCAGTTATTCGGACAACAGGGTGACTGGCGATTCGCAGAAAACCCCCAAAATTGCGTACCTTTGGAGACATTGTGAGACCCAGGATTAAAAGAGTGAGAGCCATCAGCCACACTCCTGCCACCAACACTGAAAAAGTCAAGTACCTGAAATGACATAGAGGACAAGGCAAAGAAAAGAAGGTTAAGTAAAGTGATTCATTGGTTCAGCAAGGAATTAGGGTCTAATATGAACGTAACTCACACTTCAGCGTAAAATATGTTCTCGGGAAATATTGCTTGGCTTCTTATCGGTATTTCAACTCCCTTTTTTTCAAAGAGCTTTCAAGTGAGAGTTTGCCCATTTACTGTTTTGCATAATTATTTTAGATATTGCTTAGGGTCTTAATAAACACTGATGAGAGAAGTTCTTGATTGGAGTATACAGTGCTTCCTAATTTGCAGTTTCTCTATTTTTCTTAAAGCCATTTAAGTTTGTCTGTCTCCTAACAGACCCATCGGTCTCTGTTTTAAATTCTAAGTTTTGTTGCACCTGTCAAGTTCGTGAGAGCATTCCTCTTTGCACCAATGCAATGTAACACTAGTAATTTTTGTCAAAAGAGAAGAATTTATTTTCTTTCGTTATTTCAACCTTCACCTGAAAACCCTAGGGGACAGTTATCTTACCATAAACTCAAGAGGGCTCCTAAGGAAAATCAGCCTACAGAGAAACAAGTTATAATAATAATGATAATAATAATAATAATAATAATAATAATAATAATAATAATATCCTTTATTTCAGCTCAGGGCCATATACATGGAATATACAAAATACAGACAGTAACATACACAATCTAGGTACATGAGACATGATAAAAAAAAAGAATAATCGGCACTTATCCACAAAATAGCTGAAGTAACATAAAAAATAGTAATTGTAATACTGGTAATAACAGTAATAATATTGGTGAGAAAAGAAATGCATTGAGAGTTATAACAGTTAGTGCACAGATTATATAACTTATATTTCAACTAGAGACCTTAGGTGGTTACAGTAGTCAGGTCCAGAGGGCTAAATACGAAAATTGAATGTCACAGTAATAATGAAAAATTAAAATATCAGCAATAAATATAATAATGACAAAATCTGCAGATGACATCTTGCCAATACAGAGATTAAGTCCTTTAGGGGACAAAGGCCTCATTTTCCCATCTTTCCCACAATTTAGATCTTCTTGCTTCACTCCTTAGGATGCTTTGTATGAGCGAGTTGCTGCTGTTTCTCACTCGGGATACCAGACTGGACATTGTTCGCCTAACAATGATTTTTAAATTGTCCAGGTGGTTTTCTATGAACATCTGTGTGGCGGAGTGGTAGCGGGGAGTGTTTGTGAGGCGTCTCAGAATGTCATTGTGCACAACAGTGATGCGTCTCATGGTCTCTCGGGTATAGTTCTTCCAGAGGGAACACCCATAGATATTGTAGCAGTACGAGCGGAAGAGCAGCAGTTTCACGTCTCGGTGACAGAAGGCAAACCTCCTTACAGTCATGTTGCCAGTTGCACATAGTTTACGACGCCTCTGTTCAGTGTCTGTCGTATCTTTTAGGTCGTCGGTGATAATCTGACCCAAATACGGAAATTCGTGCAAATTCCAGCCGATGGTTTCCGAGGAAAATTTGTGGTTCTGCAATATGCTTAGCGATCTCGGGAGCAGCGACATGCCCTGGGTCTTGGTTTCGTTGTAGATTATATCAAATTCCTCTGTGATAAGTAAATGAATATGAGGGAATACGTAGAAAATAAAACCGATACACCAGAATTCAGGAGACATCAGCAAAGACCGGGAATAAATGCGCTCCTCGCGAAAAATTCGCCGTTTACTGCAGCAGCCTGCCTAGTGTTGCAGGTAAAGACAACTACTATGAGATTCAGGGCCTCTGTAACACGGTTTTTTGGACTTTGCTCCTTATCAAAGCATCGGATGCAGCTGAAAGTTGACATAAGTATATTTTACAAGCACACACAAATTTTGTCAGTATTATCAATAACTTAAACCCGATAGTTTTAATTTTTATAGAGTAAAAATTATCAAGCCGACGCCATGGCCAATGATTACGAGCCAAGATTCGAAAAACATTCATTACGTAAGCAAGGTAAACACCGTTTTACGAAATGTTGCCCCGCCCATCCGCCAGACAGAAACTTCATTCACCTTGTTCCATCAGCTCTGAAACCCATAGCAATCAAGAATGGCTAACAGGATTTTGAATTTTCCCCGTGGTTGCAAAACTGCATTTGTCTTACGACTTGTAACTTTATAGTCAAGAGAAAGCCCGTGGCCATACTTACTATAGCCTGAATAGGTAATTATTCAGTTTATAGTTTAAATCCAGTGTTTATGATCTGATTTGTATTTAGTGTAACGTGATTATAATACTTGTAATGTCATTCAGGATTTTGAACATTTCCATTAACTATTCACTATGCCACCAAGAGAGAGAAAAAGAGAGAGATTGTATGTAATCAGCCTTTTTATAACTATTTTTGTTAAAATAAGATTTTTATCCAAAGTAAATACAAGCTTATATGTGCTAAAATCTCCAGCAGACCAACAGATCATCCGATATTTTTTTTTCTTCTTTAGGCCGTACGACGTGTTGGATATAAAGACTTTATGAATGGCGGAACGATACATAGATGTGGGTGGGGTGCTAGCGTAGCAATACTACTGTAGTAATAGCAGTAATATACATGAATTAAACGTTTAGACCAACTGCTGGGATCCTTGAGGATCATTTAGCATTTCTTACAACTGCTCGAGAAATGAGTTGTTATAGCCAGAACTTAAATTTTCTAATCCAACAATGTCCATGATAGCCTTCAGTGTTACCCTGAATTATAACGAGGCCAAAGTGGGTGGAGCCTCGTGAAGTCATCATTCTGATGATAATTATTGGTGGAGGTTTAAAGCCAAAATACGGTACTGGCTATTTTTTTCAGTAAATAGGTAGATAGCCAATAAATAAAAATTGCTTGACATTTTATATAGCAGTTATCAAATCAAGCTTGTCTACTATGTTTTTGAAAATTACCAACTATTCCCTACATCTTGTCAATCTGATTGTGACCTATAAAGTAGACTGAAATTTCTTAGGACACTTATTTTGGGAGTTAGACTAATAATCGAAGTGTTTTTGTATTTATTAACATATTTTGTTGGTTTGTTCATTATGACAATTATCAGTGGAGAGGCTTCAGAGTTCATAAAGGTTTACTGCTTTGCTTGTATTTAAATTTGTATGTCATTGTTGCCAGAGGTGTAGCCTTCGTTACGTATAGCCAATCATCCATCGAGAAAGAGGGAAGAAATGCTGTCATAAGTCACGTAACGAGTGCGTTCGAAACCTTTTCTCTGAGTAAGTTGGCCCGTCTTCAAAAAAAGTAACTTTTACATTATAAGTACCAAGTTTATTCAACCTACGTAATGCAGAATACAGTCAAAATTTATGTGTAGGTATAATGTGTATTTTGAATAAGCGTTATATTTATGAAATGCATAGATAAAAAGTTATTGCGAAAAAACCGTGTTACAGAGGCCCTGAATCTCATAGTAGGTCTAATAAAGAAGAGTGTTGACTTATAAACGAACGACGTTGTACTGTAAAGCCGTCATTTAAAGTTTCTTTCTTAGAATGAATAATGTAAATTGCTTGTGCTGGAAAGCCTTTTACAGGGGGTTTCAATTTTCTACCTTTGATAAAAAAAATCACCGCAGAGTTTTGCATGAGAGCATTGCTCAACTAAAGCGTAGTTGGGTTATTATCTCGTATTTTTGAAACTGTAAGTAGTAGAGTAACTCAAAATGGAGTCTCAGTGTTAAGGAAGTCAAGTCTATTCCTACGAAAGGCTTAAACAATATGAAGTTCCGTTATTCTACGGAGAATCGCCATAATTGCAATTCCAGTCATTGCCTGCGTGACAGTGAACTGAGGTTAATTTCAGGAATAAATTAAATTTCGCATTTGTGGTTAATCACTGAATCATTGTTTTATTTCCTTTCTTTCCATCTTGAATTAATTATTTTATTATGACATGTCACTGATTAATATTGATTCTTTTATGTTGTGTTATATTTTTGTTTTGTAAATTTAGAATTCATCTTCTCTGCTAATGTTTGGATGAACCATTAATCAGTAATACCTACTGGTGTAAATGCAACTGTAGAAGTGAGAACCCTTGGTAAGTCCGGGAATTTTGAGTATATGCCACTGTGAATAGTAGCGCCTCAATGGCGTGATCGGTATGGTCTTGACCTGCCACCTCGGTGGCAGCGAGTTCGTTTCTCAGGCATTCCATTGAGGTGTGAGAGATGTGTATTTCTGGTGACAGAATTTTACTCTCGACGTGGATCGGAAGTCACGTACAACCGTTGGTCCCGTTGCTGAATAACCACTGGTTCCGTGCAGCGTAAAAGCACCATACAAACACAAACAAACAAACTGTGAATAGTAAGTCCTGAAATGAAAGAAAATAGTAAAAATAAAACATGGTGAGTTCTGTTGCCTTCATCTTTGTGTGAGGGATCTAGTGTAACTTGCAGTCTGAAGAGATAAGAAATACAAGATTTGAAGACATCCAAAAATGGAAACTATGCAGTCGCCCCAACCCCATCGAAATCTATAAGTAGCATATCCACACAATGCTACTTTCTTGTCTCTTGAAGATGCTTCTGAGATCGCTCAATCAGATTATTATGAAAATAAAGAGCCTATCTTGGAATGCAAGACAGGTATGAGCAGGGTATATTACGACATTCAAATCAAGGTTATGTGTGAAACGATTTCCCGGATGAGTTTGTACCAGTAATATTAAGATGAATTATCGGTGGTAAAAAAGAAGAGAATTTATAATCCATAGAAAACAAACTGATCTTAAAACTCATAATTTTAATAAAATAAAATAAATTGACAAAATGAAATTTTGCACTTATTATTGAGCACTGCTAAAGTAAAGTTAAAACAAAAATCTTAAGACTTGATATTATGAGCTATCATTTTTAAAGAAATCTGCTCTCTTTGGTGGTTCATGATTCTGTACCAGATGAAGGATGCACTTGTTGCAGTCCGTGTACTTTCTCTTTTGAAATACTTACTCTCCTTGTTTCAACTGGTGTCATTTTGGTTTTGCCCATATATCTTCTTTTTTAAGGGTACCAATGAGAGTCCAAATATTTGGATGGTTACTGGAGACTGCTTTGTTTAACGTAGTGTAAAAATGCTTTCAAATTATTGATAGTACGCAGTTCTCCTCTTATGCAACGTTCCATAATTTTCTATCGAAATATTAGGATCTAGTCTTCTTCTTCTATCACCTCTTCCCCTCACTGGTCCTATACGCGTATTTTCAAAGTATGACGCAAGTGGCTGAGGAATATCGCCTCATCCACCAATTCCTCGAACCTGTCAGCAACTTCATCCGGAGGCGGGAAAGCAAATGATACGAAACTTCTTATTTGAGTGCTAAATGTGTCATCTTCGTACTTTTAGCCCTTACTGTAAATAATTTTTATATATATATATATATATATATATATGGTATATATATATATATATATCTATATATATATATATATATATAGATATATATATATATATATATATATATATATATATATATATCTATATATATATATATAATTATTAGATATATATATTTATATTTATATTTATATTGCCTAATTGGAACAAACTGCACGACAAATTTGTTCTCGGAAAAGTTTCTAGAAACTTAATATGCGCTGCTTTTTCTAAGTCTGTGATATTTTCAGATCCTTTAACTTTTCTGAAAAATCTGCCATACGTGGTTTGGGATTTATCAGATAGTAAAGCTTATAATCTTGGGGCCTGAAGTTGTTAATTTGAATAAGTAATACATAATACTGGAAGAATATAGTAGAGCAACCGGTTGCAAAAATTAAAATTCGTTTAGGGTTATCTAAGCCACTATCGAATTGTAAGAGCATGGATCCATCGCGAAGACTGTTGTGGTATAGAAAGCCTACATTCGACTAAGGAATCGGTGGATGATTGGCTTCAGCAGATCTCCAACTTTTAATACATACCGATTGGTATGTGAAACTCTTGGCACTTCAGTCATTGCACATTAATTTAATTTTCCAAATTCTTCAATTATAATAATTGAACGAGGGAGGGTTAGGCTTGAAACTGACTTCTGCTTTATATTTGAGTTAGCAACATTTGCATTAACTACTGCTGCAGTTGCACTGGGATCATGATTTCCAATCGTCTTCAGTATTAAAAAAATGTTCATCTATAATGTATGAAGTCACTTTATTTTTGAACCATCGGCATTTTCTTTGCGTTTTCGTTATCGACCAATTATTTCTTCCTTTTTCCGAAATTACAAACCTGCAAGTGTTCATTCTATACCTCGGGGGCTGAAAACTCATACGTACTAAAATTCTCTGTTTGAAAAAATAACTGACCACAGTAACAGTGCTATACTTTAAAATAAGCTGAAAATATACAATGAATGTGTCACCACCACTTACTTGACATAGAATAGCCGTTTCATATCTCAAATGAGGAGTTTAGTTAAATTGGCAGGCACAAAATTGTTCAGTACCGAATTGTCCGGACGCCGTAGCTCCAAGAGACCCAAGAGAAAAACATTGTTACTGAAAAGGACATCGAAAAGAGAAAAATAAACTCCGCACATTGATGGTTCCAGAGATTAGTATCGAGATCAAGGATAACAAATTAAATAAAACTGTAATTTTTGTCAAACAGTATAAGATGCGAGTCAGCTGCTACAGACCAAAGAGGGGAACAATGTTTGAAAATAAAAGATGAAATAGATAAAGGAATCTTAGCACCTCGGCGGAGGAGACAGCCTCCAAAAACCTTGAAAGACTTTCTTGTTATGGGAAATTATTTGAGCGACTTGAGACGAGATAGATAGAATATTTTTTTAAAGTGACTACAATTTAGACGAGTTGCCGGCAAGGCAAGAAACACTCGGTAAAAAAAAAAATTGTGGGGGGGTTGGGCGGCCGCCGGTTTGTGATCCTATGTTTTATACCTGCTAACGTCCATACTTTTGAGTTTTGTTAGGGTTTAACCTCGTCCCCCAAAATTTGAACCATGACTAAATTCAGCGGTTTGGGTTTATATTTAAAAGAAGTATCATCTGCATAAGCAATAATATTATTTTCAAGATCAAACCACATACAAGTGCGTCATATAGAAAGTAATTGATTAAGAACTATTCTAGGTATTACCAGAGATTGCATTCTTGTAGTCACTATACCGTCCTTCAACAGCTACTTCGCAAAATGTTTGTTAGAAATGCGATTAATGTGAAGGCCAGTCATGTGAATTTTATAATCAGATTCTACGGATTTCTTCACGCCAACTAAAACTGAAAGGAGGGCACCAAAGAAACCAAGGCCTTGCTAAACCTAAACTGTAAAAAGGAAATAGCTAATCATTTTCAACATAGGCATTCATTCATACACATTGCCAACAGATATTGGAAGTTGAGCAACGGCATTGTTCTCGATTTAGTTCATGGCTATCTTATTGCTAATTTCTATGTTTATGGTGTTTTTATTTAATCTATACAATAAATTTCAGTTGGGATTACACTGGAAGGAATATTACATTATCTCTCCACCCGCTGTTTGTCTAAAAACAGCATAAACATAGAAATTAGCAATAAGATAGCCATGAACTAAATCGAGAACAATGCCGTTGTTCAACTTCCAATATCTGTTGGCATTGTGTATGAATGAATGCCTATGTTGAAAGTGATTAGCTATTTCCTTTTTACAGTTTAGGTTTAGCAAGGCCTTGGTTTCTTTGGTGCCCTCCTTTCAGTTTTAGTTGGCGTGAAGAAATCCGTAGAATCTGATTATAAAATTCACATGACTGGCCTTCACATTAATCGCATTTCTAACAAACATTTTGCGAAGTAGCTGTTGAAGGACGGTATAGTGACTACAGGAATGCAATCTCTGGTAATACCTAGAATAGTTCTTAATCAATTACTTTCTATATGACGCACTTGTATGTGGTTTGATCTTGAAAATAATATTATTGCTTATGCAGATGATACTTCTTTTAAATATAAACCCAAACCGCTGAATTTAGTCATGGTTTTAATATCATTTCTATTTGGCTCTGAAAAATAGCTCATCCTAATTTTTTCCTCTGGAGTTTGTTATATATATATATATATATATATATATATTATTATATATATATATATATATATATATATATATTATGTATATATATATATTATATATATATATATATATATTATATATATATATATATATATATATATATATATATATATATATATATAATTAATTAACATATGGTACACGATGTTTCCCTAAGAAATATGAATAAAAATGATACACATGTTCTCAAGGTTCTATGGAAAATGTGATTTATTTGACAGAAAGTGCAATATATGTAAAGAAATGCTGGTTATTCAGACTTATCCTCAGACCAATGTAAGAATATTGCTTTCTAGTCAAACTATGTAGCGAAGGGGCATCGACAGTAGTAAATGGGAAGAATTAAAAGAGAGAATGTCTTCTTTGGTGATGAAAGGGCGGCTTTGCTCGATTTCTTACACTTGCTTAGCAACATCCCAGGTTAGTGAGCAAGCGAAACGTTCAAGAGGTGTCACATCCGCATAACCTAAATCTTTATTTGGTGGTCTAAGAATGTCAAATTATTCTGGCAGATAAAGAAAATCCTTCAGATACCGTGCTGCAGTGATTCAAGCACAGTGAAACACGCCAGTATTTGCTGGGCCCGGGAATGCCTAAAAAGAGTAGTTCCAACGTGGATATTGCGACGAATGGGTTGAAAGATGGCACAAATAGATCACTTTCGAGGAGTAGCTTGTGCAAAAATAGTTACCATACATATATGTTATGAGCATATGACAGTCATTACTGTTTCCGTTCATTCATCGTTGTAGGTTGGTCCGCTGGCAGTTGATAGCCAGTCATTTGTGTGTGAGTTATTTACTGTGATTTGACACGGGAAACTACTTACAAAACTAGATTGCAGCTAACACATGATCTCCTTCATGAGCATACATTATGATAAAATACTACATGGTTAAAACTTGTCAGCTTTGTTGTAGTGGAGGCACTCCAGTTATGATGAAACAAAATGTAGCCTACTGTGGTGAATTAATCCTCAATGAAAATTATAGTAGATTCATAACAGCTTATCGTTTTGCAAGTGAAACCAAATTCTCATACTGTTGACCAACTATATTCAGATTGTTTGTGTCATGTACAAGATTTGTTGATTTTTACTGTTGACATGATCCAACACTTAACGCCATTTCTTCATAGTTTTGGCAATCGGTTGGGATAACTATCATTTTACTTCGAAAGCAGTTTGGTTTTTAAGGTAACCTAAATCAGTGTCAATTTATCAATATTTATGTTCATGTTCCCATAACCAAATAAAATTGGCCTTCAACATCAAGAGGAGGAGATTTTTCTATTGTCACCCATATGTTTAATTCCGTTTTCTTTTTTTAATGAAAATCCATTCTTTCTTCTTAGTACATGAAATGGAGAACGCCTAAATTCTGCATTTTATATTCATATGGCCCCTTACTGAATATAAATAGATATTGTGTGTTTCAAACTACTTTGTTTACTCATAAATTTCGTTTTTATATATTATTGTATACAGAACCGAACGGCTTGTGAATAATTTTAGGCCAAGAACTAATGATATACCTATATTCATTCACATGTATCCGTGAAGAAAACAATTATATTATTGACGAGAATAGCCGCAAGATATAATTCGAATTTCAAAAGTAATATTGTTTTTTTTATTATTTGGTAAAACGCCTTTGAAATATTGACTATTCGACATTTTGCTAACACCTATGCGCATGACCTGATTCACTTGTTTATTGTTTACAAATGTTGGACAAAGGTCATCTTCTAGCTGTTTAGTGAATAAAATTTGGGGGTTGGGCTGTCAACGATGAAAATGACAACTTCAGGCCTTCATACCGATGGCTTTCCAGTGGCAGGTGAGATAAAAGAAGATCATTGACGTAATTTAAGCACATTTAAAGGCTAAGAGGGCCCAAGACATGAAATTGGGGGAGAAACAAAGTGGCTAAAATTTGCAGCCTCAGGCATCTCAACCGGAGCAAATAATTATTTGATCTCACTGAAGAGACTCTGGCTATATGGACAGTCAGATCCTGTTATATTAAAAGTCTAAGACATGCAGATTCATGGGGTCATAGCATTTTTTATGTAAATCTCGTCTCATCGTGTAATCTTACTGTTGGCTGTATGCTTGATTTGATCGATCACAGGGAACACAGCATCAGTCTAGAATTACCTAGTAGTAGGCCCGTTTACAGCACATGGCTTTTGTTATAGCTGTTGATGTAAGGGGTATTATAGCAAAATTGCAAGTAGTTCTGGAAATATTGGCGTTTGCTAGAAATATATAAACCTAGTTTTGCAAAAATTTTCAAATTCTAGCTTGTAGCTAAGCCTGTCACAGAAAATTTTAAGGCTGTTTGGCTTTCAAGTGCAGGTGATATAGGCTAATGGCTTGCCTGTCTGATTGATTTTGGTAGATCTAGGGTACTTATCCGCGGCGGCCTAGACTATGGCAGTTGCGGTTTTTCTATGCAGTTTTACCTACTGAACAAGAATTTTAAGTAATAGTTATTCGGACGACTGTAATTAACCCCCCAGGGGCTAGTACTAAACACGGGGAAATACACTGGACAGCCCCCAATCCCTAGCGGATGCCGTATCCGTGGTTACGTTCCTTGCAGTCCGTGCGGACTGCTTCTGTAAAAATAGGTAGCTAGATTTTTTCTATAATAGCCTTCTGCCATCATTGCCATGAGTGCCCAGTTTAGTACCTGTCTCTCATGAGAAATAATGTAAAAACACAGGTATTTCTATACATAAGCATTCCGCATTCCACATCGTTCGTCGCTGTGAATATGAAAGCCACCAGGAATTGGGGCGTCAATTGTATTTCGCTGTGTTTAGTACAAGCCCCTGGGGTTAATTAGGCTACATTCATCCGATTAAATATTACTTAAAATTCTTGTTCAGGAAGTAAAACTGCATAGAAAAACCGCAACTGCCATAGTCTAGGCTGCCGCGGAATAGTACTATAGATCTACCAAAACATAAAAGATAGTCAAAATCTTGGCAACAGTAAATATGCAATAAGTTATAGTATGAATTTTAGGTATATTTATATTTGGCACATTAAAACTCCAGTATTGAGTTATGGTTTTTAAATAGAATAATACTGCCAGTCTCGTATGGGAAAATTGACGTGGGTCAACATCCATTAGTATAGCTTGGCACTGGCTGATCACCTTGTTAGCTTTTTTGGAAGTATACTAGGTATGTGATGCCATGTGATAGTTTGCCTTGTTTGACATGGTCTAGCTAGTGTTAATGTCAAAACACAGGTATTTCTATACATAAGCATTCCGCATTCCACATTGTTCGTCGCCGTGAATATGAAAGCCACCAGGAATTGGGGCATCAATTGTATTTCGCTGTGTTTAGTACAACCCCCTGGGGTTAATTAGGCTACAGTCATCCGATTAAATATTACTTAAAATTCTTGTTCAGGAAGTAAAACTGCATAGAAAAACCCCAGAATAGTACTATAGATCTACCAAAACATAAAAGATAGTAAAAATCTTGGCAACAGTAAATATGCAATACGTTATAGTATGAATTTTAGGTATATTTATATTTGGCACATTAAAACTCCAGTATTGAGTTATGGTTTTTAAATAGAATAATACTGCCAGTCTCGTATGGGAAAATGTGACATGGGTCAACATCCATTAGTATAGCTTGGCACTGACTGATCACCTTGTTAGCTTTTTTGAAAGTATACTAGTTATGTGATGCCGTGTGATAGTTTGCCTTGTTTGACATGGTCTAGCTAATGTTAATTTCTCTCTGATGAAGCATCAAATTAGTGTATTTTTCTAGCAACTCGTAGCTTACGTGTAGTGGTACATAATTGTTAACAAATTTTAGGTACATTGGGTAGATAGTTTAGTGACTAGCTCTTCATCATTAGAAACTGGAGAAAGGAGCAAACAGTGATCCTGCAAAGTAATAATGGAATGGACATTTATAATGTATTACTCATTTGTCTCACTATTCGAAAATCATAGTATATGTAATAGACTAGACCTGTGGCTATAATGCTTACCAGTGAGAACTGCCAGCCTCAATTCAAAGGCTGAGCAATTTAGATGGGTCCATAAAAACCCATTGTGAACTGAAAGTACATTGTGCCTTGTAGTTAATCAGGGTAGATCTGTATTACTATTCCGCGGCGAGCTAGACTACGTATGCCAGTTGATGTTTTTCTATACAATTTTGCCTGCTGAACAAGAATTTAAAGTAATATTTTTTTGGCTGGTTGTAATTAACTTGTAATTTACCTTTGAACTCTATCCTACGGTAAGGGGACCGATGGGAATGCGGGGTTTTGGGTGGGGTAAAGCACTTGGGAGAATTATGCCCGTACAACTCTATGAGTTGTACGGAGTTATGAGTGGGGTAAAATACTTGGGGGAAGATTTTGGCATCTTATTGTGTTATTTATTCCTGTTTATAACATTTAAAATATGAAATAGAAGCGGAAATAAGCAATAAAAAAATTATAATGGAGCCGTTACATAGTACTATTACTGTTATGATGTTGCAATGTAACTAAAATATTAGCTACCTTTGATCTCTATACGTCGGTACATTGCACCCAATGGAGAATATCATGAAGGAAGTCGATGAGTGGTTGGCTACTAAAAGAGAGAGGGGTAAAGAGACTTTTGGTTACCCACCATCAAGACTTCTGGAGAGGAAATATCGATTTTTCAACGAGACTTTTAGCTTTCGCTTCAGCAAAAGTAATGTTTTCTTCGCCAGACTTTGATCATCGTATCAGGAACGTGTGCAAGATCTTTGAAATCTTTATCTTCTTGGATTGGATAATAGGCACACCGGCCAGGACGAATTTTCATTGGACTGGTTAGGTGTCTTGTCCTGTGTCAACAAGGCAGTGAGAGATGGTTTGGGGGAATTAACTTCCCTCTTTGCCATGGGGATCCTGAAAAAGAGGGAATTGTGGTGCTCACAACGACACAAAAGTCAGCAATATTTTTTTTCTCCTTTAAGTAAGTCGCACCTGTTTCCTCGAGACCATGAAGCAGGTATTGTCAGATCTCCAAAAGAAATCGATGTACAATGTCTCAGCGCAGTCCACAAGGTGCCAGAAGGAGGCCCTGTCTGCAGGAGCTAAATCCTCTTCATTGCAACAACAGCCCTTTTGTGGTGGGAAAGTGAAATTGCAAACAAGACTAAGATGTAATTTATGTCCCCCAGCTAAGTCGGTTAAGAAGTCTACCTTTAAACCTACGAGTAAGTGATCCATCAGTCCTTCATGCACCTGTAGGATCGAGAGTCCATCTCTTCTGGGGAGAGTGGAGTCAAAGAGCAGCTGATCTATGGGTAATACAAGTACTTCAGGAAAGTTATTCCATCCCTTTCCAAGAGTACCCACAGCTGTCCAAGTTACCCATTGAATTGACAGCATACTCGGAGGGATGAGAGACATGAATACAGAAGGGTTCCACAACATGCTGTTTGTAGTCTCCAATTCATTGGAGGGCTGGAGGCTTGTTCTAGATGTTAGTGCGTTGAACCTACTCGTTTCAAAGACAAAGTTTTGTTGGGAGAAAAGTCATTTGGTAATGTCAGCTCTCAAGGAAGGGGACTGGATGGCCACTCTTGACATGGAAGGTGATTACTTTTATGTACCGATTCACCAGTCATCCAGGAAATTTTTAAGATTTGTCTTTAAGGGAAAGTTTTTCACTTTTAGAGCCCTCGGTTTTGGCCTGTCCACCACCTCTCAGGTGTTCACCCAGATCCTTGCTCCCGTGGGAAAATGGCTCCATCTCATGGGAATCAGTGTGTTGTTTTATCTGGACGACTGGCTTCTACGATCCAATGAGAGTCGACTCGACAATTAGGCATTTTAATAAACTACAAGAAATCACAATCGACACAGACTCGGAGGATTCTCTATTTAGGGAGGATTCTCAACTCTAGTTTTTTTGGTTTTTCTCTCCCTGAAGAGAACAGTCATGCTTAATGACAGTTCGAGAGTTCCTGAACCTTCCATCTTGTTCAGCCCTAGGCCCTAGAGTGGATGTGTTTATTAGGAACACTAGCATCAGTGGAGTCCTTTGTAACGCTAGGCAGACTTCATATGAGACCTCTACAATACTTCCTCAAATCCACTGGATCTTCATTACAAATGTCTGCTGGTTTGGAGCTGGTATAGATTCCAGAGGCTACCTAAGTCTTTAACCAGCAATTGTATGAGAAATGAAAGGCATTGGCAGTTTTATGAAAGTCACCCCAAGCAACCTCATCCATTTGCTTTTAGAGTAAATGTCATTGTCCATGAAATAAATATGCCAAGGATCGAGATTTTGCCAGGAAAATATTCAGTTAGTCCCCCCTGGAACTTCCCAGAGGTTAAATTCTGCAGATATTTTAATTTTACCAAGACAGAATTGTCCAGTGAGGCCATGAGGTCAATATTTTTAGAACACTCCTTGCAACATGATATTGCAGTTTTCACGAACGGCTCAAAGTCAGATGCTGGCGTCGGCTTTGGAGTAGCCTTCCCTGATTTAGAGCGAAGTGGCAGGTTATCACCGGTTGCATCGATTTATACGGCAGAATTATATGCTGTTTTAAAGGCTTTAAAGGAAATTTTTATTCAGAATGAAAATAATTTTATTATATACTATTGTGACTCAAGAAGTGTTCTTCAGTCGCTGGAATCTTGCAACCTTTTAAACCCTCTGATTTTAGATATATCGGAATGGCTGCTTTTACTGAAAAGAAAGGGAAAGAAATAAAGTTCTGTTTGGTGCCTTCCCATGGTGGGGTGGCTGGGAATGAGAAAGCTGACCAACTTGCAAAGTCGGCAGTCAACTCCCAGAACCCACAAATGCCTACTACCATATCGGGATTTATATCCTCTAGTAGGTCAGAGAATTAAAAAATGTTGGCAGTCCCAGTGGGAGGATATTTTGACTAGTAAAAAAATGCGCAGTACCACGTCATCATTGTCTCCTTGGTCATATCCGTATATGCCAAGGAGACAAGAAACGATGTTGTGCAGATTGAGGATTGGACATACAAGACTCACACATGGGTTCTTGATGTCTCGTAAAAATCCTCCGTTTGTGAAAACTGTACTGTGCCCTTGACTGTGAAACATTTGTTGATTGAATGTCCCAGATTCAGGGATTTGAGACATAGGTTCCTGTCTTTGGGTCGTGACAGAGTAGGTAATTTTATCCTAACTGCAATTCTTGGAAAGGATTGTAATATAGAGCAGTTATATAAATTTATGGGGGAGGCAGGCCTCCTCAACCAAATTTTAATTATAAATAGATTGTCTATGTAAGAACTTACATATACATATATATATATATATATGAACAAAATGTTTATATACATATATTTATAGATATTTTTATATGAAATTTATTTGAAATTTAATTTTTTCTTTTTAATTTATTTCGGTGTCAGTTACCCAGATGTTGTGACGCCAGATTTAATAGACACAATCAATCAATCAATCAAACTTCCTCAAAGTGAGTTGGTGTTGGAAGACACAGCCAGACTTGTTTGTATTCCCATTAATGAAGGAAATAAAAGATTTTCAGTGGTGGCTATTGGAGAAGAAACTGCAAGAAGAGATCTTCTTTGTCACTTTGAACCCCAACCTAGAGTTCTACTCCGATGCATCAGACTTGGGTAGGGGAATGCATATGGGGGATCAGAGAGTGTCAGGATTGTGGTCAGATCATCAGAGAATGCTCCACATCAAAGTGAAAAAATGGAAGGTGATTTACTTAGGTCTTCAAGCCTTCGCTCCAATGGTTGCAGGGAGGAATGTGCCGATATATGCGGACAACACTACAGCCTTGTTGTACATCTGCAAACGGGAGGACTCAATTCTTCTCTCTCAATGAAGTGACTGAAGAACTTCTGCTTTGGGTGGAAGATCACAAAGTCAAATTATTCCCTCACTTTGTACAAGGGAAAATTAATGTCCTAGAAGACGAGTTGAAAACCGTCCATAGATCTCATTGCCAATTGTCTCTCAATCTTTTGCTCACCTGTTCTGGACCCGCAAGCTTGGAAGACAGACACAATGCTCATAGATTGGACAGGGCTGAACATGTATGCCTTTTCTCCTTTCGGACTTATCAGAGAAGCCCTCAACAAATATATACTATGCCTGTCTTCCTTTTGGACTTATCAGAAAAGTCCTCAACAAGTTCGTATCACATCGTAACATGTTGATGACTTGTGGCCCCATTCTGGCCCAGAAAAAAAAGGTTCCCAAACCTTCTTCGACTACTTTAGACTTCCCCACTTTGAGGTCAGCCAATTTAAGAAAAAAACACATCACTGAAAAGAGGAAGATATACAATTGCTTTTGGCCTAGCTCTGGGTCTCTCACTGCAGTATCTTGCGGTGGAAGACTTATTCCTCATGCAACAGGAAACAGCGACCCTGGAAGCTCCTGCAATAGCAGCCTTCCAGGCAATGTCAAAGATCTCAGCTTTAGGGGGATGCATCAACCCCCCCAGAGGACTTGACATTCAGGAGATTGTGCCAATCTTGTGGTAGGGCGATCTCCTACCTGGCTAACCAGATGGCAAACCTTTGAGCCAACTTGGTGTTGAAAAGGAGGGATGCCATCCTCTCAGATTGCCAAGCATGTTGGCCTGGACTCGCCTCTTTTCATGAGAAGAGGTAAATGCTGCAGTAGACAATTGTTGCATCGACGATAATGACTGAATTGCCGCCAGGTAGTGACAAAGGCCTCTGGGTCTTTGTGTTTTGCTACGGCCCAACCTTCGGGTCCGACTAGCAGTTCCTTAGCCCCAAAGAACTCCAAGACTTCAAAGAGTGTTCAAGGAACAACCCAGTCTTCTGCCCATGATAAGAAAGGTGCACAATCGTGCCCCTTTCCCCCACCCTTTCAATCCAGGGGGAAAGGAACCAAGGGAAAGAAAAAGGGAAGAAAACGCTAGGGTCAGGTTCCCCTTCACGAGCTGCTGCATGTTGGGGAATGCCTGTCAACATGGCAACCGAGACCTGGGTAGTAAATGTCCTTCAGAAGGGACATATTTTGCCTTTCGAGGCTAGACCTCCCCCTTTCCAACTCTCAGACTTTATTCCAGTCTTACATACGGGTTGTCGAAAGATGTCACCCTCCGGGAGGAGATTGCAGTAATGCTGAGACAATGTGCTGTAGAAGTTGTGACATAGTGGTCCCCAGGCCTTTATCGGCAAATCTGTATGGTCAAGAAAGAATCAGGGTGGTGGTGGCCAATCATTGATCTCCCTCCCTTGAACCGATTCATTCACCAGACTTGGTTCAAAATGGAAACGACACGGTCTGTGCTCACCTCCATCAGGAAGAATAACTTCATGCTTACGGTGGACCTGAAGGATGTGTGTACAGTGGTCCTCTTGTATTTGTGGGGGATGCGCACCATACCCCCCGCAACTAGTTAGAACCCACGAATAGTTGTGACCCCTCTAAAAATGCTTAAAATGGCCTATTTTGTAGTTAAAACTCAAAATTTGTATACCTGGTTTTATTAATAGTTTTATCACAAAGAGTGCATTCTATGATGAAATTGATTATTAAAAAACCCTGGAATTTGTTGATATTTCTCTTAGAAAAATACTGCGAATAGCGAATTTCCTGCAAGTAAGGGGGGATATGTTCCAGAGAGAAATCTGTGAATGCATGAGTCTACGAATCCGGAGAACGCGAATACTACTGGGGGCCCCACTGTATCCAAATATACCCATTCATCAGTCCTCTCACAAGTACCTTTGCATTATTGTTAGGGAGACGGAATTCCAATTCATTGGCTAAGAGAGTAGGCAAACTACAAGGACGTTCCTTCAACATTAAACACTCGAGGGGATGGGGATCGGTTACACTCGATTTCGTCCCGGATTTCGTAATGAACCATCGGTCTCTGAGGCAGATTCGAGTTCTTTAGGATCCCCTCCCTAGAGGACTTTGTAGATAACGATCCAGACACTGTGTCCTGTTAGAGTACTGCGGCACTATCTGAAGAAAACTTGACATCTTAGGCCTGAGTCTTGACAAATCTTTGTTAGCACTGGCTCAACCAAGAAAGAAGTGTCCAAGAACACTATATCATTCTGGCTTAGAACTCCAATATGTTCCGTGCGAGAGCTCACAAAGTTAAGGGTAGTATTGGTCCTCCGTCTCATTCAGGAAGAATCTGTTGGTTCCTCAGGTTCTGAAGGTGGGAGTGTGGTCATGCCAGACCACTTTTACCTCCTCTTACCTTTGGGATATTGCCCACAAGTCCATGAATAAGCTGTGAAGCTTACCCAGCTCCTCTAAAGGGACAGGTAACATCTCGCCTAAGGTGTATGGTTGCAAACGAGAGTGTGTTGAATGAGTGGTCCTCTCCTTCAACTTGAACTTCACCTGCTGGCAGAGGGTAAGTTATCGAGCCATCACAAGCTGGAATGGGCATCGGTGCAGGTGAGCATATACAACCAAGCTTCCTTTCAATAGTTTCTTGGATTTTATAGAAACAAATCTTTCCCTCTCTAACGACGGGAGAGAGGGACAGACAATGTGAACCTATCGCTCATATACGGCCTTAACATTGTCTCCGACAAATAAAGATTCTATCTAATGATGCTGCTTTTATACCCACTATTCGAGAAAGTGCCCAGAAGTTTGACAGTCAAGCATACAGTTCCTATACTTTGCTCATTTTGTCAGAGGTACTGTCTTCCTTGATCCTTCGACCAAGAAGAAGACCTAGGTGTGACAAACTACCAGTCAGTTCAGAGACTTATCCAGCTTCCTCCCTCCAAGAAGAAGCCTTCCTATATAAAGATAAAAAAGTTTGTACATCGTGTACGAAGAAATGGCAGATTTTGAAAGTACGGTAATTTGCATATTTTTCTAACTATACAAACCTGAAGTCTTTATACTATTGCTGTTGAATATGTGGTGTGTGAATGCCATTGATTTTCATGTGCTACTTCTGTATACTAATTGTAAAAATTTCATGTACTAAATGGGAAATAAGAAATTAAATTGAAATCTATAATGCCAATAAAAAACTTACCTGTGAGTTGACAGAAAAACAAATAAGAATAAATGATAAATATTAAGGCTACCCCAATATTTTAAGTAAAGCTCATTCATATAAAAGCCTTATACATACATGTTAATTTTGCACTAACAAATGTTCACAAAATTTAGGCTAGGCATAATCTTATATCTAGCCTAAATTTTATGAACATAATCTTGTGCTTAGCCTAAATTTTGTGAACATTTGTTAGTGCTAAATTCATATGTACAGTATATGGTTTTTAAATAAATGAGCTTTGCTTAAAATTATTGAGCAACCTTGATATTTATCATTTATTCTTATTAGTTTTTCTGTCAACTCACAGTGATTATGCATTTTATAAACTTTAAAATGGGTTTTAATAGTAAAACTTGAAGGTAAAAAATGTGTAAAATTGGAAAGTTATGTCATCAGTCAAGTTTATTTTGCCAACTCTTAATTAACTAGACCTTGCTGTTTTCTATCGTAACACTAAGCAAGATGTTGTTGCAAAGTGTTATTTTCTAGCATCAGGTTTAATGCTACCAGTTTACTAGGAGTTTTATAATGGCTACAAATAAAATGTGGAATAGTTTGCCTAGTGCAATTGCAGAATCTGATCTCCAAATATTTAAGTGAGGAACACATTAATTCCAGTTCTCAAATGAAGTCTTCTGAATTTCCGGTGTATAATTTTTATTTTTGATTCCTTATATTTATTTATGTTTTTACTATCTTTTCCTATATCTTGTCTCTCTCAGCAGGCTGATTTCCCTTAGGACCCCTCTTGGGTTTATTGTTGGTTGACTCTGTCCATAAGGGTTTTTGGCTGAAGATTTAAAGAAGGAAAGGAGAATATTATTAACCACTTTTATGCTGAAATAACCATTAAAATGGTCAAAACTGCACCTAGACTTATGTGCTAACACATGGCCATAACTTCTTATCCTCATGGAGATTTGCAAAGTGGTTGCAGTTCTAGGGTATATAAACCAATCAACTTATCTCATAACTGAAAAAATTATTGCTCTATAGAGTTGTGTATAGATCATAGCTAAGAAATATTTGAATGATCACTTATGCAGAAAGGAAAAGGATGGGTGACTTGCTTTTATTCTCCCTGTGCACTATTTGATTAAGTATTTACTGCAAGTTGAGTCCTAAAAAGAGAAGTACAGTAAATTGGTTCTTATTGCCAGGTTAGTGTTGGTGTGTAAATAATGTTATAAATAAATTGAGTTGATAATACATAAATGCTATGCTGCATTGTTACATTAATGTTACTGTTTTATATTAGAAGTAAATAACCACTTTATGGTAGTTGTAAATAAGTGTTTCTGGCAGTCAACTTTGGCATTGTTAGATTTTTTCAAAATCTTTGTTTTATACAAGTAACTTACCAATTATTTTATACAAATAACATACCAGGTAATTACATAGCTATAGTTTCTAACTCGTACGGCACCTTAAATTCAAAATTCGTAGTAATGCTTCAATTGTTTATTGTAGATGTCTAGTTCCACTCTCTAATGGGAATACCAGGAATGATTTAGCAGACAGCCTCATTCTGTTTCTGCTGTGCCCGGTGTAAACATCGGGTGTTTGCAACAACTTTGTTCATTATTTGCTGGTTATTTATCCAGATTTCGGTGGTATTACATACTGCTGATTTCAAGTAGCCTTCAAGATTATAGCTTTCAGGATCAGTTTTTATTGTTTGTTGTTACGTATTAAGATTTTGTCAGTTTTCCGCTACCGTTGTGAATTTTCATTGAAGACTAAACATCTTATCACATTTTCCTTTGCAGAGAGTGAAAAGAGTGTGAGGACAAGAATGTAGTAAGGAGAGAAATGGTGCTTAATGTTTGGTTGCATTGGGCATTAGGAAGAGTAGACTATCTTGACAGCCAAGAATCGTGCTCTGAGTGCCCAGGGGCACTCACCAGCTCACAAATTACTAGTGTACCTGGCGCCAACTACAGCCCAGTGGCAGCTCAGAGCATCCAGCGTCCAACTCCAGCTCCCGATCATCTGGCGCCAACTCTCCACACATCCATTTTTTCTCTCACTTGCTACTAACCCTTTCATAATTTTATCCATTTGCTCCTGCGCCTGGCTCCCCCTCACTTCCTGCATGTGCCTTTGACAGTTAACAGAAATTAACCCTGTAACAGTGAAGTATTGTGTAGTGGAGGAGATGATTATCTGGCCCGCCAATGCTTCTAAACCTAAGTCACTGTCATACTTCCCTAAGCCTGGGAGGGGTCATACTGAAAGTCCAATGGAGGCTGGTGGGAAGTTTCCCAGATAGTTGCCCCATTAGTCGAAACTGTTGCATAATCCCAGTTTTTGACAGATGGCCATTGAAAAGGCATCTTGCAGGATGTGTAGTGGAGGTGGCTTTCTGGTCTGTTGGATCTCCTAGACTTAAAGGCCCTGTCATACTCCCCTAAACCTGGGAGGAGGCATATTGGTGGTTCAAGGGAGTCTGAGGGGCTTGCCCCGGGTAGTTGCCTCATCAGTTGAGCCTATAGTACACTCCCAGGTATCCGCAGACAACCACTAGAGAGGCGGCTTGTTGGATGTGAAGTATTAGACAGCCATGGGAAAGGCATTGTGATGGATGTGTATTGTTGTCATCAGTCATCTAGTTAACATCTTGGGCTTCTGGTGCCAGCCTGCCTGTGTTTGGCACCAGTTCCTGTCCACCTGACTATTCCTGAACGCCCGACACCGATTCTCGAGCGCTTGACACTTTAGTACCTGGTGCCAGTCTGCAAAGCTCCCAGTGCCAACTCATATGCCCCGCTTAAGCCTACTAGTGTCTGGCACCAGTTCCTCTTTAGAACGCCTCCTGTCTTTTCTAAGAATGTACTGTTGTTCTTTCGTGAATGCCAATTTCTGGTTGAACGCCAGGCTCTGGTTTTCAAGTGACCTGTGATAGTCCCTGATCATCAGGTGCCAACTCTTTGGTACCAGACTCTTGCCTCTGAGCGTCATATAGACCGTTCACAAGTGTTTTGGCTCTCTTCAGTCTGTTCCACCTTCGCTTAAAGTTCCAGACAAGCCAAAGTTGTGCCCTTTAGGGTGACAATTAGTGTCTCGGAGTCCTGTCCCCTACAGAGAAGGATTTTTGTGTGCTGAATTTATGAATGTAGTGAAGAAAGCTCTCACCTCTGATGTGTGTCTTTTGACTTTCCTCCCTATGATGCTTTGACAGAACTAGCCCTCCTTGTTAAAGATCTTGTCAAGATTTCTGAAATAAAGTTTTTTCTTGACTGGCAGCAGGAGCAAGGGCTAAGAAGATAGAGGACTCCCTAGTGTTTACCGAGAGACATTACCTCGGATTGTCTATTTGTCCTGTCCTGTGCAGACAAGGGCAGTTGAGATTGTTTTTAGAAATTTCCACTCTTCTTTTGGAATCTTAAGAAGAGAGAGCTCTAGTGCTCCTTTACCACTGTGAGAGCCACACAGTTGTAGTCAGCCCTGTTATTTTCACCTACAGTCCTACATCACCTCTTTCTCAGAACCAGGCTCCGTCGCAAGAGTCATCTTTTTGGGTGTGAGTCTCAACTCTCGTAATTTTCAGGCATTCTGTCTGCCAAGAGAATCACAGCTATTTTCAGACTGTCTGCTATTTTGCAGCTCCTTTTTCTTCTTACTCGAAACATTAGTGGATGAGTCTACCAGAGACCCTGTCGTCCACCGAGACATTAGTCAAGTTAGACAGACTATATGAAAGTTTTGCAATTCTTCCTCTAGTTTTCATCCAATTCTGAAGTTTTGAGTGCAGACAGTAAGCCCTGCAACATTTCTTGGTTCTTCACAGCCATTAAAGGTACACGCAGATGACGGTTGCCATTCTCCGCTTCCTGTCAAGTGATGAGGAGGCTAGCTTCATCTCACAGCTTCTCTCCACCAAAAGACAAAGGCACTTCTACTGTTGACAGTCAAATCAAGTTTTCTAGTCACTCGATTTATTCAGGCTAACCTAAAAGTTCTGGGGGACGAACTGAGCCATCAGAAGCTTATTGTTACCTCCGAGTGGACCTTGAATCCCCTGGTCTCTCGGAATCTGTGGTATATATGGGGCAGGCTGACTTTGGACCTGTTTGCCACCTTAAGGAACTTTCATCTTCCTCAGGAACTTTCATCTTCCTCTCCTTTGTTCTCTAGGCCCAGACTTCCTAGCATGGGCAGCAGTTGCCATGCTGCAAATTTGGTTCAGTTTGAACCCCTATGTCTTCCTGCCCTTCAACATAGTCAAGGAAGTCCTGAACAAATTTCAGGCTCATCACAATGTTACGATGACCCTGATAGCCCTGTTCTGACCCATAAAATAATTATTTCTGAACCTTCTACGGTTGTTGGTGGATTCTCCATGACTCCCCCAATCCTTGTCTACTCAGTCAACCTTTCATCAAGAGATACCACAAAGGGTTTCTTGCTCTTGCCCTGATGGGCCTCAGACTGTCAGGAAGCTTTTCAAAAGAAGGGTTTGTTCTAGAAGTACTATGTATAGGGGCTATTGCAAATGTAGCCGTCAACCTTCTAGCTCCATCTACTAGAATAAGTGAGCAATTCTCCGTAGTGGGTGTCATTGCCTCTTTTTTTTCTCTGGAGATCTAGAATCCCTCATCTTTCTCCTTTAAAGGGTGCCAAACTACGGTCAACTAAGTTTTTTGAGCCCCTAGCAAAGAAGGAAGTTTCAGCCTCCTGGATCCTGGACGTAGTGTTGAAGTGATTGACAGGCCCCTTTTTTTTAACTACACATACTACTCTCCTCTTCTCGGTAAAGTCTTTACCCTGAAGGCTATCTTCTTGATGACCTTGGCTTCTGCTAAAATGCAATAACGAGACCCAAGCCATTGTTTTAGAGTAGGTTTTTCCACAAGGAGATACTGTTTGCTTGTTTACCCTTGGATTTTTAACCAAGAATGAGGACCCATCCAAGCCCCTGGATCTGTTCTGTCTTCTTTAAGTAATTAATGAACATCAATGGCTCTGAGGAAGAATAGAGAGCTCTCTGTCCAGTTAAAGCTTTCAGGTACGTACATATTACCTGAGCAGGATTGGAAGAGCAAAGTGCCATCCATAACCTATAGTGTTCAGGCAAGGACCCATTTCGCTCTGTCCTTCATCCTAAATGGACTTTATTTCTAAGACCACTCTCAGATTCAGAAGAGCATTTTGCCTACTTTTCAGTGAAAGCTAAGGACATCAGAGAAGCTTCTACCTAATTTCAGGCACATGATGCCTACTGGATGTGTAATCGATCTCTGCTTTTTAGTATTTTTAATGAAAGTTACAACAGTGTTAAAATTTAACTGTACCTTGTGATCATAATTAGTAACTGGTATGGTTATCATGGGAGGAATCATAGGATTTTCTCTTACTATCTCTTCACCTTGTATTATTGTGGTACTGCATCAAGGGCAAGGGGACTTTTTAAAGCTTTGCTAGACATCAGAGAACTCCTTCACTGCAGAACTTCTACTGATGCTTTGCTAGCCATTGGAATACTCCTTTGCTGCAAAGCTCCCACATAAGTAGAGGTGCTCCATGGCTATGTACCACCATGCCACTATGGGTTGAGATAAGCGCCAACCAGAGGCGGTATCCTCTTGTAGTAGTTCTCTTAACTGATAAGGAGTTCCCATCACTGTTTTTAATGCCAGCAACTTTTCAATTTCAAATTCATTACATGAATTAATGTTTTGGAGTAGAATATGTCCATGTATCCCACCACCTGTCAATTTGGGATTCAGCTATGTGTATTTACCTGGTAAGTTACTTATATACAAATGCTATTTTTATAAAAAAAAAAAAGAAAAAGAAAATAAAACCTTATGTTTTATATATGCTTACCTTATAGATATGCTATTTTTATAAAAAAAAAAAAAAGTTTTATATATTCTTACCAAGTACAGGCAGTCCCTGGGTTACGACGGGGGTTCTGTTCTTGAGACATGTTGTAAGCCGAAAATCGTCGTAAGCCAGAACATTGTAAAAAATCCTAAGAAAACTTACTTTTAATGCTTGGGGTGCATTCAAAACTATGTAAACTGCATTCTTATTGCATTTTTCATAAAAAAAACTTTCAAATATTGATTACTTTCCATTTTTGGTGTCATATTTCTTCTGGCAGATGAACGTTGTAGGCGTCGTAACCCCGGAACTTGCGTCGTAACCCCAGAAATAATTTCTGATGAATATAATTGAAAAGCGCCTTAACCTCGGAACGTCGTAAGCCCAACCCGTCGTAACCCGGGGACTGCCTGTAATTATAGAATTAGAGTCCACCCTCTTCCCCTCTGAGGAAATAAGTCACAAGTAAATTGAAGTTGTCTGCTTTATTGATCTTGTTTTTTCTGTCAGTGGGCAGGACTGTCACCTACTAAATAATTGAAGCACTACCAAAATTTTTCATTTAGGCTGCCACACGAATTAGAAACTATAGCTAAGTAATTACTTGGTATGTATATATAAAACTTAATTTTATTATAAAAATAGCATATTTATTTTTTCCTAAAATATAGAATTTCATAATTTCAAACAGGTCATAGGATTATTGTAGGGTAGCTAATGCAGCCTAGAAATAAACAATTCAAAATTTGGTTGTTTTGGAGAGGTAGCTGTGAATCTTAACTTATACAGATAAACAGGGTGAATTGTACCCTCTGATTTGACTTCAGGCGAGGTGACCTCAAAATTTCAAGTACATATCGGGTAGTGATGGAATGGATTTTGCAATTATATTATTATTATTATTATTATTATTATTATTATTATTATTATTATTATTATTATTGTTATTATTATTATTATTATACTTTTTTTATTGATTAATTTTTTTCTTTGTCTATCTCAGTCATCCTACTCGACTGGGTGGTTTTTATAGTGTGGGGTTACGGGTTGCATCCTGCCTCCTTAGAAGCACATTACTTTTCTCACTGTGTGTGCTGTTTTTAATAGCACACTCTTTTGCATGAGTCCTGGAGCTACTTTGGCATCTAATTTTTCCAGGTTCCTCTTCATGGAACTTGGGAGCATGCCTAGTGTTCCTATGATTATGGCTACTATTTCCATGGGCATATTCCATCTCCTTATTTCTATTTTCAGGTCTTGATACTTATATGTTTTTTCTCTTTTATTCACATCTACTTTGGTGCCTTATGGTATTGTGACATCAATGAGTCATACTTTCTTATTGATTTTGTCAATCAGCGTCAAGTTTGGTCTATTGGCATGTATCACCCTATCTGTTCTGATACTGTAGTCCCAGAGGATCTTAGCCTGATCAATTTCTATCAACCTCAGGTTGATGTGGATACCACTTATTACTACAAGCTAGCCGGTGTTTCTTGCACAGGCTGCAGTAGAGGGCTTTTGCCACTGAATCATGCTCTTTTTGTACTGATTTTGTGCAAGTGCCGAAATTTCATTTGCTATGTGGTTTATGTTCTTGTCTTTCGTATTCCACTTATTATTATTATTATTATTATTATTATTATTATAATAATATTACAGGTAGTCCCCAGATATAGCAGGGCTCCCATTCCTGGTTGGGCGCTGTAAGCTGAAAACCGCCTTAACCCAAATCAGGAATGACTTAATCCGAACCGGATATAACCTGGGGAATGCCTATACATATCATTATTATTGTTTTTATTGCTCAGAAGATACAGGCAGTCTCCAATTATTTTCGGTGGACTCTGTTATACTGAATAGTAAATCTTATGGTTGAAGTTTCTCTGGGATTTTTGATGCCTCAGGATGGTGATGGTAGTATGGCCAATTTAGCTTGCCAGGAGGGACTCCTAGTTCCATGGAACTTGAGCACCATGCTAGTTATCTGGTTGCTATCTATATGGGGTATTAATGTTTCGTCTAATGGTATCACATAGAGGTAGATCATCTTCAGGAAAACTTTCTTGGCACTTATAAAAAGACTTTTCATCTCGATATTTCTTTTAAATTGTACCTCTCCTCTGTAGGCAGTTTCAATAAAAAGACTTTTCATCTGGATATTTCTTTTAAATTGTACCTCTCCTCTGTAGGCAGTTTCAACAGTAGTGCCATAATAAACAATGGCTGTCTTTCACTGACCTTCATTGGTGGTGGTTGTTTGGATATTGAATGCTTCATCTGTCATCAAATCTTCATACAGTTATTGGTTAGTAGTTTCTGACAGTTATTGGTTAGTAGTTTCTGAATGTGGTTCAGTTGTTGCATTATCTGGCTCTAAAGCATCTATGAACATTAGTAGACTCGTAGTATAGAAAAGACCCTTATCATTACATGAGAACTTCAAGGAATGATTAGAATTTTCCTGATGTGACTCCATTGTGAATCTAGGCAGTTTTTTTAGTAATACATACTACTGTATTTCATCAGCTCCTTATTGATCCCCTTATAGATATTATTATATGTATGTAATTCCGTGAAACGCGTTAGGTAAGATTTTAAAAACTAGAGGCATTTTTCCACAGAACAGTATTTACTCTTCATTATTGTGTATATTCACTATATTTTGTTATGTGAGGTTTTATTCAGCAGTAAAACTTGTGATAATTCATTCCAGTTTATCAGCATTATAGTTTTTTATGGCTTGAACATGTTTTTTCTTATATGAGGGATAGAAGAAAAACAACTAGAGCACAGTTGGTGGCTCATTCATAGTGCAATTGCAGGTTTTTATGTTCTCAATATTAGCCAATTAAATATGTTTTAATGCTTTCTTAATTAGCAGAGCGTGTGTTTTGGCATCATCATTGTTTACTGAAATTTCTTGTCTGTGTAATATATTCAGAAGCTTTGTTCACTTTGCAGTTATTATCACCGTTGATAATAGTGCATTGTGGTTTATTGTTTTCAGTATTTCTTTAAAGATGATGGTTTTCTTTTTAGTAATTTTATCTTATTTGGACATTTCATGTATTTCACTTATCCATCTTTCAACGCATGACCGGAGCTGAAGGGGGAATTGTAATGTTTGGGGAGAAAAGATGTAGCTGCAGGGTGGATGAATTGCTAGTTGTTGCTACTGCATGGTAGGTTCGAATATTGACTTGACAATCCTTCATGACTGCAAAGAAGATAGCTTTGGTAGGTGGTTCTATCAACCTTTGTGGGTGGATGGGTAGATTGCGTATTGCTCAG
Source organism: Macrobrachium nipponense (assembly GCF_015104395.2). Classification (NCBI taxonomy): domain Eukaryota; kingdom Metazoa; phylum Arthropoda; class Malacostraca; order Decapoda; family Palaemonidae; genus Macrobrachium; species Macrobrachium nipponense. The sequence goes on from NC_087201.1 coordinate 50,658,547, forward strand.
TGGGCATGGGCGTCTGCATTGTGTTTGGTGCCTGATTTGGTGTGGGAGTTCCTTGAATAAATTAGCATTTCATAAGGATTATGAATGGTAGGGAGGTTACCTCCCCTTCTGTATTTAGTACGGGCTACTGGTGCTAGATGTGCAGGGTGTCTTTTATCTTAATAAATGTCAGTTGGGGCTACATGAAGAACTTCCACTGTCTGTAGTAGGGTGAAGCCAACAAGAATTCCTTGGTACATAGTCCTTTAGTTGTTACATATCATTCTGTCCTGGTGATTACTGTAGTACTATTGATATTTAAAATGGTGTTAAACTTTGTCTCCTCAATGGGTTTCATTCTGTTTTACTTCCATTCATATTCTTTCTTCCATCATCCTTTTCTGTGCTGAATGATGTAATTGGTCCCAGTGCTTGGCCCTTGTTTTATATAGGTATTCCATTCCATCAGGAGTAATGGACAGTAGCATGTGACCAGTTCATGTGTAAGTAGAAGATGGTGTGAAATAATTCCTGAAATATTCTGATAGATAGAAATACTAGAAAGAATATGTATGCTGTACAGTTTAGTACTATTATTATTACAGGCAGTCCCTAGGTTATGTTTGAGCTTCTGTTCCGATGCTGTGCTGTAACCATGAAAGACGTAACCCAGAATGTGGCAAGAAAAATTTATAAAAAAGAGAAATAAAATCATATTAGCTTAACGTCTAATCCTCTGGGTGTACTGTAAACTATGTTACTTGCATTCTTATGTGGTGTGTCCAAAATCCTCCAAATTTTGACTGTACAGTTGCTCACTGATATAACGGATTAAAGTGTCCAGACCTACAACGTTAGAAAAGAAACTCTGATATAGTTGTAATATATTCATATATACCAAAAAAGTAATCAATTGGTAAAGTTAAACAGTACAGTAAACCCCCTGTATTCACGCACTCTTGATTCGCGGACTCACTCATGCATTCGTGGATTTCTCTGTGTAACATTTTCCCCCATTATGCGTGGAAAACTCACCTATTTGTGGTATCTTTCTTTGAGAAATATCAACAAATTCCCTTTTTTTTTTCCTTCTTTTTTTTTCTTTTTTTCATCATTAAATGCGCTTTTTGTTATAAAAAATTTTAAAAGGTAGGTATAAACATTTTTAGTGGGTTTTTCTTGACTTGTGATTAACAAAATAGGCAGTTTTAAGTGTTTTTACATGGGTTTTAACTATTTGCGGATTATAGCTATTCACTGGGGGTCCGGTATGCATCCCCTGCGAATACAGGGCAAACACTACAAATATTTATATTTATAATATAATGATGATTTTCAGAAAAGTTGTTTAGCTTGCTGTATCCAATTACAGTACTTATATTGCAAGTGACATTTTCATATTGGTACTGTGGTACAGAATAGTATAAATATTGTCACCGTACGCCATTTGCAGATGATATTGTTTAGGTTCTCAGAATCTCAGCTAATTGGGTACCACTGAAATCTTCATTGCCATTAGTTGCTAGAAGGGTTTAAAATGTGCACATTACTTGATTGCATAAGCAGTAGTTTGTAAGTAGGGCTGCAACCCCCCAAAAAAGCAACTTTTTTTTTTTTTTTTTTTTTTTTTTTTTGAGAAGTGTTTTGCAAAAGAATAAATAAATAGATAAATATAAAAGGCCTTTTTTATAAGGTTTATTCATATTCTGTTGCTTCCTAAACTACAAAAAATGGCTAACTGCTCTTATATTAAGGCTAGAGCTTGGGTAACAAGGCATATTAATGCTGGAAAGAAAAATCTTTTAGTGTGAAAAATAAAAAAAAAATAATGAAAGTAAGGAAAACTAATGGTATCTCAACCATCACCCACTTGATTTTATGAGTAGTTTAGGTACATAAATACATTTATATAATTGAAATTTCAATATTTCCTATTTGAACATTGAAATTTTCAAATATCAAACAAGTTTTACCATCATTTTTTAACCATATCTTGAAATCATGAGGTACTGCAGGCCATTACTATTTCAATTTCAATGCATTTGAACAAAAGGAGAGGTATAAAAACTGCATGATTGGCAACGGTTCCTTAATTATGTATGATACAAGACATATACGTATTCTGTATCAAACATGTTTAACAAATTTGTATCCTACATGTATCAGATTCAGAGGTATGAAAACTGTATGATTGGCAACAGTCCTTAAAAAGTATGTACGTAGTATGTATTGTACAGTAAGTTCCAGAAGTGAAGCGACAAATCTCAGAATTGATCGTACTTCTTTAGAAACTCATGGGGTTGCCAGTTAGTATATTTCATTCCAATTATTGTCATCCTATTTATCTGATAATACGTATCAGTGATTAACTGTATAAGCGCACAAAGTATTTCCCCAGTGAATGATCAATAATTGTTTATTAAAAGAAAAAAAAAAAAGAATTTCCCCAAAGAAACCTCTGCGGCTTTCAAAGTGTGATATGAAGTGTTCACCATAGAGTGCCAGCAGGAACCTTGTGCATAAGCATTGGCCTAATATTTGTAAATTAACTTTCTACTTTTATAGCGTTATATCGAAAGTTATTATGATTTGTTTTGATAAAGCACAGAGAAGTTTAGCATCTGATTAAATGAAATATAAACAAGAGAAGTTGGTGTAAAAAAAAAAAAACGAAATCCAAGTTATGTGCGCGTTTAGCGTTGGTTACATGGTTAGGCCTATTTCAAGAATCAAGGAAATATATTTTCCAGCTTGTTAGATAATAATTTCATGGAATTTCTCGACTGTGCAAATTTTTGCATGCGGAATTGCGTTCAGGGTTACACCAAACAGGTATTTTCGTAGGTTTCCACCTTTTTTTTTTTCAGTGCATAAGTGAGACTATTCTTGTCCATACGATCCGGAGTGTGAATATGCTTGGCAAGCATTATTTTAATTCGAGTGTCCCCTGTTATGCTCTCTCTCTCTCTCTCTCTCTCTCTCTCTCTCTCTCTCGCTCTCTCCTCTCACTCTCTTTCAGGACTTTTTATCTATCATGAATAACCAGAGGTCTGTTTTAAGAATCGAGCACTAGGCCTATTGGTCATGCTCGGGTGCTTCTTTATATATATATAATTTATATCTATATCTAAATATCTATATATATACTCTATATCTATATCTATATATATATATATATATATATATATATATATATATATATATATATATATATATATATATATATTAATCCCCAAAAAACTCATAAATTTCTGTTATGCAATAATACTTAACTGGATCGAACTGATTACCGGTTGTCAGTGGAAATATGAATTTGGGTGATATCACTAGCCTATGATACGCCCACTTACGCAAATTCAGTCTTAAATTTCACGGTTGGGATATGATTAGAAGATTTGAGGTAATAGGTTGAAGTGAAAAAGGTGGAGTTAGTATTGTTGGTAGAGGTAGAGGTGGGAGGGGTGGTTGGGGTCTGTCGTCTCCCTACTTAACCAGATGGTGATTTTACGGATGTTCTGGTTGCTTGCGACCGACTTTCTTATTTTTTATATAGCGAGTCTGTTTCCCAGGTGCAAGGACAGGTCCTGGTGTCGGTCCTGAAGGTTCTATCTTTGCCTAAATAACAGACAGTGGCCCTGCATTGTAAGCCTTGCAATGCCCGGAACTAGGCCTAGTCACCTAAAGGTAGCAGCAGAGGTTAGAGCCTTTCTCGAAGATGGTGTTTTATGCTCGGTCCTAGAAGCTAGAATCAGAACTACGAACCACCCCCAACTTCTCCATTGAATCTAGGTGCATTCATGGTTGACTATGTTTAATGTCGCGGAGATTTTCCCTTCACATTCTATTGATACTTGCATGGTTTTATGCATCTTCGCTAAAATAATTGATAATATACTATGATATTAAATATTTGTTTCCACATTGCTCGAAATATACATTGGTAATGTTGGTAATTCTGCGTTGAACGAGAATTTCAAATTGTTTCGTTTCTATAGTTTGAAGTAATTGCTATACTTTAAAATAATTACTATTACCGTAAATTTTTCTTATGATTGTTATAAATATCATAGATTTGATATTTGTGCATCATATGTTAGCTTTATTTTGCTTGATAGAGCTTTCACTGTAGAAAAAAAATATATTTTTCAGCTACGAGTTGTAGTTGCCAGTTAGTGAATTTCGAACGAAATTCTCTGAAATTTGTCGCTTCAGTTTTGGAACTTACTGTACAACACGTGTTCAGTATCAGACGTGTTCAACTGAAACTTATCATGCTCATATCAATAAGCTCTGTTCCAGAACCAAAATAAATGTTCATAGCATGGCAGTGGTCAGTTGTAGTGCTTGGAGAGTGGGTGGAAGGTTACATATTGTGCTCATTATAAGAGGTGATTTATATGGTGAAGGTGCGAGTCTTAGATAACATCATAAGTCGTGAGTAACAATAAACAAGGTCTTCAAAACTGGAGAAATTGGATGCAAGGAAGGAAACCAAAAAATTAAAAGCACGAAAATAAAAGATTTAAAAAAAAAAAAATCACAACCTTTGCAGTGAGATTTTGCAAGTTCTAGACATCATTGGGCTGCCCATTATTAGTTTTATAAAGCCAAAGCCATAATCTGAAGCTTTAATTTACAGGTATTTTTGTTGTTTTCCTGTATTTAATCATATTGCATGTATTATTTTATTACAAAATATGAACGGAGCGATTATGAGCCATTTGCATTCCGGTAATCAGCTGATTGCATTTTACTGACATCATCACTGTCTTTAGTTGCTGAATGGAACTATAAAGGGTTTTATTTATATAATCAAACAGTAGCTGTAAAATAAAATAAAAGCATTATTATTAATATAAATTGCAGGACAGTAAAAGAATTAGCATAATTTTTAGAATTGAAAGCAATATAAATTAATAAAGAAACAGTTCGGCTCTCAATCCGGAGGTGAAAACGCTTGAATCAACATTTCCATTTTGCACTGATACATATATCTGTAAGAACAACATATAGTTGTCCATTATATCAGTGAGCTACTGTATATTATAGATGTGTGTACTTTTACTGTTCTGTCGCGAACAAAGTCGATAATGTAACCTCAGAACATCCGCTGTAGCCCGGAACTGATTTTTTCATGATTATATACGTACTTGAAAAGCGACGTAAACTTGGAACAACGTAACCAGAGTCTGACTTAACCCGGGGACTGCCTATTATTATTATTATTATTACTGTGGTTGGGCTAAAAAATACATGCAGCACGCCAGGCCAGTGTAACTTTGAGGTTGGCCAATTTAAGAAAAAAACCTTCCATGAGAAGTTGAAAAAGACTATTTTACACCCCCTTGTGAGGCCTCTTTTACAAGACTTGTAAATTTTACCAAGTTATGCATGTTTTTTCTAATAAATAATTTTATTTTATAAAATTATAATTACAACTCACACAATATCCAAACAGATAAGAACCAAAATCAGTAACAAATTCTGAATACAGTGGACCCCCCGTATTCGCGTTCTCCAGATTCGCGGACTCACACATTCGCGGATTTCTCTGGGGAACGTTTCCCTGCATTATTCGCGGAAAATTCGCGCATTCGCGGTATTTTTCTATGATAAATATCCACAAATTCCTGTTTTTTTTATGAATTTCATCATAAAATGCACTTTTTGTGATAAAACTATTAAAAAACCAAGTATGAAAATTTTTAGTGGGTTTTTCTTGAGTTTTAACTAACAAAATAGGCTGTTTTTAGCATTTTCATAGGGGTTCCAAACATTCGCGGGTTCTAACTATTCACGGGGGGTCTGGTACGCATCCCCCGCGAATACGGGGGGACCGCTGTAGATCAAAGGTGCAGTACCTTTTTTTGAGTATACAAGTTTTTTCTAATATTTCTTTGCAAAATTGCAATTGTAACTGACATACAATCATTATAGATAAGAATTAAAATCAACAGCAACCCCTGGGTATATTTATGAGCAAATAATTAAAAAGATGTCATGGGAGGAAGAGACACAGCATTTCCCCCTTGAAGTTAGGATCCCAACTAACTCATTGGTATAGAAATAATGGAACCTCTTTCAAGCCTGATTCCCCCAAATTGATGGTGCGTAATATTGATGCTCACCATGCATGAATCTATCCACCACCCAAAACTTGTTATTGCTACTCATATGAGGGTATCCGTCCATTAAGGGTTAACAAAGTTGAAAAATGGAGTTCTGGAGACCAACGTATATAGCAACTCAAGGGAGTTTGGAAAATGGAGTCGTTCATTGCAGTTTTATTTATTGTTATCCAACAGAATTTCCAGCATTGCACAGGCTGAGAAATATAAGCAAATAACCCATAATTATTCTTGGTAAAGTGTTATTTGGTCTGATAAAGAACTACTGAATTTCTCATGAAAGTTATCTCTCATGTCAGAAATGGAATGGTTTTCCACTGCATTTTTTTCTGTCTGGTAATTTATGCAGTAGGTGATTCCTACTCCTCCTCCTCATCATCATCAACATAAACAAACTATTTTTTTTGTCAGGAATTCCCTTTATGGGGCTATACATATAGAAGAATTCTCTCAACTTATTTTTCTTGTGGTCCTCCTGCTAGAATTCCCATTAGGTATAGGTCTTCATCAAACACTTTTCTCTGTGATTTCTTGTTTCTTCCTACAGGGCTTTGTCCTCTTCTGTGTCCACTGCTTTTCTGACACTGTCAAATCCATTCTCATCTCAGGTCCAAATTATAGCAATCTTTGTGATTTTTTTTTCTTAGACTCTTGATACCACATCTCCCCACTAATTTCTCATTACAATACAATCTTCTCACCATTCTCCATGCATAGATATTAACATGATGGGATCACACCCTTCCAAATCTATCCTATTATCTTTTTTATTGCCCTTGTTTCTGTTGCAGGTAGTAGTAAAGGCCCAATGTATTTATCATAAGTCTGCTCTCTCCACGAATGGAACTGTTTTTATTTACCTGTAATCTAGCTGATCCCTCTCCATTTCAGCCCTGCGGCAGCTACTCTTTCTTACTGCTCTCACAGTGTCCAGTGTCGCCAAGGTAACAGAAATGTGGTACCTCATCTAAGACCTCTTTTCCACATATCACAACAGTGTTCTCAGCACCATAGCTTCATCAAATGTTTTATAAGGCATTTCAGGAATCAAATCTCAAATTCCTTGGGAATTTTGTGATCTTATCACTTCTCAGCATACAGTACGGAGTTCACCCGTGCACCTTTCCCACAACAACCACCATATGGCCACTTCCCTTTTCCTTATTTTCCTTTGCGATCCCTGATATACATGAACACTTATCTCAAGTTCCCCAGAAACACTTGCCACTGCCTTTGTAGTAGTGCCCATTTTATTATTTGTTACTTTACGTTGTCAGATACCTTTGCAACTTCTACCAACGTGATATGAGCTCTGTAGTCAGTATTTTTTATGCAGTTTTTAATTATAACTGGGTATCTTAAAAGCATATTTATTAATGGAACAGTGCAAATGACGTATACCTAGTTCCTGATATTTGACAAGATCACAGGGCTAAGTGAAACTGAAAAAAGATTTTTATTTCAAAATTATTTGTATCATGCAAAATATCATTAAAACCCAGTGATCTTTTTAATTAATTTTTAGATTGAATGGAAGTCGATGCATAATGCAGTGCGTCTCACCTGCAAGTGCTTACGTCCAAATTGTGGGTGGGTCTGAGATAACATCGTGTTACAGTTCGAATTTTAAGAAAATGGCAAAAGAATAACGAGTTATATAGATACAAACTATAAAAAAGAATAAAAAAGATTTAGTAACTTGGTTTTCGTTTCGTTCATTGCAAAGTTCATGAGCATATGTATATGAAAAAGTTTCCTCCTGATTCCACAGGTGCTCTTATTCACTTTTGTAGTCCGTAAATCATTGAATTCAAAATATGGCCTGAAAGGCGACCACTTTGCAAATGTAAAACTCTTCTTGGTATATGGCACTTGAGGACCTATATGCAACCAGCAAGTTGCTGCCATGTAGGAGTAGCTGTCTCAAATACTACATTGTGTATTAAATTTCAAGGTCAAATATTTGCAAATCAATCTTTTCACTTCATTTTACTTTTCAATGGAGAATGGGTTTGTAGTGACAGTATTTTTGTTTGGCAACCTTTAATGATTTTTAATTTCTCTCTCTCTCTCTCTCTCTCTCTCTCTCTCTCTCTCTCTCTCTCTCTCTCTCATACAGTTTGTTAATAATTGTTTTGTTGTCTGTATTTATTGTATATCTATTATAGTGAATAAGAAGAATGGGGTACGACATGTATATGCAAACATTTTGTAATTTTTGGAGTGTTAAGAGTGAAGAGACGGAGACGCAGAAATGACTGTAACGATGGAGTGGAAGAGGAATGAGTAGGGGAATGGCCTTGATTTCGAATGTACGAGGGTGGGTGAAACTTAGTATTGAATAGCACAGTGTAAGACTTCCAACGTGTTGCTGGTGAGCCGTCTGTGTAGATAGTCGTATGAAGTGGGCGCGGTAGAGTTTTATGCACACATTAGTTTCATCGGTTGAAATGTGAATGCAGCAGTATCTCTGCCGCCAGTCCTATTGATATGACTGTTATCAAGTTGCAGTTTCAATGTTCTGTGTCAGCCCCCGACGCTCTGTAGCTGAATAAGAGATAACTTGTCGTGCGTCATCATGCCGCTACGCGTGAAGTGCCTTCGCACCTGTTGAACCTTCACATTTGTCTAGAAAGAGTGACTAGACGCGTTTTGAAAAAAAAAATGTCAAGTTAGAAATCGATTAAGAAAAATGAGAATGTTTGTTTTGCATAGTGGGGTTGTTGGTTTCTGCTTTGTGTCTGATCGAGACTTCATTGTGACTTATTGAAAACTAATTTTTTGGGCTAGAACCATACGTCATCATTATATGTATATTGGAATTATTAAGTAACTAGAAGTTAAGGGAAAGTTACTGTTATTATTATTTTGAATCTGATAAGAAACTAAATTGTACCGTTTGGATTTTCACTTATTCCATAGCTCCTTTCCATAGCTCATGTCGAAGGGATTTCCAAATGTTCGGGGCATTTGTCGCAAACCTAAAATTTCTGAGAAAAAGAACCTTACAATGTAAAATATGCCTAGAAATATAAAAAGAAATGTTGACAAGTATAGAAAGAGAATGTAAAGAATAAAAGAACTCAAGGTCGAAGAGAGGCGAGGGAATAAAAAGAATTTAGGAGGAACCTTAATTTGTTCGAAGGAAAACAAACATGGTCGCTGACCTATTGAGACAGGTCTCTTGAAGAAAAACGAGGGAAGAGTGTCGGAAACGTGCGTGTTAAAAGTCTAGAGGCGGAGGCGAAAAAGACGCAAACTCTATTACGATGTTTGTCCAAATTCGGCCAAGAATTTTCAGCGATGTTATTTCAAGATAAGTTTTATGCCAGATATTCTGTTGGTGGCTGGAGTTTGTTTACCTGTGGTTCTGTTCAGGAGAGAGAGAGAGAAAGAAGGTCCCAATATCTTACCTTCCTTCGTTTCGTCTTTATTTATTCACTCTTGCACCCAAATCGTAAAAAATAAGTAACAATATTAATGGTATCAATACTTAGAAGAGGCCAGTGGTGAGAAGGGTATTAATTATTATTATTATTCTTATTATTATTATTATTATTATTATTATTATTATTATTATTATTATTATTCAAAAGAGGAACCCTCTTCATATGGAACATCACCACAGGATCCATTGACTTAAAATTCAAACTTGAATATGGTGTTCATTACTAAGAATTAGAGGAGATAAAAGGAAATACAGATAGAAGATATATTACTTATTAAAAGAGAGAAATAAGTTAATAAACATAAAAATGCATTAAAATGCAAGGGGAATTGTATCCCTGAGCTGGACGATGTCAGGCCAGAACGTCTGGTTCATTACCTCTAGGCCGACTGTTCGTTGGAGAAAAAGTGTGTGGTGCACAGTGGCTTTTCTAGAGTGGGATTTTTGTTTTCAGGCACAAATATAGGAGGTCCAGTAGTGGTGACGTAGTTGACTCAATTGACGAATCTCGAATTTATTAATTGGGCGAGAAAAGAACCAGTGTGGGTGCGTTTTCTTTATAATCCAGGATACTTCTGATGATTAAACAATGAATGATGTCTCGTTGTTCTGTTGGTAAAACAATGAATGATGTCTAGTTGTTCTTTTGATTAAACAATGAATGATGTCTGGTTATTCTGTTGATTAAACAATGAATGCTGTGTGGCTGTTCTGTTGATTAAACAATGAATTATGTCTGGTGGTTCTGTTGATTAAACAATGAATTATGTCTAGCTAACCTCCTGTCGTGGGGTGGAACACGTGGGTTAGAGAGAGAAGAATAAAATGACGTCATGTGTTGAGTACGCCCTCACACTAGATAGTCCATAGTCTAAGAAAGAGGTCTGTTCGCAATTGACCCGAAATTCGACCGAGCTCGCTCATGACTTCACAGGTCAAGGAAGTATAGCAGGAAGAAGCCCCAAACTATTTCATTCTATTTCAAGACTTAGAACCCCAAAGAGAAATGCTGGCCTAGAACTTAGGGTTGGAGAATTAAAGTGCCAACATTTCCTTTGAGGAATACATTTTTGACGTTGTTGGTCTGTTCATAGTTCCTATAAGCAATATTTTGTTTGTTTCTTTACCAGTAAATATATATAGTTGCAGTTGATCGTATTACACCAATTATGAACTTCAGGTCAGGAAATTAACATACCAAATTCCCTTTGTGAGTGAATGGTTAACAGGTGATCTTTTTACTGTACTTTGGCTATATTTCCTTTGTTCTTTGCCCAATGAATAATATGATTGCAGTTGACCGGATGCCACAAATTATGAGATTAAGCCTAACCCTCCAGGTAATGATAAATGGTTTTCAGATGAATGTCATTCGCCAGTGTAACTTTGTAACCGAATATCAACTCTAATAATATCCAGCATTACAGGAAATTACATGTCTACAGCAGGAGTTGGTGAAATCATGAAATTTGTAGTTCTATCACTAGATGGTGTAACATTTTTTATGCTATGCAGAACTATCTATAGATTGCTTATCGTGAACCAAAATATGAAAAACCTGCACAGTGAAAAACTCAAATTGTCTAAGCTGACAAATATTAATGAAAATAAGATTTCTCAGAAAATTGATATGAACCATGTAAGAATATATAATTGCTATGTCCAACTGTTTATCATTTACCATTGCTGTCAATAACCTATATCACGAATTATATTTTTCAACTATAAAGTTTGTACTTAATTATATTCTGGGTGTTATAATAAAGTTCAGTATTCTATGAATGAAATAAATTTATTTCATTGTTCTTCCAATACCTTTAGAAACAATAAAACTATTCATTTTTGCTTAATCATATTTTTAGGGAAAATATTGGGTAAATCCAGTTATTAAAATCAAAAGCCTTTTAGGGTTATGATATACCCTACTGAGTCTACCTACTCTCCGCGTGACGTATGTGTAGCTCCGCCCACCTGCGCGTGAACTGACCTCTTTCTTAGGCCATGGCATACTCTAATGCAGTCTATAGATCTTGGTCGAATCGGGGTAAAATTCTCTCTCTCTCTCTCTCTCTCTCTCTCTCTCTCTCTCTCTCTCATTTTTCAGCGCGATAGTATATTCTCTTCTTAGGAGTCTTTCAGTAATTTAAACGCGCCTTTCCTTGAAACATAGTTTCACCTTCTGTCTACTCAGCATCATAAAAACGGCACATTAGTGTTAAGAAGGATATGATCGGCCAAAGGAAAAGAGAAAGATTGGTGTGTGTGTGTCGGAGGGAAGCTGTAGATCCTGCTCTGGAAGGTTTAATGAACACGAACACAGAAATAGAAATCCAAAGCTGTTCTTTCTTGCAGACCCATCGCCATTCATTTTTGAATTTTGTTAAATAATAATATTTGTTCTTGGTTAGTTCATGAAGCTGGTCTTCTCTTTTACGGGGAAGATAATGCTCAAGCATTTCCTTATTACAATAGGATATCTGACTAATGCAAATAATATAGTCGGTATTATTTTTTATGTATTATGTAGGGTATTAAATTTGATTCTTTGTTATTGGTAAAATGTTGTTTTCTTCATTACAGACTAGACATTAAACTTCTCTTTATTAAAAATGTTAAGCTTCATACCCTTTCATTGTAATAAAGTGTTCGAATTTGTTATCTTGACTGTAGGTTAAAGGTTTTTATTTTTTGTTTATTGCAGGTAAGGAGAGATGTCAAATTTTGGATGCAAAGCTGTGAGTACAGAATCCATTTCATTTCCGGTTATGTTGATCATTCGTATGAGACGGTAAGGTATCATCTACTAAAGACAAATAAGAAAATCTGACATATCAGTCAAAATCAAGATGTAATATCGTAATATCGCGTACGTGAATGTCTTAAGCTCAAACTAACAACATACACACCCTTATAATCACTTGAAGGGTCGGTGATGTGTGTAAATCCTCATCATGTGATTTATTTTGTAAATTGTCTTGCTCTGTTTGATATTTGGGAATCAGGATGAGGCTCTATTTTCTTTTCAAATCGGGCGAAATATCTTGTAAAATTTGTTTAAGAAGAAGCGCAAAACGTTTCGGGATTCCACTAGGAGACAGTTTCTGTAGAAGTCGTTTCTACAATTTACACGAGAATCATAACAAACAATTTTCAAGGATTCAACGGAGGAGACTCGACATGGTTCTCTATGTTTTACATGAGAGTCAGAGTAATTGATTGAAAATACTTGTAACTAAAGGTAAAATTTTGCGTCATGTTTTTGTGCGAATCGGGTTAAATCTGTCATGACGATATGGAAAGCGTCAGCGAGCAGTGCTCGAATGACGCAGCAAGAGGCTAAACTGAGGATTAATCTACAGGGTATATATGGCAATGTCGCTTGGCGTCTGAGACGCCTGTCATGTGCTGGCTTTCTCGAACAATTTCCATTCAAGCGGTTTCCTTTGGAAGGATTTCATTCGAGTTTTTTTTCTTTTTTAAGGATTACTGCCGTTTGCTCACCGTAACGGTGCTGTATGGATGCACCCCCCATCTCTCTCTCTCTCTCTCTCTCTCTCTCTCTCTCTCTCTCTCTCTCTCTCTCTCTCTCTCTCAGGGCAAGGAGAACAAAAAGCAATACTCGCATTTTAGTTCGTATTTATAATACTTATCCCACCCTCCAGTACTTTTTTTATAGAGAGAATTGTGCTGTTTCACGTTATGGAATGTTATTCTGATGATTTATTTTAACTTAAGCTTAAAACTATTAATTCGGACAATGCACCGTATTAATGTAACGTCACGCAGCAATCAGATGAGGCAACTCTTGCGTGTACTACCTTCCGCATTTGTTGAATTCATGACAGCGAAATGGCTCTTCCTTGTAAGAGATTACGGCAGTCGTAGCCGGTTAGAGATGACTTAGAATTGTTTACTTTTTGCTTTGTGTCGCTGGTGTCTTCAAGAATATTGTTCACCTTTGGTATTGGTTTGATATTCTTGAGAACTTGGAACAGGGTCAGCTTTGGTATTGTGATTAGTTTTCATTGTGGATTAGACACGTGCAGTTGAGATGTTTTGTGGGCTGTGTTTAAGTGATAAGTGTGTCATTCATTGGAAAACATCTCGTAAATTCTTTTAGGTTCCCCAGGAAAGCTGTTGTTCTTGGTTTAGTGTCCTATTCAAACTGTTAGTAATAATGCATTTGAAATTTTTTATTTCCATTTATATCACAGCGTGTTTAACATGATCGGCAATATGTTATTATAAGATTATAAGAGACAGAATTTTGAATTGTACTGTATGCGACGTGAAATGTAAATGTTCAAAGGCTTCTGAAGCAGTTCAGGAGATTTAGTGTTTTCTTATTAAAGTTTTTAATTTTCTAGACTGCCGTTTACTACATGCTTCCCAGTGAGGATCACAGGTTTCACTTTCCTGTGTTTTCATTTGTATGAAAATACTTTGAGTAAAATAGGCAGGCTAAGAACAAACATATTGTTCTACAAGGACTCGTGGGTAAAGTTGTAGAATTAATTTATAACACGAGACCAATTACGTGGATTTATGTAACATTTTGTTTGCTCATATTTTAGGAAGAACAACTGTTTATTTGTAACATTTTAACCGTTTTATTGGATTTTTCCCACAGAATGATTAGTTTTTCAAGTTTATTATTCATTATTATTGATACAAATTCAGTATGTTCACTTAGTATGTTATTTGAGGAGGCAAACACATTACCTGTGAATGCAGTTTGGTACCTACATGTGTAATGTGCAAGTTTGTTCATTGTTGATAACCAAGTCATTACAAAACAATAGCCGGTAAAAGCGTTTCGTATTGCTCTTTATTTAGCACTTAAAAATAAAATGAAGCTAGAGTTCCTTTGATTCAAACCGCAGGTGGTATGAGTTTATTGTCTTGGAAAAAAAAACCTGAGTAAAATTTAAAACTCAAACGTTCTTACGGCAATTTTTCTTTCTACAAAATTTATGGTTTGTATCCTGTAATGCCACTTCATTTCACTGGAACAACTTACATCCTTAGCACGAGACAGCACAAGAGCTGTTGGTTATCAAGCCAAAAGTAGCCGGCAAGATGGAGTTACTTGG
>NC_087201.1:50680694-50720694 GCF_015104395.2 Macrobrachium nipponense
GATTGACGATTGAGTGAACTGGGAGGAGGCTGGTTGATGCAGTGACTTAATAGATGATTAACTGATACAATGAACTGGCAAGTGATTGACTGAGACTGGTAGGTGATTGACTGATATAGTGAAACAAAGGTAGGCTAATGGTAATGAATGGAAGTTAAAGCCACTAAACATTTAATGGTCGAGTTGTCCAATGGATTGTTGTTTGTTTGCTGGTCCAAAGTTTTCGGGTATTCGTTCGATTTAAAGTCATTTTTGTTTACTCTTTAGCCTTTCAGTTCTCCTCTTTTCTATCGTTCATTTCTCATTTTTTTCATTCATTTGTGCATAATTTGATGGCAGGTTATAATTTACATGCTTACACCTGTTAATTTCTTATGTTTATTCGTTAGCTTATTTCTTTTCTGTATAAAGTTCTCACATCTGTGGAGGTGACTGTGAAATCAACTTGGGGTTTATCTTGTTTATTGTTAAATACCTGACTTTTCTATATATCTTTCGTGTCATTTTACTATAGTTGAGGCATGATTGTTGTAGTACCGAACGAACGACCGTTGGCTTTCTACAGTGTATATCGTGTGCGTATTTAAGAAAATATCGTAAAATCTATTAACTATTTGTTTGATTTACGAATTAGTAACGAATGTATTCTGATTTTACAATATCTATATAAAAAGAAATTGTGAATACAGAAGTATGAGATTGCACTTACTTATTCTTGACAATGCGTGTTTTGTGCACAGTTATCAGAAACTGTCGTAAACTGCAATTTGCAGTTTCTATTTACATGTTATGACCAGGTAGTGTTTGTCGGAGAATAAAGGTCTGTGAAATTGCTTCTCTTGGTTATCTGTAATTGCGAAGGTTGACCTGAGCGGGCCCCAGAGCTGCTCTTACGACGTGACCTCTGACCCCCTTGGCATTTTTACCCAGTTGTTAAGGGCTATAGAGTTTGAAGAAGTATTTGACCTGGGAAAGGTCACACTAACGGAATTACAAACTGAGATTCGTCACTAATAATGTACGAATCGTAATTGGTTATGCGAGTTTTAACTTTGAGTGAGATTCATTTACTAGGGTCCTAAATATGTTTTGATAATAATAATAATAATAATAATAATAATAATAATAATAATAATAATAATAATAATAATGTTCTAAGGGGTCCACAATAAAAAAAAAGATTTGCGAGTTCGTGTCTAATTTTAAAACTCTTTACGGGTTCGAAAGCTTTTTGTAAAGAGTTTTAAAATTATACACGAACTCGCAAAAATAATTGTTTTTTTATCATTGTGGACCCCTTAGAACATTATATATACTCTCGCGATAGAGAATTTTTCCCAGCCAATAATAATAATAATAATAATAATAATAATAATAATAATAATAATAATAATAGCAAAAGCTCTTACAAGTCTTTATTGAAGGACCACTTGTAATCGTACTCTGTCATTGGATTGCCGAATATATACTATATCAGTTTCTTCATCACCAATGACTCCAGCTACGCAAAAGACCCGTGTGAAATTCTGCCACTCGTGTTTTGCCAGGCTCTCGCTTCACCAGTTCCCCACTCATTGCCGGGCCTCTCGAGTCCGTTCTATCTTCCCTTCATCATTATCTTACATACGTATGGAACTTCCGTTATTTCCCTTATAGTATCATTTTTTACAAATATCCTGCCATCTCATCACAAAAGTCGACAGGACCTTTTCTTTATAGTCTCATTCTCATTGATTCATGTTCATATTGCAATATGGATCGTAGTGCACGCGAATATAAAAGACACCGTGATTTCTGTCACGACGGAAAAATTAACGGCCTGCTCTATGAGCATGAGCAAAGAGCCCGTGCTGGCATGAGGCCAGCTTAATCAAAAACAACGACGGAAATGTCATTTCACTCAGAGAGGAGCATTGCACCTCGACTTTGATTTCCAGGTCAGTGTTTTAGCCGAAAGGTTTCATTTTTAGAGCGATTTTATTTTTCCTTGTTCATTGTTTGTTGCTGTCGCTCCTGTCACTTTAGGTATTTTTGCACTTTTAAGAGACTACCATTTTTGAAGTGGCTTCTTAAGTTGCCTGTTATCATTTATTAGACTTTCTTTCAAGTTGCCCCGTCATTTTTAGATACCTATTCTGTTATGAGACTTCAAGGTAGTATGTAGCATTGTACGTTGAAGTCACCGGTATTTTGGGCGTTACTTTCAAGTAGCATGAAGACGCTGTCTTTTAGGTCATCTCTAAATAGTTCCTTGCGTTTTAGACGTTCCTCGTTTTTGACGTTGCTTTTATCGATTATTACATACGAGTATTTAAGTGTGTGTTTCAAGTTCCTTTCAAATAGCTTGCTACTTTGCCAGCGTTGTAATGTTTACAAGTATCTGCTTACATTTTAGTCTCCAGGATTGTATAGTTTTTAAAAGTAGCTCTAGTAGGTAATAATCTCTCGCTCGGGCGAACTTGTCTGTGGTCAAGTTTTACATAAGAGTCCCTATACCAGTTAGTTGCCTCACTCCTTTGCCAGGTGTGTTTCATCCAAGACGTGTCTATCTCATGGCGGATTTATATGCGTATGTGCCTGAGCACGCCAACACCTGGCTGGTTGGCTCTCCCCTCCAGCGTCCTCTGACGGTTCCTCCTCCTCCTCCTCCTCCTCCTCCTCCTCCTCCTCCTCCTCCTGAGGTATTCTTACACTTCATGGATGAGTAGGTAAATTGTGTGAGACGCAATGAGTGGGGATCGGGGCTTTCCTTTCCTGGGCTCCTTCCCCTGATGTCATTCGGGTTCCTGCCTTCACTTCTCATTATTTTGCTTGCTTGCTCGTCTTGGTTTTTCTGCCCCTTCTTGAAATTTTAGTCTGTCTGCACTGTTTCGTTTGTCCCTCCTTGACTTTTTCGTCATTCTTATCCTTTGTTCTTATTGTAACCCGCGTCATGCCAGAGCGTGTCCTCCTGTGTGTGCTTCTACTTAGTTTTGCTCCACCTCTCTCTCTCTCTCTCTCTCTCTCTCTCTCTCTCTCTCTCTCTCTCGTCCCCCCATCAGTGTTTTGAACCCCCTTTTCATCGTTCGCTTTCTCTGTTTTTCGTGTCCCTCCTGATAATCTCTACCGTGCCATTGCTTGTCTTCATGCAGACTTGTGATTCCCACCATTCGTCTTCGTGCTCTCCTCTTTACCCTACTACCCCAGTTCTTCCTATTGTGTCTCTTCCACATCTCTTTTCCATTGTCTCATAGTTTTTGTCTTGTTCGGTCAGTTCTTTTCTATTCCCTTTATTTGTCTGTTTGGTTTACATTATGTTTCAGAAAAATATATTGTGAATTTAGGCGAATATCTTTGTGAGCTTGGATAATAAGAATGGTCTCTGCTTATATTGTTGACTCCAGAATTGACGATTCATTGACTTTGAGATGTGATGGTGGAGTTTCAGGGAGACAGGACTCGATAATATTTTTCTTTGAATTTGGGGTGTGAATATAAAGTATAAAAAAGCACTTGGTAACGACTCATTTTTTCCCGCAGTCTGTTGTTAGTCATGTTTTGCCAATATTTGGATCCGTTTTTCATATTTTTGTAATTTAAGCACGTTATTCTATTTGGATTTTGGGGGGAAATTTTGAATATGAAAATATTGGTATGCATCGTAACACTTCCAAGTTACATTAAAATCATTCATGGAAGATTAGCTTTTTTTTTGTGAAAAGAGGATATATATATATATATATATATATATATATATATATATATATATATATATATATATGTATGTATATATATACATATATATAAAATATATATGTATAATGTTATATATAATATATATATATATATATATATATATATATATATATAGTAATGTAATATAATATATATATATATTATATATATATATATATATATAATATATATATATATATATATATATATATATATATATATATATATATATATATATATATATATATATTATATTATATATATATATATATATGTGTGTGTGTGTGTGTGTGTGTGTGTGTAATGTAATATAATATAATGTATAATATATATATATATATATATATATATATATATAATATATATATATATATATTGCAGTGACAACGCCCGCCACCTACATATAGAACACGGCTAAAATAATTAATTAAGTAAAATGACCAAAATAATTTTAATTGAAGAAATTTTTATTTTGTATTACGGCACATCTTTGCTTTGCACTTTCATTTGTTCATGCGGGTATTATCTTCGGTAGAAAAGTTTAGTGTTGCCTTTTAATAATAATAATAATAATAATAATAATAATAATATTAATAATATTGGTTTCATCGAGCAGGTCTGCTCTGTGTGTGCTCAAAACTGAAGCCGCCAAGATGCCGCTCCTCTGTACTGTGTTCACTCTCTTCGCCAACACTTCACGAGAATCTGACTCAAGGTCTAATTACTTAGCCTTTGCTTTGACTTTGTTTCGGCACTGTCTTTTCAGTGTTTTTTTCTTTTTCTTTTTGTATTGATTCAGACACCCCTCTCAGAGTTGTACTTAACTTTGACCCCCTTTGTATTTCTTCCTGCGATGTTTTCTCTGGAATTCGACCGTCACCCATTCTTTGAAGATGGTCCGTTCGGGAGAGTCGTTTTCTACTTACAGAGGTACAGATGGGGTCAAAATATTGTACTGTTCAGGACCTGCACTTTTTCACTGTGACATTCTAACACACGTCTTACAAAAACATTGTAGAAAAAATTGTTTTTCAACAAAGGCTTTAAAAACAATCGCCAAAAATTACAAAACTAGGACAATATATAATCTGTCATTTTCCAGTTTTGCATGTAAGTCATAAGCATAATAGTCATTGCTATCTTTGTTTATTATTTTTGAACTCTTATTGTTTTGTTTGTATTTAATTAATATTTGTTTTTTGAAAAACTGTGGTTAACTAATATTTGTCTTCTTTTATAAAAACTTTTGTTGTCATGGCTTCTTTGGGAAAACCCAGTCTGTGGATCTTTCGAACAATCTTTTGGTAGAAAAAATGGCCACCCTTTCGATTGGGTGATGAATTTTATTATTCTAGCTGTGGTTATTGTTATTGCAATGGTGCTGTTTTAGATGCTCAGGTTATCGATATAACTTATTATCAATTACTATTTATGTGGTCACCTACTACAAAACGAGACCCTTAAGTCATTATATAATATATATATATATTGTTTACACAGAGCAGTGTTGAAGCACAGCCACCTATAGTTAGTTGGCCGTGGTTGATCGCTTCCTCGTAAATCAAGTCTTAGAAAGTATTACGCTTAATATGGTATGATTTTCTTAATCTGAGATTCTCTTCCATTCACTTAAGTATGATTTTGTAGAGATATATGAAAAGAAACGTCTTGTTGGTATTGCATATGTTGATGGCTGTTTTGGCAGATCGCCATGCTGTTTACCGCTAGAGAATACTTCCTATAATAATAATAAGAATAATAAAAGTAGGAAAAGTAACATGCGCATGCCGAGAAGGCACGGTAATGTAGATTCTCTCTCTCTCTCTCTCTCTCTCTCTCTCTCTCTCTCTCTCAAGACTCCATAAATAAACTGGAATTTTTCATATATTTTTATAATGGTCTTTATCTTTTTCCTGTCTCTTTTTTTTTTATATATGCCATAATGGCCATTATCTTTAACCGTTCTCTGTTTGTGTTCTTTATTTCTCCGGACATTTCCCTTCCGATATCCCTCTTCAGTCTTTTTTCCCTCTTCCTTCTTTCACCTCTTCCGGCCTGCCTGCCTTCCTCTTCCTTCCTGCGTGCTCCTCCCTCCCTCCCTCCTCTTCCACCCCTCCACCCCTCTACAATCGAATGCGGACGAGATCGTAGAATGGCCGAAGGAAATTGATTGTTGTAGAGCATCATTTAAGAGTTGGGTTGTCCGGTGAGTGATTTAGTGGTCGGGTATAACTAAGAAGGGGAGGGTTTCATAAGTTCTTTTTTTCCTGTTACTGAGGGTTCTGATAGTTGGGATATGAGGGAGAGGAAGCGGTTTCGTGCACTTTTTATCTGGAAATGACACGGATGTGGGTATATATTCTTTTTTAAATGTTACTGCGGGGGGGGAAAAAGTGGAGTGGTCGGATTCTAAGGTCCGTAGTTCCGGGTAGGGGGGGTGGGGTGGGGGGTTTGTTCCTTTCTCTTTTTCTTCTCTTCTTTTTTCATATTCTTTTTTAAATGTTACTGCGGGAAGTGGTCATATTTCCTATGTATTATGAAGTGAACTCGTTGAATAGCTGGGTGACAAGCAGTCTAATTGAGTAAAATCTGAAGTGTTTGTTTGCATACCCTTAAGTCTGCTGTAGCTAACGTTTAACCGGTTCATGCCTAACCCTGGGAAATATTTTCACTAATAAAAGTTGTTACAATCCATGAGGTGTTCAGTGTTTGGAATATTGTGAAATTTTTGAGTTTTTGCATATAGGCTCTATACTTTATCCGTTTCATGTAGCCATTAGGGACTACAGGAGCGGGATGTTTATGTTTGCCGGTATTGATTATAACATATTTTGAGAGAGAGAGAGAGAGAGAGAGAGAGAGAGAGAGAGAGAGAGAGAGCTTCGTAAACAAGTGCAGCAGATCAAGGAAAACTAAAGAAAGGGTCAGTTGCACTTATATACCCATTCCAAATTTTGAGTAAAGAGGAAATTACTGCCAATCAGATCAAATGAGAGAAAGCCAAAACCCAACCCAAATGCGGACAGATGTGCCACAAGGTTTGCTAAATTTATTTTCACGCAACAATCGCAGTGATTTAAAAAATATCTGATAAAAAAATGATTTCTTATGCAATGGTATAAAGATTTTTCAGTGAAGGCGAGATGTCTTATGGAAATATATGTTAACGAATAGGAAATTTTGTGTTGTATAATACAAAACAGATCAAGTAAAACCCAGGAAACGTCCAATAAGTCTCAAGAAAATCTTCGAAAAACCAGTGAAAAAGGAATGGAATAGGTAAAAGTCATGGCAAAAGAGAACCCAGGACCCTCACCATAAATTATGGAATATGTGAATCAAATGCAGGCCCTTTTTCCAGAGAAGCTCTGCGTCCCCTCCGTGTACAAGAAGGACGGTCCTACAAACGCAAGAAAGCCGAGAAAGTCGTCAGAGGGTTAGTCACGGCATAGGTTTTTTTTATTTATTTATTTATTTTTTATTATTATTTTTTTTTTTTTTGTGTCTGGCGCTCATCAGCGGAAGTGTTCTCTTTCTCTCTTGTCACAACTGAGGAGCCTCAAAATCCGGCCCTTATCAAAGATGATTAAGAATAAGAGAAAAATCAGTCTAATGGCCTTAGAGGAGGCCAGGCTATGAAAAGCTCTTTAAGAGAAAAAGAATGTGTAGTTGAAACCTACAAAAAATAACAAAAATAAAAATGAGAAATGGGGCGTAAACTTGCAACGAAAGGTGTAGTGGGTGGTCATTCGAAGGAGAGGAAGTTGAGGACAAGAGGAGAAGAAAGAGGAATAGATAAAAAATGCTGGAGTGGACGGAAAAGGTCCAAGAGAACTTGAGGAGAAACCTCTTGAGTGAGTGACCTGAAGTAGGTGCAAGTAGCAGTGGCAGTCACAGCAGGAGGAGCAGCATCAAGAGCGGTGTCTGTATCCCCCAACCCGGAAAAGCTCCGCCGGAGGAGGAGGAAGAAGAGGAGGCCCCTTTTCTTATTTGTTAGGGTACGCGATAATTCAATCGAGCACAGAAAGCATCGCGGGACTTCAATGGGAGTGAGAAGGAGCGAATGGCCAAGGGAGAGAGAGAGAGAGAGAGAGAGAGAGAGAGATTGTGCCCTAGAGGATCCATATAGCATGGTGTGGGAGGGAGGTCGAGGAAAACTAAGGGTTTGGGATTTGGTCGGAGGTCTGAAAGGGAGAGGCAAATGTTGAGGAAGGTGCAGTGAGAGACAGAGGGGTGAAGGGTGGCCAAATGTTGTTGGATGTTGTGGGAGGATGAAGGCTGAAGTATGGATTCATGCCTTATGAGGGAAAGGGAGGGGGCCGTTTATTTGGGCGGGTGTGGCTGAGAGGGGAATGGATTTATTTAGTTTGTGATGGACTCGAAGATGGAGAGTTGCTGAGGTCGAAGATAGAGTTCGGGGAGCAGAGGTTGATAAGGAGATGAGGACGGGGAAAGGGAAAACCAACTCCCCCTCTTTCTTCCTCTCTCTTTATTTAAGCTACCGGGTACCTGAAATGGAAAGTCGATGAAAGGGGAAAAAACCTTTCAGGAGAGGGATAACACACAATAGGTGGGGATGGTAGAAAGAATTGAAGAGCGTTGTGTAGCTGAAGGTTGCAGAGATATTCCGACCGTGGTAGATAGAGAGAAGGCAGAAAAAGTTTGTTACATTAATCGAATGCCCCGTAGGGGGATAATGCCGTCAATGCACCTCACTCGGTGCAATATAGGCATTACTTAAGGTTCTTCGCAGCATCCCTTCAGCCCCTAGCTGGAACTACTTTCAATCCTTTTAATGTACCTCATTTCATATTCTCTTTCTTCCATTTTACTGTCCACCCTCTCCTTACAAATTTTTTCATTGTGCACCTGCGAGGTTTTCCTCCTGTAACACTTTTCAAACCTTTTACTGTCAATTTCCGATTCAGCGCTGAATGGCCTTAGTTGCCCCAGTGCTCGGCGTAATGCCAAAAATCTACATAAATCTGTATATTAATCGAATGATAACTAATAGTTTGTCCCTGTAGGGGTTAATGCCATCCGTGCACCTTGGATTACCTAATGCTCTTTGCAGCGTCCTTTTCATTCCTTATACTATACCTTCTTTCATATTATCTTTCTTCCGTCTTACTTTCCAACCTCCCCTAACAATTGTCTCGTAGTACAGCTGCGAGGTTTTCCTTCTGTTACACCTGTCAAACCTTTTTTGCTTTTAATTTCCCCTTCAGCGCTGAGCTGAATGGCCACATTAGGTACCATGCAGCGCTTGATCTTTGGTCTAAATTTTATATTCCAGTTCCAAATCCAATAACTTGTGTGAATCAAGTGAGTGCACGCGTTTTTGATTGATTTATACTGAAACAACTAAACAAATTGGTAACTGATAATTGAATAAATTAATTTCTACAAGGAGAAGGAACTGTTGGGGGATATTAATAATCGTAGGGATGGGATACGAATGCTTAAGTAATGGAGGCTGTTTTGAGGGAAATTACAGAAAGTTCGGTATCAGAAATGTATTGCCGAATAAACTTTCGTTCCTCTGTCTGTGGAATTAAAGGTCAGCTAGGTCTAATACCAAAATGAATATCAGGAACTCGTATTCGTAATATCCAGACAATTACGTGGAACTCTGATTTCGTGTGCGTTTCTTGACTTGCAGGGATTTCTCTGACTTTCTCTGTTTTTTTTCGAATGAAACTCTCTGTCCCAAAATTTGACCCAATGGTTCGTTTTGATGTAGCTTCCGCGCCAGTCCGTTTCTCTTCACCAGAAAAGATTGAACAGCTGTGGAAGACTTCTGCGCATTTTTTAAAAATTTGTATGAATTTTTCTTCTGCGGGATATTTTCTCTTATGTTTATCTCCCTCTATTATTATGAGATATTACCGTTATTATTGGAATATATATAAATGTAAGGAGTATTGAGGCGTGTCCTTAGGAATTTTAGTGAAGACTTGTGAAATTTACTTTTTCATGTCAAATGATGGATGTTCAATAACTTGTTTTACACAGTATTGCGGTTTATTGTTGTTATTCTGAAATCAAACTTTGTTTAGATAATCACGTGAACTGAGACTTTAGGGATACATTTATCCCGTTCTCCATTCCCATTATTTGAGCAAAAATTAAGGATTCGTGCTTGCCATTTTCGTTGTTTAGGGATTACGTCAACACTATAATATATAGTGAATGCTTTGCACCTTCCATATGTTCTTTGTCCAAGCTAAAAGGATGGGTAGTATAAAGCTGTTACGTCCAATTTTTGTGTAAGCAGTGGGAAAATTTACTGCGGTTTACACCACAATAACAAACAAGAAAAAAATAGGTGCTCCGAAGTTTCTTCGCCGCAATCGAGTTTTCTGCACAGCTCATAATGCTCAGTCACGGCGAATGAAACTCGGCCGTGCCCCATGAAACTTTCAGCCACGGCCTGTGGTGGCTTGTGTTGTTGGTACCTATAGTGGTGCCAGAAGCACGATCATGACTAATATTAACCTTAAGTAGAATTAAAACTACTTAGGCTAGGGGACTGCAATTTGGAGGGTAAATGATCAACATACCAATTTACAGCCCTCTAGCCTCATCAGTTTTTAAGATCTGAGGGTGGACAGAAGAAGTGCGGAAGGACAGACATATATCCATCTCAGTAGTTTTCTTTTACAGAAAACTCAAAACTACGAGTGCCATGCTTTGATGACCTTTTTAGCTAGGCTGACTGATAAATGTGTCTGTCGTTTATACTAGTGAGTGTACTTACTGTTGGAATTAAAAAAAAAAAAAAGCCGGTATAGTTATTCAAAGGTCTGAGTGAATTAATAACTATTAATCATAACTATATACTTTATTTTGATGATAACTCTCGGATGTGAATGATGCTCTATATATAGTATAGTATATATATATATATATATTATATATATATATATATATATATATATATATATATATATATATATATATATATATATATCTCTGAATATGGGAGGAAATGACACAGGACAGAGGTAGATGGAAGAGACTCATTAGAAACCGCGACCCCGAATAGGGATAAAGCTGGGAGGAAGAAGAAGAAGAAGAAGAAGAATATCTGAATAATAACTCTTCCAGTAAGTCAGCATGAAATGCACAAACAAGAATTCACAGCAATGATGACAATCGTAAAACCTATATCTTTTAAAATGCTCCCCCTGAAAGAGAGTAAAGTTTCATCACATCATTTATATACGTACATACATGATACATAATATATATATATATATATATAATATATTATATATATATATATATATATATATATGTATGTATTATATATTATATGTATTTTAACCTTGTTAATTTTTTTGTCTGTTTGTTTATGTTTATTTGGAATTCTTAGTGATCAAGTCCACAGGAGGATGGACGAAAGCTTTAAGCTTTGTATATGTTTTCATAAATTATATTATATCTAGATAAACAAGAATATTACCATGGATCCTTCTATTGATTTCTTAGAAGCACGACACAGTTTTTATATTGCATATATATATATATATATATATATATATATATATATATATATATATATATTCACACACCCCACACACACACACACACACACACACACACACACACACACACATATATATATATATATATATATATATATATATATATAATGTGTGTGTGTTTGTAAATGAAACTTGGTTCTCTTTTAGGGGGCGCACTGCAGACATTTTAAAGATATAGGTTTTACGATTATTGTAATCATTGATGTGAATTTTTTGCTTGTGCATTTCATGCTGACTTACTAGAAAAGTTATTATTCAGAAATGTAACTTGCGCTCCTTCCACTGTTTTCACAAGTTTTCTTTCTTGTGAAGTTATGATCTTTCATGTCACTTATTTTTGATTAACGTATTCAATTTGTTTATTACGGTCGAATTATAATTACTATCGCAAATCAAGTAATCCGTAATTGGTGTCAGTGTTGGCTAACACTTCGTTGCCAATTCAAACAGCCTTCGAGGAGTGTTTTGAAGGAATTCGTGGAACTTTTGTTGCGTTCAAAAAGCGTTGGAACCTTTTAAAGAGGGGGTACTGTCTCAAATTTATGGGCTTACTCTAAAGCAGATATTATTTAAGTAGTACAATAGTAACACACACACACACACACACACACACATATATATATATATATATATATATATATATATATATATATATATATATATATATATTTTTTTTTTTTTTTTTTGAGCTCCGAATATATTTTTAATGACGTTAGTATATGCAGGGCTAAAGTTTTTTCGCACCGTCTAAAGTCTAAACTCTAATTAATATGAAGCAGCTGACTGGTCCCCTCCCAGTCGCTTGTGTTTACGAACAAAAAACGCAGTGTACCTACTCTATTAATATCTTCATATTTATTGTCTGTATAAATTTCGTGAAATACCTTTTATAGCTTTGAAGTTACAGTATCAATATGGATGGAGTGTGTAGGAGAGTGAACCGACTGAGCAGGCAGCCACTGAAAATGATCATTTAAAGATGTTGTGTGGGTCATTTTCTTTTCCAGTACTTTATTTTTGTAAATTATGAATTTGTACCGTTTTTTTATGTTTATCTGTACAATGATCCAATATTGTATTACAATAAGGTTTCACTAAACATTGAAATGTTACTTTCGAGCTCAGGAGTCAATCGGGAATCGTTAAGTGTAATCAAGGTTGATATAAAGACCAAAGGAAAAACTTTTATTCAATTCTATTCGAAGGTAGACGAAAGTCATCGGAAAGGAAGTTATTTTTAATTTTTCATTGTGACATTTATATCGGGATCTCAGTGTCAGTTAAGTCTTTTAATTTCACTGTTTAACCAGCTTAATTGAATTGGAAGTAAGCGCCTCAGTGGCGTGATCGGTATGGTTTTAGCCTGCCACTTCGGTGGCTGCGAGTTCGATTCTCGGACATTCCATTGAGGTGTTAGGGATGTGTATTTCTGGTGATAAAAGTTCACTCTCGACGTGGCTCGGAAGTCACGCAAAGCCGTTGGTCCCGTTGCTGAATAGCCACTGATTCCATGCAACGTTAAAACACCATACAAACAAACAATTTTCGTTGTGTATACTTGTTTGTATTAAAAAAATATATAAAATATTTCTTAGTATTTGTATAAACAAGTTGTTCATTGTCAGGTAAGAACTTCAGGTAAAGATTTATATCCACATAATTATTTGCATAAAAACACAAACATTCTCAAAGTTTAGTTACGTCTCTTGACGTCTTAACTCGTCTTGAATTATTCTCATGAAAATGTCTCGCAATGGAATTATGTAGTTGTCCAATAAGTGACGACTTTGTGTTTACATTCGCATTAAGTATACATTTGTGTAATGCAGCGTGTATGCCTCGTACTTCCTGTCTTAAGGAATACGTTAAAAACTCATTTAGATGTAATAATTACGGGCGAAGCGAAGTCATTACTGGCTCATTTCTGGCGGCCTGGCCAGACACCGACCCTGCCAGGCCCGGTCCTAACGGTATTCAAATGCTAATATCTCCAAAAGTGTTGAAGGTAAAAGGAAAATTCTTTCGGCAGATAAAACCTCGTCTTGAATTTTCATCCCATATAAGATTTATTTTTCAAATATCATACGTTTACATTTAAATGATGTTTTAATTTTATTATAATTTTCTCAAAATTGATGATTTCAGTACCAGATTCGATAGTTTTCTCGAATACTAGGCCGAATTACATTATGTTTCACTTTGTATCGTTTGTCATAGCAGTCTGATGTTGGAAGATTGTTTGGAATGGAATTGACAATTTCGTTTATGTAGCAGAGAGTTCCGAGATACCTACTAGTTAACCTTTAATGGTTTAAAGTGAAGCTTCAAGCGTTATCGCCTTTAGGACGCCTCACTGGTTATGATGTTATAATATGAATAACGATAAATTATTGTCTTTAGCTATGGTCGCCTAGGCTAGTCTGGTTTGCTAATAACCACTTATTTTCCATATAGAGTTTTACCGCTCATAGTGTATTTTACATTTGTCGTGTTGTTTAAAGTTTTATTTCCAGTTGATATGAATGAGTACATATTAGCTCTTTTTCATTGCTTTTTTTTCTGTGAAAAAACGTTAAAATCGTTTATAAGTAGATCCACGAATACTTCCCGACACTTCTTTATAGTTTTAAACTTCTGCTTTTGGCCGTTTCGGCGTTGGTGCAGATATATATAGTGGTTTTCTTGCTACGTGTCGTATTGGTAACCCACCGCTGCGTTAATTGTTGGGGACTAAGATTTTGCTTGAAATAGCGAAATTGTGACATGAATTCCAGATATGAGTTTTTTTTCCTGTTGTGGATTTTTTTTTTTTTTTTAATGGAATTTTGTTATAACGTCAGTCCAACTTCACCCTTTACATTTGATATTCTGTCTACTTGTCGTAGTTATATTTCGGTTGATTGATTGCATGCTATAGAAATTATCGTTACTTATAGTCACTAATATATATATTTTTTTTATTCTTACGAAGTTGATTGTGAAAATATTTTGATCGGAACGACAACTTCTCAAGCACGAGATTTGCTTGCAGTGGTAAGGAGTTAGTCTGGAATCCTCCTCACGTCTCCCTAGACTTCTTTCTCTTCCAAGACGAAAGCGAAAAGGAAAAATAAAGAGGGGGAGGGGGAGGTTGCCGTATGGGGAGGGGCAGAGGCAATTGCTCCTCTGCTACGAGAGGGGCAGGGGTTTTAAAGGGACATTGGCAGGCCGCTTTTACTGGATGAAATCAAAGTTTAGTGTTGTCTTCTCCGGATGTTTTTTTTTTTACCTGAGATGCCAGTGGTCAGTTTTTGCCTTAATATTTTCGTTATAAAATGAATTCTGCATGTTGTTTTTATAGCAGAAATAATGTTTAACGTCTTGGTTCATAATTAAAGCAGTTTGCTTATACTGCATGCCGGTTGTGTTAGGAAAACAATGCTAGTACGGAGCTGAGCTCACACATACGCACTTGGGTTACATTGTGTCCTGTCTACTTTGGTCAGTTCAAGGTATACTTCATCCCCCCTCCCCCCTTCAGTTGTGTTACTTAATGATCGAAGTATTAATAAACTCAGTGATTAATGACGCTCGTTGGTTATGGTTGCTGGAATGTACCACTTAGATCGTGTTTATTTTTAGTTTTTACAAGTAATTTTTTCAAGTTTCTCCTTGTTTTCTCGCGCATGTTATTTCTGTAAGGATATACTGATGCGTTGTTTGTCTGTACGTTGTGTCCAAAACGGTAACAAGAGTAACTCAGTCATAACCACATTCATTATTGTCATCTTTGTCACTGCCTCTCATTCTGCAGCCGTCTTTTTGCCGCCGCAGTAGAACAGAAGAAAAACCAAATGGATTAAAGTTGAGTAGATGAGTTGGACACTCGGCTTCTTTCCTTCCTTTCGATTCAGCAGAGTCAGTAAGTATTCCCGCCCTACTCGAAAAACTCATTCCTCTTCTGGACGGACGAAAAGAGTTCAAATGGCTCTTTTATTGTCAGATTTTCAAAAGTTTCTCGCTCTCATAAAAAAACTTGTGTGGAAAGCGCTTTTTTTTGTGTGCTGAGATTTTTTTCTATTTATCTCATTGAACAGTCATGTGTTGAAGGTCAAGGTTAGCAAATCGATCCTCTCTCTCTCTCTCTCTCTCTCTCTCTCTCTCTCAGTTAATAATCTGCGTGCATTGCAGGAAACATGACGACAGATTATTTTTGTTTATGATTTTTGTCTTATCCTTTGTGCTTTGGGAGGGGATTAACCGGGATTGGTGGTGCTGTAGGCTTATGGAAATCAGAATAAGCTTGTAAGAAATTCATAAGTATGTTACAAAAAGTATAATCAAAAGACAAGTATTTGTTTTTATTTCTGACTAGTCTTACTGTTTCCGTTTCCACAGACGAAAATTTGTCGTTGGGGAAAACGTGTTTGGGTGGGACGAAATCCTTTCCAAATCTCCTTGAGCTCTCTCGCGCATGCTGTACACACACACATAGGCATACATGTGTGGATTTATATGTTACACGTGGATTGCCTTAATTCTTATTTTCTTGGTTGCAGAAGATATTGCTGATTAAAAGTTCAGGCGATGTCATAAAATATTTTTCTTGTGTGTGATTTTTTCCTCAGATTTTTCGAATAGAGGTTCGGGTTTCAGAACTAGTCATCCTCGTGAAGTTTCTCCATCTTCGAGATCAACATCAGCATTTATCTCTTTCTGATTTAGTCAAATCAAGTTGGCTTTCTGTCAGCGCCTTCTCTTGTTTCTTGGGGGAATTTGCAAGATGGATGAGTTGAGTTTAGAATGGGAATTGATATAGAAGCTGAATCTGTGGAATTATGGATATTTTACCATGCAATTGCTGTACGATTCATTTCCATGTATTTAATAAAATCACCTTTTGTGAACGCATCCGCATGTGTCGCCCTGTATCATGAACCCCGCACATGCGCATGGCTATTCTTCTTGCTTCTCTTGGCGCGAGCTGCACGCCCTGCAGAGCCTCTGTACATATTTACCTTTTGCTGCTTGGAATAAAGAAATCTACGACTCGGGATATCATTTCTCCCATCCTGCAATCTTTCGTCTTCTAATGCAAGACATCACCACCTATCACCAGAACCAACTGTGGTCTTCGATATGACGCAAGGACCTGTCGTTTGGCAATCAAGGGTACTTTAATTCATCACTAAACACCTTTCAATTAGTTTTCAAATGTTAGGATCTCGAGATATTCAACTCGCTAAATTTACCGCTCGTTCATGGACATTCACCACCGCCTCATCATCTGTATGTGCTATATATTTCGGTATCCCGATAAATATCTCATCTCTTCATGTTGAGTCCCGAATACAAAGGCTGAATACGTCATTGAAACGTGTTTGGTTCTCTTCATAGGTGGAAGTACCCATGGGTCAGGGCTAGAAAAAACTTTAATCTTTAGAAAACTACATTTTAAGCGATTCATGAAAAGTTAGCACCCTTGTAATGAGATAGATATGTGGGAGTCGACCAACCTAGTATACAAATGTAAATGTATTAAAGGTACATGTGACATGTCACGCCCTCAGCAATTACTACATAGGTCGTATCACTACCATTCTACGCAGGCAATTGCAAGCTCACCGCAATCAAGGGGAAATGTTTCAACGCTAAGTAGACGAGAACGACCATAAATCGACACCAGAAGAATGATTAGAAAGCACAGAGATCGTGCGTAGAAAAGCCCGGTTCCACAGTTTGCCAAAAGCAGAAGCTTTGAGTGTAAGTCACAGTGTAAATAATATATAGGGGTGCTATCTGTATCTTGAAAGGTCTAGTAACCACGCAAATTGAACAGGGTCCTAATGCGATTGAGATTTTTTTTCGATCCTGGTCGCATTAATGGGACGATGAGCGGCCAAAATGGGAGGAAGAATTCTTCAAAAGAAAATTGTAGACCGTAGCCATGACGTCGGAGGTCACAGATCGCCTGGGCCTAGGCCACAGAGATTTATCTCCTTAAGTAATACATGGAGCTAAAATTGAATAGGCCATAAAATCCTATTATTACAAAGCTTAACTTACATTTAACAAATAATGATATCTTTGATGTTGACAAAGTATTATTACGGAAATAATTGAACTTATACCTGGCGTGCAGACAGTGCAGACGACAGTGCTCCGTCAAGATTGACACCAAACCTCAAGCATGTCATTCTCCGTTGCAAGTTTTAATTCACGGCATATAGAAAACTTAAAACATAAGTTATAAATCAAAATCGATAAAAAAACATTACTAACCGAAGTTCAGAAGATGTTTTGTTATCTTTTGGCACCAGATTACTGAAACCAAATCGAATCGCAATCTGTGTTTAACAGCCTTTTGGTGATAGAAGTTCACTCTCGACGTGGTTCGGAGGTCACGTAAAGCCGTTGGTCCTGTTGCTGAATAACCACTGGTTCCATGTAACGTCATCCAAACAAACAATTAACAAAATGCCTACCACCATACTTGGTTCTCAACGAAATTCCGAAACGTCACACTTGGTGAGAGCATTTCAGGACGACGTAAACAAATTGTAAAAAAATAACTCTCATTCTTCGATTCTAAGTTAAAATAACCATTTTTTTTTTTATAGCAGACCCTTTCTGTGTCAACATGTCATACTTTCAGCATATTATTGTGGCACTTAGGCCAGTGGCGACTTCAGTTTTGAAAGTGCATCTTCATATGAAGTAGAAACGAGCTTGTCCGTCATTGAAAAGGCTCAGTAGTAAGCAGCAGATTTGTAGGTTACTGGTTTTGTCAACAAGTCTCGTATTTTAAACATGTTACCTTGAAAGTATTTTAGGAAGAATTAACCAAATCCTAGGGAAGAACCTCTACTACTCTAATTGAAGTGAAAAGTATTCGTATTTTTTTTTTGTGTGAAACAAACGGCTTAAGCAGGACCCACTGATTGGGTCTTGGGCTTAAGTATGTTTTCATCGAACCAAATGTCTCATAGGTTGGAAATAGCAACACAGTGAAGTTTGGTAACCTAGGCTAGACCTGTACCCTCAAATTATTCTTTAGAACCTTTCTCTAAGTAAAAATGTTTTCGAATATATAGAAATAATTTCCTTTATGGTAAAAGTTATCGAACCATCACGGCAAGGAATATGTAGATTCAAGAATGGTAACAGCAAGGAACAGAATCTTAACTTAGCAAGTGCTAGACCTATGCCTACCGATTCTGCATCTATTTTTATTTATGGTTCATTATTTGAAATAAGTCAAAATTACTTTATGGCATTCATTAATTCACTTTTTTCTCAGTATCGTGCCAAAACCAAAGCCTTAGAATGTTCACACACACACACACACACACACACACACACACACACACACACACACACACACACACACACACACACACACCAAGACTTTCAACTTTTATTTTTAATATTTTTAAGAGAACAACTTACACAAGAAAGCAACATGAGACCACAAATAACTATGAAACAAGTCAACAATACTTAAGTATGCAAATAAACATTGTTCAAAACAAAAGACATACTTAGCGGAAATATGCAGTTACTACAATTCACAGTACAAAAACTATCTGTTTGTAAAATATCTAACAACTCATTTAACTTTTAATTCATCAAGAATAAAGCTTTTCAACAATTCGTCTATCTTAAAAAGACCATCGCTCATATTCATGTTAGTAAAACAACTAATGAGGCAACCCTCAACTAACAATCTGTCATGCATTGATGAACTTCTTAAAACGACTCTAGCGGAATTCCAGTCTATAGGGTGTTCAAAATCCCTCACGTGACAAAAAATGGCACTTGAACCGTTTGCAACCCGTACATTATATTTATGCTGTGTAACTCTCTTATTTAGTTCCTTACCAGATTGTCCAGTATAAGGCAAATTACAAACAGAGCAGTTAATTTTGTACACTCCTCCTATTTGCATCACTGGTTTATTACAAAACAATGCCTTCTTAACCGATGAATTATTGCTAAAAACAACATTTATTTTCAGACATTTCAGGCTACGTACAATTGATAAAAATTCACAGTGGTATGGCAAAACTAAGATATTTTCAATTTCAAAATTACTTGAGCTTTCGTGACAATAAAATGATTTTTTGGCACTTTGGAGGCAACTATCAGTAAAATACCTTGGGTAACATAATTCTCTCGCAATTTCATAGATGTTCTGAATTTCCTCTTCTAAGAACTCAGCATCATAAATTCTATATTTATTTATTTATTTATTTTATATGCACGTGTTTGTGTGTGCTTGTTAAAACATAAAATTTTTGTACAACTAAATATTCAACATTTTAGGTTTTATGATGTATGAAATATCTAGAATGATGTATTTTTATGTTTATAGATTACTTTTTGTTTCACAAAAATCTACATCTCAATTTCTCTTTTGTTAAAGAAGAATAGATATGCATACTTATTTATATGCACATAAATTACTGATCGTTCAGTAAGGGAATAAATTTTTCGATGAGGTACCTGACTTACTTTTATTTTATGTATACATTATACAGATCAAAGTACATGATTCTTTTAAGCAAAGTTCTGTCAACATTGTAGGTTTTTTTTTTTTTTTATTACAAACTGTGTAGTTATTTTTATTTATAACGAAAACTGACTTCTTAATAAGGGAATAAGATTTTATAATCGAATTATAATTGGCTTTCAAATATTTGAGATTATACAGATTAGATCGCAAAATTCTTCGCTTCAACTACAATAAACCTGAGAATAGAAATATTTCGAAATATATTTTACAGTGGCGGTTAATTTATTTGTTTAAAAAATAACATATTCTAATAATAATTAAACAAGAGGGAAAAAAAAGCAAAGTTCCCGTAGTGCCTTTTCTCTACACCACAGTGCTGTGAGTTGGACCAGGACTTTCAATATGGCCGCCCAAGGTCACACGCTTGACAGGGACATAATCCATTTTATTGATGCTCTGTGGTATAAGTCAACAACTGGTTGCATTAAATATACAGAGGAACACGGACTTCATCCTCTCTTCTTCTGGGAAACCACAGGACATCCAAGAGTCTCTGAAGGCAGACATGTAATACAGAAAACCCCGCGACACGACTACAGACAACGAAGGAATTGATCCCTTTTCCACGCCCTTTGCTACAAGCCGCGGCAGAGGACGCGTCCTATGGACCATCAGGAATGCCCATGCTGCCGCCCAGACCACCAGCGAGAGAATGACAACCCGACCAATAGAAATCCAGCTCCCAAATGACGTATTGTTTAAAATTTAAAAGTCCGCATGTAGTAAAAACCCCGTATCACAATTTGTAATTTAGTCCTGAAGACGTCGCCGATGAGCGAGGAAATGGTCCGTCGACTAGAGTGAGGAAATAGAGAGAATCTTAAATAATTTTTCCTTGTTCCTAAGAAGCTTGCCCTAAGAGGAAGAAGATGCATGGACTCATTCAATGTCTTGATGAAATGACAGTATCTGCAAACACTAACTTCAATAGAAATCGCATCTGTATTATATATATATATATATATATATATATATATATATATATATTATATCATACATACATACATATATATATATATATATATATATATATATATATATATATATATATATATATATATATATATATAATAGATAGATAGATAGATAGATAGATAGATAGTAGATATAGATATAGATATAGATATAGATATAGATATAGATATAGATATATATAGATATAGATATAGATATAGATATATATATATATATATATATATATATATATATATATATATATATATATTACGATAGATCAACTCTCTTTGCCGGCTCAACTTTGGATTGATTTGCATCGGTTATAATTGCCTTTGAGGAAAGAACAAGGTGGGGGGTTTTATACGTAAACTGGACATGCTGTGCCAATTGCAGTCTCACAGATTATGCTACTTAATATTAGGCTGCTTGATTAGCAGTTTTCGGCCGGTTATTTGCCAGGCTTTTTGGGAATTCTCTCTCTCTCTCTCTCTCTCTCTCTCTCTCTCTCTCTCTCTCTCACCCCCCTCTCTCTCTCTCTCTCTCTCGTCTCTCTCTCTCTATCTCCTCTCCCTCCCTCTCTCTCTCATCAGCTGACTTCAGATCCTGACTACAGTTATTCAGTATGAACAAGCCACTTTGCAATACTTACCTGGCCATAGATACTGTGACACCAGCTCTTCCTATTAAGCCAATCAGTCATCGTTAATGTCGAAACCCATCGTTTAACTGGATTTGATGGCACTAATAACGCACGAGGGAATTCTTGTTTTGGGATCCTGGTATTTTATCGGACACGGTATACGGTACTGTATAGTAAGTGTTTGTATAGACTGCAAGAAACGTCACCCTCGAGTGACATTCCTGACAAGGCCGTTGGATTGACCTCCTCCTCCTCCTCCTCCCCCTCTTCTGCTGCTTCATTTTCCTCTTCTGTCTTTCTCTCTTCTTCTTCTTCATTGTATACACGGAACCCAAAACCTATCATTTGTTATCATTTGTTTTTTTTCTGTAAAAGGAAACTACGGAGATGGCTATTGTGTGTACATACACCTTCCGCGCTTTTTCTGTCCGTCCTCGGATCTTAAAACCTGCTGAGACTAGAGGGCTGCAAATTTGTATATAGATCATCCGCCCTTCAAGCATCAAGCATCAGTAGTTTTTATTTTATTTAAGGCTAAAGTTAGCCACTATTGTGCATCTGGCACCGCTATAGGTGCCAACAACACAGGCCACCACCGGGCTGTGGCTGAGTGTGTCATGGGCCTCGGATGAATCTTAATTGATATTTTCCTATTTTTACAGCAGATAATGTGTCAAGCACCATTTCGTATTCCTCTTAGCTGTGATGGTTTATAAGATCTAGGGGGTTTTTGCGTTGCTGATATGTGCCACGAACTATGAGTCAGAGATTATTCTTTCTCGTTGAAATTTAAGGTATTTTTATTAATCTCACTTTCGTTTTATGGTTATTTCCATGTTTTTCTCCCTGTTAAGCGTTTGTCAAACCCGTTTTTATTTTCAGTATATTGTATTATATAATAATCCTCATGTCTTCTGTTCCGTCTCATATTCCCATTTGCTCATGGTTGTGTCTAGGGAGCGAAAAGAAAAAATCTGGCCCCAGGGGGACAACTGTTGAGAGGGAATCACACTGATGAAAGTGCGGTAAAAAAGATAAAAAAAAAGAGAAAAATCCTTCTGGACAATGAGGTAGGCAAGATAGAAAAAATACTCCCAAATAGCTTCTATAGGCCTACTCTCATTTCCCTCTTGAAAAGGGGCCGGCGTAAGTTGGGGTGGGCACACAATGTGACAATAATAGACCTATGCATGCCCTCCTGTAGTGGAAAGGCTCCACGGCGGTCAGGTAGGCGAGGAGGTTTCGCCACGTTGTGAGGAAGAACTTTGGAGCGTATTGGCCGTGTTGCTTAGAACTGTTTTGCTCCTATAATCAGCACCGCTCGTTGAAGAGGACTGAACTCGACCAGCTTTAAGAATTTTTTCTGCTTTAGTTTTTTTTCATCATGACAGTTTACAGAACTGCATTAGTGCATTCGACTCTTCCAGGGTTTAGCAAAATACATCACACTTAACATTTAGTCTTATTTATTTTCAAAATTACTTCACGTATCTACGTCTACCTCCGACCTTTATTTCGTGACGATTGGAAAGTTGGAGTGATTGGAAATGTTACTGGAATGTGTTCTTCGTGCGTTTTTTGCTGAGGTCTGGAAAGCTTCTCTCTCTCTCTCTGTCTTTCTGCCTCTTTCGGAATGCCTTGCATCTCTTCGTAGTCTTTTTATTAAACTGGAGTAGGGATGTGTTCCTGGATGTCACCTGAGAGTCAGAGAGGATGATGTAGCATCCAAGAATTGCGAGGGGAAAGGCAGTAGTGTTTATTAGTGTTTAGATGCGTGCTATTGGACCGCATCGTGTAATTATGTTAAAAAGTTACTCTATGTTACGTGGGCTGATTGTATCCGTATATTGTTGTAGTTACATACTTTATATAATTTCAGCGAACACTTGATGTAATTACTTCGGAAAGTTATTGTGCATTATACGAAACCTGACAGTAGTGTGGTGTAATTTTATTAATAAAATTACACCCAGCACAATGTCAAGAGTTAATGTTGGTTGTGCCACGGTTAGTGTCATAGCATTTGATACAATTGCGGGTAACTCTTAATTAGATTTGATCCAGAAGTTCACATTATTATTAAGTGGACCTGAACAGAGCTCATGGTTATTGCAGTTACCAAGGACTGAGGAGGAAAAGGAATCAAAAGCCATGTGCCTACCCTGTTTGGTGAGATGTAGTTAAGAATGATTTCTTAAGATTAATAATCGGGCCAGAGAGTGGCTTTCATTTCTATTGCCGAAACTAGAGAAAATCATGACTAATAAACAAAATTAGATTTGTTCTTTGGTCGTTCGTCAGTATTTCCATAAAATTTCCCTTAGGATTTAAAGGAAATCTAGTTTTCATTTCGTAATTCCAAATCTGGTTTTCTTTTTATGTTGACGTTGCACATTTATCAGGTATTTTAATTCTTCTCTCTTTTCTCTCAGGAGAAAGAGCGGAAATTCGATATAAAAATGTATTTACATGTAGAGAGAGAGAGAGAGAGAGAGAGAGAGAGAGAGAGAGAGAGAGAGAGAGAGAGAGAGAGAGTCCAGAAGCAGTGTGATAAACTGTTTAATTATCCGAGTGTTTTGTTATCGATGAACTTGTCCCATGACTGTAGCAAAGAAAAGTTGATATCCTCCATTGGGTACGGTTAGAATTTAGGAGCCAGGTGTGGTCGGGTAATAAAAAGGATTTTTTTTTAAACAAAGATAAAATAGTCACAAACTTAGTTCCTTTGCTCTAGATAGCTCTCGTGTAATCAGTGGTGTCGTATTTTATGATACTGTAATGAAATCTGTAATTGTGTAATTTTGCATATAATTTTTATGATGTACTATAGATGTAAAATGCAAGAAATTCATTAAGTAAGAGATACGGTTGAAAATTTTCCTCTGATAATAATTCTAGTTCTCTACATTGAAAAGAAAGTTATGTTAATGATGATGGTCGTTTCATGTCTCTAACTGGCTCTTCTTCGTCCCCTTTTCAATCGCTCTCCTTCCCATGTGGTCTGAGATCCCCTTTCATCACCGAGCCTTGTCAGGCTGGTCTGTTAACCTTTAAAGGGATTTGCTTTCTGATACTTTACCTTTCTTTTGAGCCAAGGTCAGTTTTTGTTTATTTGTTTCTTCTTCTTCATCCCCACCGTTATCCATAAGTTAAGGGGTTGGTTGGCCTGATGCGTCTTCTCCAGTTATTTCTGTTGGAAGTATCTTCCTCTGCTAAACCTTTCTTCTCCAAATCCTTTCACTTTATCATGCTGTCTAATCCTTTCCCTCCCTCTTGACCTTTGACCCTAACAATTCTTGCCAAACCCTCTTCATATCCTCTCCCTCACCCATACTTACAACTTTTGCCTATACCATCACATCTTGACTCTCCTATCATATCAGTCGGTTTTACCACCCCGGTATGTCTTCAGTTTTGTTCCCCAGCCTTCCATGCAGTAAGATCCCCAAAATCCACCTCGGCCTCGCATTTCTGCTCACTCCAGCTTCTGTTCCTTCTTTCTGACAGCCCATGTTTCCAAATCATGCTTGGTTTTCCCACTTCCTCCAAATGCCGTCTTTTATTATGTTCAAAAGACGGTTATAATACATGATCATCTCAGCTTTATGTCATCATCCTTATTGAAGAGATTTCCCTCTATCTTTGGTGACACCTGACTGACCCGGATCTGTCTTTGTTTTTTCATTGAGTTTGACATTTTTACCTTCATTTGTTCCTAACCTTGTATTTTAACTTCTCTGTAGCTCTCCAGTTGCTATGCCCACTGTCTTCTTGGTTCTTGTTCTCTGTATCGTTCCTCGCCTCCTTGCACGTCTGGCCTTCCATCACCCCTCTGCACCTTTCACTCATGTTGTCGTATTCTAAATATTTTCTGCTCTTCCAACTCCCTCCTCTCTTTAATTAATTTACTCCTGGTTGATTTTTTTTTTCGCTTACACGCCTCTGATATAGCTCACACTATTCTCCTTTAAGATCTCATATTTTAATTCTTGATCTCTATAAAATGTTGATTTAAATGCGTCCCCATGAAAACTTTTTTCGTTACATAGTACATGAACGTAGCCCTTGTCTATGAAATTGATCTAGAAAGACGCGTGTTTGTCTGCATACATATCTTATTTTGTTGTCATGTTCAGCAAAAAAATTACAAATAAAAACAAATTGTTGAAGGGTAAGCAAAGCTCGTTTGTGAAAGAGTAAATTAAAACATGTAAATATAGATGAAGGAAAATGAATCCATTGAAATAATGTCGCTTGAAAGACTTCATAACCTTGATTTTTAGTTAGATGAGTCTAGGAGCGTTTTATGCCAAACAAATACTTTCTTTAAGCCCCGATACTAGAAACGGTTAAAAACACGTAAAAGATACTGCGTCTCGAAAAATGTGGTCGGTTACAACAGTAATTGGGCTATACATGGATTATCAGACCCTCACGTGATTCAGCAGCTACTTATTATCGTGCATACACGCGGCAAAAAATAAATAAATAAATAAATAATGTTTAAACATGAAAATTCCACGCTTACCTAGTCCGCAATCATCGCTGAGCTCTCTCTCTCTCTCTCTCTCTCTCTCTCTCTCTCTCTCTCTCTCTCTCTCTCTCTCAGTAAAAGGCTCGAAGGAAATGGCTTTTTGACATTGAAATAAACAGTGATTCGAAATCTGTACTTATAATGTTTCTTTTGTGCGTGTGGGTACGTGTGGTGGTGTGTGCTCACTGCATTCTCTGGTTACCAATTCCGTCGAATGCTAAAATATGAAGAAAAAGTCCTGAATGGATGTTTGCAGTAAAAGACATAAGCACCAAGTAAGTTAATAGTAAATGCTTGTGAATACAAACTAAGTATTTCATGAACAGCAAAATCTCATGCTACGTAAGCTTAGCTTGAATAGTAGAAATGACTACTAAATACAAGATAGCAATAAAGATTTTCGCAGTAATAGACTTATATTATTATTGTCGTTAGCTAACCTAATACCGCAGTTGGAAAAGCAAAACGGTTATAAAATGATGAAGTTCTTTTATAAAGTAAAAGAACATTAAGTATGGTAATCTATAACTGTAAGGCAGTTATAGTCTACACTAAATTTCGAATGATGCCGGTTTTGACTAGCATAGCAATTTAGCCTTGAGAACTAAACCCTGTGGGTTCATGAGGAGTGGATTCAGAATGAATTCGTAACCGGCCACCAGAGGAGCGTCCATTGCGTTCGTAAAAGGCGGTGTTGGTATTTAAGAATCATGCAATGGGGTCATGCTGACAGGTAGTGCTAGTTTGTGTTTTCCTACAAAATGCAACTAATATAAGAAATTATAGCAAATAAGTTTGTGCCATGGCAACCATATCAGCTGGAGAGATCAGTAAGGGGGCTTTAAAATGTGAAACATCAGAAAACTGAATCTGCCGAACGGTCAGCGTTAAATGAAAACCTATTAAGAATATACCCTAAGGATGGGGATTCTGATATATTGAATATATCTATCTATCTATCTATCTATATATATTTATAAATATGAGGTATTTTGTTATCGGTTATGTGTAGTAGATGTATTTCAGTGTAGTATGATAAGGATTTCACATATGTCCAGGAAATGAATTATAACTTACACCTGTGGTACCACATTTCCAGAAATAAATAGTCTTCTGAGGAGGATACGGAGAATGATCATATGCCCACTAATGTATTAGGGTAATGTTTTTGTATTCAGATTCATGTGGTTGATTGATTTATTGCGATAAGCTTGTATCAGTCACAGCAACAGTGGTCGCGCACGAAGATGAAAAGTGAGAAATTATTATTATTATTTTTTTTTTATTTTAGTTTTCAAGAATTATCCTCTGAAGAAGATTGTCATGAGAAAAACCCTTTGTGGTTTCCAGAAACTGCAGGTTACCTCGAAGAATTCTTTTATGCGTGTTGGTTGAGGTTACGAGAAGGGTTTCAGGGTGGTGTCTAGGCCATTGGGTACTTACTGGTGCGAAAAGAAATAAATTCTACCAGATGCTTCTTGTGTGAGGTGAAGCGGTAATTTATGTTCTCTGGTGTTTAGGGATTGATTGCTTACATTCTCTCTCTCTCTCTCTCTCTCTCTCTCTCTCTCTCTCTCTCTCTCTCTCTCTCTCCCCCCAAGGGTATGTCATTATAGATTTAAACCTTTATTTTTATTGAATCTTCGACTTATTTCGTTTTCGTTTTGTACGTCAGAAATAAAACGCAATAAGAGATACCTTAGATGTTAGCTATGAGTCGCAAATTTCGTGCAGTTGAACGGTTGACATCATGAAAAGCATTTTCTTTCTTTTCTGGATCATTTTAACTGCCTCTTTTCAACAGCTTAAGAGCTGCATTGCTGAACATGCCCTGTGCTTGGCTTAACGATCTAAATTTCACGAAAACACGTTATCACTCAGGCAGTTAGAAACTTTTTGAAATTTTAGTCAAAAGTAATATGCATATCTCATCCTATATGATTTGATTTGATAATTTTCCTCATTTTGAAAGATTCAAGATCACTTTGGCTGTAGTGTTTGTTTTTCAAAAATTTAATGATGCAAGAAACCCTAAAAAATCCTTATTGGCGGCTGAAGAATATATAAGTGTTTACATCTGTTAGTTGAATGTTACCCCGTTAAATAAGCAGATTTTACTGTCTTCGTGGTAATCATGTTAAAAACAAATTAATCTGGCAAAGTGTTTGATATAACAAAATGTGATTCTAGCTAGCATTAAAATTTTTATGGCATTTTTATGGAAGATTCTCCTCATCTCTAGTAACTACAGTAGATTCACATCAAGTGGGCATTTGATGTCTAGGCCAGTCCCTTACGACGCCCCTGATTGGCTGTTGATGGGCCAGTCACAGGGCTGGAAACTCTCAGTCTCTCTCGAGAGTTCACATAGGTAGGATCTATGTTCCACCTCTTCTGGGGGATACTTTTGAAAGAAATATCCCTCAGGAGAGGTGGAACATAGATCCTACCCATGTGAACTCGAGAGAGAGAGACCGAGAGTTTCCAGCCCTGTGATTGGCTTATCAACAGCCGAATCAGGGGCGTC
Source organism: Macrobrachium nipponense (assembly GCF_015104395.2). Lineage (NCBI taxonomy): Eukaryota > Metazoa > Arthropoda > Malacostraca > Decapoda > Palaemonidae > Macrobrachium > Macrobrachium nipponense. The sequence goes on from NC_087201.1 coordinate 50,709,171, forward strand.
GTAAGGGACTGGCCTATACATCAAATGCACGCTTGATGTGAATCTACTATAGTAACCAACCTGCTGATTTTATGTTATCAAAGCCTCTTGTAGAAAAATCGATATTAGTTCCTGAGTGGAAATTTGTAATATATGTGTTATTATGAAGTCATCTCGATTTCCACATTTTTTAAGCATTTCCCAAAGAAAACCTTTGACCTGAATGTGGAAATGAAGTCAACTGTCGTGGAATTGTTTTCTAATTGAAACCAGAGGCTCGCAGTGAAAATGTGCCCACACATTTCATGCTGGACGCTGGATTTACATTATATTGCGTTGCCCTCGTCACTCGGTTCTGCAGGGGTCTTCGCATCTCTTTTTCATTTCATTACTCATTTTCCAAGCCAGTTAAAAGCATTTGTTGTGCGTAGTTGCTGTAAACGTGAGTTATCCATCCATTGTGTGATATATAAGGTTCGTGAGTTAACCATCCAGTGTGTGATATATAAGGTTCGGTACTCTGAAACATTATAGCCACATTGGTCGTCTTCCTGGCCAAGCTACCCGTATTGTTTTCTTTTTTGTATTATATGTTATATCGTGTTTTCTTTTTCGTCAAATAAACTAGAATGAATTAGGTTTTAATGTATTTTTATCTCTTTCAGGTATGCACTGATTACTGTGTTTTTAGGACGGGCTGTACTGGTTGGTAAGTCAGTTCTCCGAAGAAATTGATATTCAGTAGAGGCTGCATTTGATTTGCTCTGCCATGTTTCTATGTCTGTCGTCTGTTATCTTAATTATCTCACTAGTTTTATTTATGATTTAGCTCTGCAAATCTCGCTGTTTTATCCAAGACTTGTTGGAATTCATGTGTTTATTTTCTCTATTCTATTTTTGTGTTGTGTATTTGTTATTACGAAGTAAAGTGATTAATAATCTAGTAACTTTGGCTAAAACTTGAATCAAAATGTTAAAGGATTTTCCAATTAATTTGTTGCATTTTTGTGTCGCTGAAGGGGATGAGGCATCATCCCCTGAACATAGGATACGGAGCTGGTCCTATTCTCTCTGCCATCCTGGTTCCTTAATACTTCACCAGCCGAATGTTGTAGTACGTATTGCCGGGTTTCAGAGCCTTTTGTTTTGAGCTGCTGCTGCTGCTGCTGCTGTTGGCCGTTTTCATTCCATCTGCCAGTCCTTGGAAGCTGTTTTCATGGCTTTTTGCTTTTTATTATTTTTATTTTTTTATTATAGATTAATTTCGTAATTAACTCCTTGTCCATTACGTTTTTGTACGTCGTAGCAACTCGCTTCGTTGCATTTTAACTAAAATTTTGTCTATTTGCTTTTGTCTCCACTCGTTATGTCGGCTTTGTGGTTTTTCTACTGCATTTTTTCTTTGTTTTGTTATTTCACTTCAAGCCCAGTGTGGCTAACGGCGCTAGATTATGGAGTTTCCTTTGTATTTCCATGAGCTTTTAAAGAATATGATTTTGATTTTACTGGAAAGCCGTAGAGGTGGATGAGGAAGAAATTCTCCACCCCCTTCCCCTACTGCTGAAGAAACTGAATTTCCAGCAACTAAAGCAATATGGAAAATCGGTAAAAACTCATGAGAATACATGCAAAAATGCTCAGAATTCTCCTAGTGCATAACCTAACCAAGTCTAACGTAAGGCACCTGATCCCCTTTAACCTTGGCTATAGGTATGGCAGTGATACTTGCAGTAATTCATCCTAACCCTGCCCAGCATAGTTTGTCAGGTGTTATTAGGCCAGTCACCCGACTCTGTTATCGGTGAACAGAGAGAAAAGACACACACACACACACACACAAATCGTAAGTGTCTTTTCGGTGATAATGAATTTATACCAACTTAAGCCCACCTATGAGAAAAAACACGTAAAGGAAGGAGTATAAGTATCATTGGCGGGATAACGAAAATGTATGAGAAAGCTTTATTGATTAGCAATTATAAGCAATGATGACTGATGGTATAGTGCATTAAACTGAGTAGGATATACTCGGTAGCAACTATGGCGACGCAGGAAAACAAACGAAAGTTGACTTTTCTGCATCGTATCAATTTCTCTGTAGTTATACATTTGTAATCAAGTGAAACAATGATAAACTGGTTGATGAGTATGTGAGGAATTGTCTTTGCTCTTATCATTTCATCAAAAATCAAGTTGCTCCTCTGATTTCTCGAAAAATTTCCGTTCGATTTTCATTTTTTCGCTTACTCGGTGAGGAAGCCTACAAACTTCATAGTTGTTATTGTTGTTGGGGGTGACGGGGTCGGAGTCTACTATGAGATTCAGGGCCTCTGTAACTCGGTTTTATCCATGCATTCCAGAAATATAACGCTTATTCAGAATACATATTATATCTACACATAAATTTTGACTGTATTCTGCATTACGTAGGTTGAATAAATTTGGTACTTACAATGCAAAAGTGACATTTTTTGAAGACGGGCCAACTTACTGATAGAAAAGGTTTCGAACGCACTCGTTACGTAACTTATGACAGCATTTCTTCCCTCTTTCTCGATGGATGATTGGCTATACGTAACAAAGGCTATTCCTCTGGCAACAATGACATACAAATTTAAATACAAGCAAAGCAGTACACCTTTATGAACTCGGGAACCTCTCCACTGATAATTGTCATAATGAACAAACCAACAAAATATGTTAATAAATACAAAAACACTTCGATTATTAGTCTAACTCCTAAAATAGGTTTCCTAAGAAATTACAGTCTACTTTATAGATCACAATCAGATTGACATGATGTAGGGAATAGTTGGTAATTTTCAAAAACATAGTAGACAAGCTTTTTTTGCTAACTGCTATATCCAATGTCAAGCAATTTTTATTTATTGGCTATCTACCTATTTACTGAAAAAAGAATAGCCGGTACGGAATATTGGCTTTAAACCTTCACCAATAATTATCGTCAGAATGATAACTATGAGGCTCCGCCCACATTCGCCTCGTTATAATTCAGGATAACAATGAAGGCTATCATGGGCATTGTTGGATTAGGAAATTTAACTTCTGGCTATAAAAACTAATTTCTCGAGTAGTTGTAAGAAGTGCTAAATGATTTTCAAGGATCCCAACAGTTGGCCTAAACGTTTAATTCATGTATATTACTGCTATACTGTTGCGGCACTACTGCTACAATAGTATTACTACGCTAGCACTGATACCCCACCCACATCTCTGTATCGTTCCGCCATTCATAAAGTCTTTGGGTTTCAGAACCGATGGAGTTTCTGTCTAGTAGATGGGCGGGGCAACATTTCGTCAAAGGTGTTTGTTTACCTTGCTTACGTAATGGATGTTTTTCGACTCTTAGCTCGTAATCATTGGCCAAGGCGTCGGCTAAATCATTTTTACTCTATAAAAATTAAAACTATCGGGTTTAGGTTTTTGATAATGCTGACAAAATTTGTGTGGGGTTGTAAAATATACATATGTCAACTTTCAGCTACATCCGATGCTTTGACAAGGAGCAAAGTCCAAAAAACCGTGTTACAGAGACCCTGAACCTCATAGTAACAAGTCTGAAAAAAGCTGTTTCGAGTTGAGAAAGATATAAGAATTTTAGGATAGGATATTTATGATTTATTTATGAGAATGAAATTGTAAAGAAAAATAATGTGCGTGTTAAACAGCACAGAAAAATTATTTCTAATAAAATATATCGCATTCATTTTAATTTTCTTTGGTGAAACAACCCTCTATTTGACTGTAGATTTTAGCACATGCCTGGAGTAAGATGGAGGTCGGATCACGCATTGTTTTTTATTTTTTATAGTTTACAGATATAATCGATAGAAATGCCTTTTGAGAACTGTTGGGGCCTGATGGTTTGAGGGCGAGCTATGATATTTATATGACCTTATCTTACTTTTATAGGTTATTTCATTTAAGAGTGTAAATCATAATGTATTCAGTTTGAATTTTTAACAATTGTATTTCTTTTTTGTCATTGTCTTCTTTTTATGTTTTTATTTGCCATTGCTGTCTTTGTTCTGGCCATTGCTTTGTTTTTTATGTTTTCATTTGTCATCTTTTTTGTGTTTTTATTTGTCACTGCTATATTTTTTATTTGTCATTGCTATCTTTTTTGTTTTATTTCTCATTGCTATCTGTTTTATGTTTTATTTGTTATTACTGTCTTGTTTATGTTTTATTTGCCATTGCTATCTTTTCTTTGTTTTTATTTGTCGCTGCTATAGTTTTTTATTTGTCATTGGTATCTTTTTTTTATTTGTCATTGGTACTTGTTTTATGTTTTATTTGTCATTGCTGTCTTGTTTATGTTTTCTATTTGTCATTGCTATCCCTTTAACGCTTCTACTTGTCATTGACATGTTTTTTTGTTTTTTGTCATTGCTATCTCCTATGAATTTGTATTGTTGTTAATTTTTATGTCTTCATTTGCCATTGATATTTTTTTATGTTTTATTTGTCGCTTCAGTGCTGAATATCTTCTTGGACTTTAGTCCATGTTACCAAACATCTGAAGTATGTGTTTGCAGTTTAATTATAAATTGCCTTTATATTGAATATCCTTTTTTATGACTTTCTCTCTCTCTCTCTCTCTCTCTCTCTCTCTCTCTCTCTCTCTCTCTCTCTCTCTCTCTCTCTCTCTCTCTCTCTCTCTCTCTCTCTCCTTCATTTTCCTTTCTGTTTTGTGTGTTACCTTTTCCTCTTTATCAGCGTTTTAAATCGTAAATCGCCATCGTCTTCGTATATGGCCTGTCGTCTTTTGCCTCCAATCATTTTGTAGGTCTGTCTTTTCAGTTTTCTTCTTTGCTGTTTGAAGTTCATCTTTCTTTTCGTGTCGTTGCGTCTATACGCTGATGTCTCTGCCTCTCGCTTCCTTCAGTCCCGTTGGGTTTCGTCAGGAAAGTAGCTGCTGAGACCATGTTTCTCTCGCTGAAGGCAGATAATTATAATTAATCAGCAATTTTCTTTTTCTCTCCGTAAGTGTCTCCACCCTTTTCTTATATGATAGCCTTCTTTCGACGTCTTTATCTTTATCTTATCTTCTTTCCTCTCCTTTTATCTTTTTTTTCTCCTCCCGCTTACGATTTCTCTTTTTTACTCAGCTCTTCTCATCCTTTCTCTTTAATGTTATACTCTTCATTTTGCCTTCTTTTCGTCTGCACTCTCCTTTTTCGCCTTCCTGTCGTCATCTAGTCTTGAAAACCCTCTGTCCTCTCGTTTGCTCCTCTTCGCTTATTCAACACTCCTCCTCCTCCTCCTCCTCCTCCTCCTCCTCCTCCTCCTCCTCCTCCTCCTCCTCCTCCTGCTCTTCGATAATCAATAGTTTAAAGACCATCCTGCTTCCATCTGCATAGCTACTTAAGGTTACCTGTGCAATATCCTTCGTCGAATAAGATTTGCGCTTCTTGTCGCTCTTTCTTTTTTCTTTGGAAAAACTAACTCTAATTTGAAGTGGCCTAACTAAGTTTTTTTTTTTGAATGACTGGGGACTTTGCATATATATATATATATATATATATAGATATATATGTATTATATATATATATATATATATATATATATATATATGGTATGTATGTTATGGTCTGTATTTGTATGTATGATGTATGTCTGTTGTATGTATGTATGTATGTATGTATTACTGACACACACAATAGATTTAAGCATTTCAACAATTCTAGATGAAGAACTGAGCTAAGAATTAATATGAGGTTAAAATACTTCAAAAAAATGATCATTTAGATAGTTCTGAATAACTGAAACTCAAATAATATGAGAAAACCCGAACAGAAATGTTGTTTATTGTTTGACTGGGATTGAAGGGAAAGCTTCCCATTGCTACAGATAACAAGAGAACAGACATTACGAAAACCATGATAAACTGAGAAAGTGGATTCTTTGCAAAATGCAGAGATACGTTCAAATAACCGGAGCTTATTAAAAAACGCACGCAGTAGTATTTTTTAACAGAAACGGAAATATATATGTCCAGAACTAGATTTTAAGACTACTCATAAACGATGTCAAAAACTCGGAAAGGAGGTGTAGTGGGGGAAGGGGAGAGAGAGAGATTCTATAAGAAGATGAAGATCAGAAGCCAGTCGATGGTTTGGCTGTATTTAGATGTGGTGTTACATGAATGGGATGATTGTACGGCTGAAAATATTTTAGATTTTAAAAGGGACCTAATTCAGTGGCAAATACCCTTGTGGAAGTCGATGCTGATCCTTAATACGGGTTCTCAGTTATCCTTTATGCCATCCCTTGTATGTTTATGATTCGCTATATATATCATGTATTAGCGTTCAAGTATCCCAAATATTATCGACGGATTTGTTTCCCAAGTGCATTCCTGTAGTTCTTTTTGAACGTTATTCGTGCGAGTTGGTCTAGTGTGATGAACTAATTTGGTTGGGGTCAGACACGGAGCGCGTCGTGATTGAAAACTTTGACTTTTAAGGATAAAATGACGTTGTGGGTAATAAACCATAAAATGGATATTTTTTATTTACTTCTGATGATTGATATCTAACAACAAATACAATTTCTTATATCTGGAATCGTACTATGCTGCGATTGTAGTTAATTTTCGGTTTGAAGTTTATTGACAATAACCTCTGGACATCATAATGTTGGGAAGAACATTCCCAAATTACCAACTTTTATTAATTTATTCCTTTTTCATTCTTTTGCTGGCGTATGTGTGTGTATGTATTGCCTCCACAAGCACCTTCAGCCACAACTTGCATTCAGGTTTTAACCGACTCCACGCTGGTAGCAATGAGAACAAGGAAATCTTGGTCATAAGAATTTGCTGTGAGAGGGAGAGGGGGAGTTATGGACCAGGGTTATGACATGAAGCATTATTGGTCTTAGCAATCTATAAACATATTGATTGATAATATATCGGTGTCACGACCACTAGCTTTCCTGTAAACCTCACTACATTCTCTCTTTTTGTAGCTGCGCCTGCGCTCTACATCTGGAGAGCCAAATTGATCCTTGGAAATTTTCCAGGCAAGACTTTAGGCTGAGTGTTTCCCCTCAGCCGCCTTGGTTTGTTTCCAAGGTTGGTTCCACTTCATGTGGAAAACCCAGATGACTCATGACTATGATCACTTGCCATAGTTTAGGTTCCCCTCAGACCCAGCATCTTCATCGGCAATTTGTTCAGTAAAGGGGAAGGCTGGGTGATTCATGGGAATGTATCTATGATCATGACCTGAGCCTTTTTCCACCCTGTTTGTTTTTCATCTTTGGTCCCTCTCCTAAAGAACTTGAATCATAGCTTGTCCACAATCTCGTTGCTAACCTTTAACGAATGCTTGGCTATTCACAGATATTGAAATGAGTATTTCGAACACCTTTGATCGTTCTCCATTGTCTTTCTGAATATTCTTTACCGATATTTTGTTCATAATGAAATTGTTCTTAGCATGAAATCGGAAGACCGTGTAACCTTCATTTTGCTGTTTCCTTTGTTTGTGTTTGTGTTTTGCTTTCCTTTATTTTTTTTTGTAATGCTGTATACAGATTCGGGCAAATATGTTCATCTATGTTTAATGAGAAAATAAAAATCCCGTAATCCTCTGTTTCTAAATGCTCATTTTGATAACGTGTTTAAACGTTTTAAAGAAACAAGGAAAATTGAGGCCTCATTTTTCAGTGATTTTTTATTTTTGGCTCACCTGCGTTCCGCAGGTTCAGTTTTCCTCTTGCTCTCGCTAATGAGTCTTGCTGTAGCACAGTTCCGACTTATTCAGTGGCAATTTCAGTTAACTGAAAAGTAAGTACTAGATTAATTATTTATTAAATTATCCTCATTTTTGGAATAAAATTAAATCTCTCATTCCAAATACTAGCAGACTATCAAAGAGAATGTGAGAAGAGGTCAGAGACGCGACATTTGGAAGAATGTGGGGCTTTCATTTTAGCTCGGTCCAGAATTGCCTAAGTGAACAAGGTTCCCAAGAAAAATAGCTGAGTTCATGCTGAGAGCATTCAGTCTCGTTTCATTTTAACTATGCTCTTGCACCAAGCAACATCGGCGGTGCCCTAAAGATTGACCCAATAATAATGTCACCCTGCAGTGAGGGCTCTCAGCTAGAGCTTTCATGTTCCTCCACCTTGAAGTTTGTATTTTACTTGCTTTTCATTCAGTGCTTGCATCATTCACTTTTTTCTCCCAGAATCCATACTTTTAGTTCACTTAATAGCATTAATGAAAAACAAGCTGCAAGGTGCAACTGACCTAGGCAGCTGTCACCTGATGGCAATCACTACATTTTAACCAAAGATATCTCAAGTCGTTTTATGTAAGTGAAGCTTTTCCCTTCTATATGCAGTTCAGACAGTCTGTTGGGAAAGAAACTAACAACTTCAGCGACAGTTGCTGAACTATTACTTATCGTCTGCCTCGTCTGTTTACTTATGCGATGTTGATGTTAAAAATGGTATTTGACAAGAAAACATTTCTGAACTCTTCTTGAAGCTTCATAAATGTGGTACTCCATAATATTATATTAGCTTAATATACTGCTGGTTCTCCACGCCAGAATTTTATCAAATAGTGAAGCGTACCTTCCTACAACGTCGGTTCCTTAAATGGATTTCCTCAATGTCACATTTTTCCTCAATGTCACATCATCATATCTGTTCAGCACCTTCACATTTGCCCTGAATGTTAAACTGAACTTACTCCCAGTCGGATGCAGTATTAAAGAAATAACAGTCAGCAGCCTCTGTTACACGATGGAATGGTTCTGATATCTCCATTAGTGCAAGGTCTTCAGCAGCCTACACTATCTGCCATAGGAAAGCCACAATAGAACACCAATGTCATGCCCCATTGTGTTTTTCATATTCCTTTTTTTGTATTCCTACCTCTCTTTTGATTCATTTCATGATTAATTCTCATTTGTATCGCATCTTAACAACAGCATATTTGCCTGTTTATCAGTTTTCTTCAAAGATACAAGTCCATCAGACACCGTACAACAGCGGTGGCCAGAATTTTGGACTCCGAGATCTACTCTAACGAGTGAAACTTATTACGATGTACCGTACTACATAATCACTTATTATTATATGGGAAAAAATTTCCAATAGTGCCATAGTACGATAAAACATGAGTATAATTACCTCACTTTATATATATATATATAGATATATATATATAGATATATATATATATATATATATATATATATATATAATTTGCTTGTGTTTTTGTTTGTTTATATAGGATAGTGGGGGAACGGGGATCGACCAAACAAGTGTCCGTGATCGACTGTTTGACCACCTCTGCTATTAAATCTCATGTAGTGCCCCGCGTAACAGCCCTTAACAAGGCCTGGATCGTGGTCCACCCACAAGGATCTCATTCCTCCCATGAAATGCATCAGTGGGTTGACAAATTTGATTTATTAAAACACATTTGTATTCCACTTGCCCATTGCAGAGCTGCTACAATTATGCCACTAATTATGTATTAAGGAGGCGAATAAGATAAATTCCACCTCGGTTACCAGAAGTTACGCCTCATCATCTTCCTATTTGTTTCTTTTGTATACTATACTTAAAAAAAATTGGGTAATTTTTATTAAGCGTGCCATTCTAACCCTTGTTAAAATTTACTGGTTTTTTTTTATTTCTTGTTCGAAGTTGTCTAATGAAAGATAAATCTTTTGAACTTTCTTGAAAATTAATTTTGCGGGAGAGGGAAAAACGTTGGCATCGAGTCTTCAAGAATCTGTAGTCAGCAGCATAATAATGATTAAGTCTAAACCTAGAGGCTTTTTTCACATTTGTTTTTTCCGTTTTCCCTTCGAAAAAATAAAATTCTTATTCTGTTTATTATTTGGAAACAGGGAAGACACGGGAAAACCTTGTATCCTTCTCTGATGGCAGAATTTCTGATGCCTAATATTTGACTTCGTTGGTGGTGATATTTTCACGAGATGTCCTGGTGAATTAGACACGATGTATGACGAAACCAACCCAGAGCAAGGTGCTGCTCCCTAGATCGCTGAAACATATTGAAAGCCACAGATATTCCGCTGGAATCACTGACCGGAATTTGTACATGAATTCCCGTATCTGGGCACGTTACCATGGACGACCTAAAGGTACGGTTGACACAGACCAGCATATTTGTCCACCAGACACCAAGATTGCAAGATTTGCCTTCCGTCACCGATAAATTAAATGAATGTGCTTCTGCTTATGCTGCTGCTATAGTACATACAGTTGGTCCCTTTGGAACGTAATCATTCTGCTACACAGATGTTCAGGGAAAACCACCTAGGTAATAAGGTTGTACCTTGTCCATTCTGATCACCTGTTTAAGAAATAGTAGCAATCCGCTTATCCCAGATATCTTCAGCATTGAAGGAGATTAAATTTTGGGAAGATGGGATCATGAGAATTGTCCTGCCTATTCGATGCTTTTTTCACATAACGAATGACCACAAATGCTGTGAATGCTTGTTTAGTTCCTTCACAGTTTTCCTTTCAGTTGTTATTGCCCCCTTTTTTATATCATTGATATTCTGTTATGTTGACGTGATATGATGTTTGTGAGCTTAATTGAAGGGCTGCGTTTGTTAAACATACCTGAGCCCCGTTGTATATTTTCCTACTTTGTTTTCAGTTCCGCTTTATTTTGTTTCTCTTTTAGTTTCATATTACTTCCAACCATGTTTTAGTCATTACCATTCTTATTATCAAGAAATGTCACTGTGTCTGCGTTCTGCTTTCTTCTACTGTGAACTTTTATTAATGTTATTATGATTATTATTTCAGAAACCCCTCTTTCAAACAAATTTCGTTATTCATAATGGCCGTCTGGAGGCCGTTTAGTTTGTATTAGTTTCTCAATCTCCCGAATGAGTTTCTTTGTGGAGCAGGTAAATTATATAACAGCTGTCCAAAGTTCATTTGTTCTTTGACGTTTCGGAAATACTCTCCATCATTTACCAGTAGGTGAATGAAGCCAGAGGTACAATTATGCCATATTCTCCATAGGGGCTTCCTCTTGTCTGTGTGCCTCACGTGGTGCACTGTAGGCATTACGTAATGTTTTCTCTGCAGCATCCCTTCGGTCACTAGCTGCAACCTCTTTCATTCCTTATACGGCACCTCCATTCATATACTCTTTCATCTTACTTTCCATTCCCTCTTAACAATTGTTTCAACATTATTTTCAGCGCTGAATGACCTCATAGGCTCTGGCGCTTGGTCTATGGTCTAAATTCTATATTCCATTCCATTCCATTATGCCATATTCATACCCGCAAGCGGACTTACATAATTTAAGGCCGCTTGCGGGTTTGAATATTACATAGTAATTGCGCCCCTGGTTTCATTCACCTTATATTTTGGTTAGTGGTAAAGAGGAACACCGAAATGTCAAGGAATAAATGAACTTTGGACAGCTGTTATATGATTTACCTGCTACGACACAGAACCTCATTCGAGAGATCCAGATACTGCAATACAAATTCAGCTGCACTAG
>NC_087201.1:50725694-50745694 GCF_015104395.2 Macrobrachium nipponense
TTTACTGCGCTTACAGATCAACGTTTCCCACACTTTCCATTCTTTTCACGCCACTTACTGTACAAACAATTATTCATCTCAGGAGCTTCAATATTTTATCTTTCATTCGCAGTCTATTGTTTTTGTCCCTTATATATATATATATATATAGATATATATATATAGATATATATATATAATATATATACACACAACATACATACATACAACATACATATATATATATATATTATATAATATACATTACACACACACACACACACCTACCCTACCACCGCCAGTGCGGACAAACAGGTTTGTAAGAGGAAGGTAGATGTCTCCACTACCCTCCATTCCCCTATCTACCCCACCCCCCACCCGGGTAGACAAACCAGTTTTACAGGGGGTGGGTGGCTGCGTTATATCTCCCCTACTCACCCGGGGAGGACAAACTAGAAAAGACCAGTCGTATTGTATTATATACATAATATATATATATATATATATATATATATATATATATATATATATATATAGTAATATAGTATATATATATACACACACATATATATATATATATATATATATATATATATATATATATATATATATATATATATATATATACACTTACATACATGTTGAAAATCGTTTTAAAAGTCACAAGATATATATACATAATAATATATATATATATATAATATATATATATATATATATATATATATATATGTGTGTGTGTGTGTGTGTGTGTGTGTGTGTGTTGTATACACTTACATACATACATACATATTGAAATCGTTCAAAGTTCAAATATTTCATTTCTGAAGAATCCCTTGCATATGCTGGTGAGATTATTTTCCGTAACGTAATATTCACTGTTTAGTAATTTTCCCGAATTGAATTGTAGTTGCTACAGGAATACTAAGACTAATAAAGAGGACTGTTTTTAGAGCTAAGGGGGTGGGGGAGCGGATAGAGAACAATTTTACGGAGAGTGTAATTTAGATTCTCACTAAAATGAAAATTAAATCACAAAACGAAAGTGCCAATTTGAGAAATAGGCCTTCAAGATGGAGGGCACCGGAACCAAAGGAGTTTTTGTGGAGAAATGTGTAACTTGAGGTAAAGCCAAGCAAGGAGTATCTAATTATGGAGAGGGAAAAATAAGTCAGTTAGATAAAATATTATTCTGTCTCCTATTTTCAAGATGCTACGTTATTTGAAATAATAATTGAATAAATCGATTGATAACTTTCCAGGGGTTGTCATACCTTTTTTGACTCGGTAGAATAAGTTAATACTCTACGGATTTTTCAAACTTTCTTTGGCTCGACAGGACATCACGTTCAGTATCGTTAGTTACAATCGTAATTCGATTACAACTTCTGTCAAAACTAAAAAGTATAAAATAAAATCTAAAAAATGTTCGAAACTTGGTTTTAACTTAATCACTAAAAAGTGCAAAATAATTTTTTGAGACCAGGATTTTCTTACAATTAATCATGTTTATAAAAATAAAAGTTTGGGAGCTAAATATGGAAGGAAATGCTACAAGAAAAGAAATCTAATTTTTTAATTTCATCTAGCACCTCCTTTCATGTTTGGGGACCACGCTTCTATTTTTCTAAAAAGCAGATGTTTTAAATTTTATATATATATATTATATTATATATATATAGATATATATTATATATAAATATATATATATATAGTATATATACTATATATAGTTTTTTTTTTTTTTTTTTTTTTTTTTTTGTGGATGCACACTGCTGCTGTCGGTATAGAATACTGAACCTCTCCTTCATCATCAGCCACCTAATGCCTACAAGACTCAGGCTCTCGTGCCTCGGAAACGGAAGCAGATGTGTTCTCTGTCATCCTATTGTCTTGCTTTCGGCGACGTTGTCGGTTGTCTTGGTCTTTAGTTTCAGTTTTTGTCACTACTTGTGCGGTTCTTGTCACCCACCAGGTAAGACGCCGACGGCTTCATTCTGCTTCTGTTGTGATGAGGGGAAAAGTCGCCGACACACCCCCTCCCCATGGGCCTTAGGATTCTTCCTCCTCTTTATGGGTATCCCTTATATTATAGAGCACGAAGGGACTCCCCATCCCATCTGCCATGAACCTCCCACGCTGCCAGAAGTAACACCGTTTGGCGTTTATTCCTTACCACTAAATCTCCCTCTCTTTTTTTCCTTTCATTCTCTTGTTGTTAAAAGCAGTGTTGTCGTTGCCTGCTTTTGTGTCCAGTTGGTTTGTTAGCATTGTTCCCTTTCCTGTGAGACAATGGGGGATGCCATGGCGGCGTGTTTTTCCTCCGCAGAGTTCCTGATGGGAGCAGGCGAAAAGTTATTCAGAGATTCTTTTAGGAGAAACCATTTCGGCGCAAGGCTTCTGGGAGCAGCTGCGTTGGGATCACGGTAGGCCATTTGTGACCGAGTGGTTGCAGGCAGGCCTCCGGGGATCGGAGTTGAGGCCTCTGGCGGGTGCAGTTTTTTTTTTTTTTTTTTTTTTTTAGGTTGGTCGGGTGAGATATTAATAATAAAAAAAATTAAATTCACTGCAGGCGAAAAACACAAAGTAGTTCGTCTCCTGTGACACCAATATGATACTTGATCAGTAAATACATCATCCTTATAAATAATAATGGTGATGAAGAATGATCATTGTCTTCGACAAGAAACCCACAGTAATGAATAATACAAGAAATTGTATTGTATGAATGAAAGTAGGCATTACGGAAGGATATCAACAGCTGTGCTTAATTGGAATTTTTATCTAATTATTAAGGATGTTATTGATATACTTTTATGGAGAAGCAGAGAAGAAGGATGTAGAGGCCTTAGCCATTTGGAAGGGATTTACGTGAATGAATGTTTATAATTCCTGTGCTTGTTCATATTCACACATGCATACACACATATAAATGTATTTGTATGTGTATGTCTTATGTATGTATGTATGTGCGTGTTTTTTTACAGTGACGCATGCATTCCAAATTGTGTGGATTAAAACTTTATAAAAGTCACAGATTAAATATCCACTCACAAGTCACAACACTAAACGTCGTGATTAGACTTTGGGCGCTCGTAAATCGCAGAAGGGCAATTTGCCGGGGTTTTGCATGAGAACGGCTCCTGACTTTCTGCTAACGCTGAACTAAATTCTCTTGAACTGAAAAACTGTATTCTCCGCGCTACTTTAGACGACTGGGGATATGCCAGGATTTCCTCTCTCTCTCTCTCTCTCTCTCTCTCTCTCTCTCTCTCTCTCTCTCTCTCTCTCTCTCTCTCTCTCTCTCTCTCATTACCACGAGTAGACACTACGCACCGACGCTGGCTGTCCGGAAAATATTTGCTTTTAAATGTGAATAAGAATTTTAAAAATTTCACTGACAACTTTACCACCATATGTTCTTCATAGTAAAGGTATGCATGAATTAAACCTATAATATCCATACAAGGTTTTTCGAACGCAAGATCAAATGAAGGATTTTATCCACTTCTCGGAACTGCAACATAGAACTGTGCCAGGGAGAACTATACCGAAGAGAAATTATAATCATGCAGTATGCTTATGCCTTATTATATACCTATTATATATACATATATATATATATATATAATATATATATATTATATATATATATATATAAAGGCATGATTCATGATTATAATTTCTCTTTTTATAGTTCTAGATCATTAATTCAAGAATGAGATACATACACAAACACATACATATTTACATGCGTGTGTGTGTTTCTCATTCTTGATTTAATAACGATCAAATTCACTCCGAGAAAACTTTAGGAATGGTCTCGTCATGTCAGTAAAGGCCGTTAGCATTGCAGAAAGGGAGAGAAGCAGACAGGCGTTCACTTTTGTAATGGTTTGGTCGCGTGTATGTAATAATTGCTGATGACGATGTAGATGATGTCACTCACGAAGGTCCTTTTGTCCGCGGTGCGCTTATGAGGTTGCCGGACCGTCATTAGCGAGGGCTGAGGGCCTTTTTTTTTTTTTTTTTTTTTTTTTTGCCGAAAGTCATATCACCACGTTTGTTATCCTGTCTGTCTGTACGTTGATGCGGGCATATGAGTCCTTGCGTTGTGCGTGTGTGTATACCTCTGAAGATATGAAGTATTCCACGTATGAATATGAAAACAGTTTTTCTTAGAAAATGCCCAACAGTTTCGTCCTACAATGGACCTCTTCCTGGGGCGTTTGTTTTCCTTAATAAACGCTCCAAGAAGAGGTCCATCGGAGGACGAAACTGTTGGGCATTATCTAAGAAAAATTTTTCATTTTCCTATGTGGAATACAATTGAATTAACATATCTTCGTGCCCAAGAAGATTACCAGTAATGTATGAAGTATCTTACTTCTTACTATGATATGCGTTATGTCTGTCCGCCCGTCCGTCTGTCATTCAATCACTGCCAAACGGCGGGTCCGATGGGCATGAAACTTGGCAGGGTTATAGTGGCGACCGCTAGCATGGTTTATATTGGGGTTTCATCGTACCTCCCCCCTTCCGAAGGGGATTGGGGTGAGAAGGGATTCCCTGAAACGGTGCTTGTTATGCCCGTAGACTTAGTTACTTTACGAATTTATCTTACATAATAGTTAAAAAGCACTAGCGAGTCACTTATATGAAGCAGGAGATGAATATGCTTTTAGTAAGGATTGGTAAATTGCTAGTGTAATTAAAACTTTTATCCCATACATGGTTTCTAAGTGGATGTTGCCTTCTCAGGAGACTGGTTATACACACTTATAGTATATTTATACGTACACAGAGTATATGGCCACGAGGAAAAGTGAAACGACAGAGTGCAAGATTTTTCGTCTTTGCTTCGATGCATTTTCAAGCGAACTGGATACGATGGAACAAAATATTATAATGAAGACTCTGCTATAACTAATGACTTCAAGAGTAAAGTGGTGTATTTAGAACCCTTTTAACACAGACATATGTTACTATATTTAAAAAATTTTCTTCAGGTGAGGAATATCTCCAAGATTAATTCCAGTAATTGGATAAGGCAAGGCAAAGCAAAGGACATTAACAAGGATCAGAATAATTCCTTGGTTTCTCTTTGAAATGCCGTCGAACATCTTGTGCAGGAAATGGCCAATATTTTATTTATAGACCTGTCTTTAATGTCATTTCTCATTGTTAGTTGTATTAATGCCGATTCTAGGAGGTTTTTGGGAAACAGTGCTTGGTATTTTGTCATGATACTACTAGACGAAAATCGTCGTGTGATTTTCCATTGAAGCGCATGGAAATGTTTTTATTCTTTAGGCTAGTTCTGACTGAATGTTTACGGTGATTCATTTTGACTATAATTCCTTACTTTACTTTGATTCATTCTGACTTATAATTCCTTACTTTTACTTTCCAAATAAAGTGAATGGCTGTCCACACATGGGATTTCATCAAATAAGTTGCAACTGTGGTGAAGACAGTTTCTTAGGAGCTTGAAAAGATTACATTTAAAACGAATATTTTTAACGTTGATTTTATTTTCTCAAAGCCCCCGAAATAAAGCAAAGAGTGTTCTCGGGCCATTCTTCTTCCTGCCAAGTTTTGTATGAGCCGGTTAACAAGTCTGCTGTTATCCCAAAGTTTTGCAGTTCGTTGTCCTGGAATTTCGGAGTGACAGTACTCAATGTTCACAGAAACATAGAAGAGGTTGCAAAGATTAATTAAAAAAAATTTAATATGTTGTCCTGAAATAACAATGCAAATAATTTGTGTGTCTAAAATCCGCAGGAAATATGTCGGGTGTGTACAAATGCTAAGTCAGCGAACAGTGAAATTGCGTGAAATGTTTCAATGGTTTTTCTTTTGACATTTTCCTGGTTCTCTCCTTCCATTACCTCGCAACTTTGCTCGTTGGGTTTCTTGCTCATTCGTATGCTTTTTTTTTCTTTTTTGTTGCTTGCTTGCTTTTAGGCTTCAACTTCACGACTCTTGCATCATAGATCTTGCTGAAAGTGTTGCTTTGCTTTTCCTAGAGATTTTGTCGTTTCTCTTTGCTCTCTTGTTCTTTTCATGTAATGGTGGCCAAAATGAAAGACATCGGAAGCATTCAGTTCTTTCATCATAATTCCTAAAGCACTTGACAGAATGCGATGTTTCCACTCAACAAAGTAGCCAGTCTTTATGATCGATATGAGTTGGTAGATGCAAATCAGTTTACATCGGCATTCGTACATTCATGTCGAACACAATATTACTTACTTGCGCAGGTACATTACGTACAGGTCATGCTTACTTTTGTTCCCTCATCACCCTTACTCCAAGACACTCCGAAGATGCCACACTTGCAATTTCTTCGCATTACTCTGCACTTAGGATCGTTTGTGGGTTTTATTATTAATGGGCGTGCCTCTTATGTCAAGTTTCGACAGGGTTGCTTTTGTAATTTACCTTTGATATATGGTATCAGTTCCTTCTTGTGTTTCCACACAGTGTAGGAATGAAATCACATTCGTTTGCATAAAGGAGGGCCCGATCAATGTTTTTTTTGTTATTTTAGTTAGGAAAACAGTGGACAAAATTGCCGGCCATCCGGTGGAGCAATGTACAGTGTTTATTTATGCCCCTCCTTTTAGATGATCGAAGTCATTTGAACTTAAAACCTTGATTCCTGGATTATTATTATTATTGTTTTTTTTATTTTATTATTTTATTGTTTTTTTTTTTTTTTTTTTTTTTTTTTTTTTTTTTTTTTTTTTTTTTTGTTTTTTTTTTGTTGTGCTCTATCACAGTCCTCCAATTCGACTGGGTGGTATTTATAGTGGGGTTCCGGGTTGCATCCTGCCCCCTTAGGAGTCCATCACTTTTTTTACTATGTGTGCCGTTTCTAGGATCACACTCTTCTGCATGAGTCCTGGAGCTACTTCAGCCTCTAGTTTTTCTAGATTCCTTTTCAGGGATCTTGGGATCGTGTCTAGTGCTCCTATGTTATATAGGTACGATTTCCACTGGCATATCCCTATCCTTCTTATTCTATTTCAGATCTTGATACTTATCCACTTTTTCCCTCTCTTTCTCTTCAACTCTGGTGTCCCATGGTATTGCGACATCAATGAGTGATACTTTCTTCTTGACTTGTCAATCAACGTCACGTCTGGTCTGTTTGGACCTATCACCCATATCAGTTCTGATACCATAGTCCCAGAGGATCTTTGCGTGATCGTTTTCTATCACTCCCTCAGGTTGGTGCTCGTACCACTTATTACTGCAAGGTAGCTGATGTTTCTTGCGGCTCCAGTGGAGGGCTTTTGCCACTGAATCATGCTCTTTTTGTACTGGTTCTGTGGTTTATGGTATTATTATTATTATTATTATTATTATTATTATTATTATTATTATTATTATTATTATTATTATTATTATTATTGGAGAGACAGATCCACAGTTATGCAAATGTTCATATATTTAAATTTAAAACTCCAAGGAACCGAACAGATTCCCGAAAGCTATCCTTGCTTGGAGTTTTAAATTTAAAATAAATGTACATTTACATAACTGTGGATTTGTTTCGCCATTTGAAGACTCGTGCTACTATGAGGATTTTTTTAATGATCATTATTATTATTATTATTATTATTATTATTATTATTATTATTATTATTATTATTATTATTATTATTATTATTATTATTATTATTATTATCGATTAAGATTTAGGATACGAACAAGAAAAGAAGGCTTGAGTTTCAGGTCTTCGTTATGCCTGTAGAAAATTCAGAAAACAATAAACATTTTCGGACATTTGGCTTTGATGAAACCTTCTGCTACTGTAGTTGCATTTACAAATTTACTGGTTGTATTTTAGTATTAAGAAGAGTTCATTTTCTCTGAAGGTTTTCAACAGTTCGCTTGATGCCAGGAAGCTGTCTGCCTGTGCATACTTTCGTGGGAAATGCCGAAAGTGCCACACGTGGTTGCATATTGACTATACGAGCCTTGGGGGGGGGGGGGGGTGGTGGTTAACTGTTTTTGTACCATGGGCTCATGCGAATATCGGTTTATGGAAAGAGTAATTTTATCATTTTATTCCGCTGAGAAATATAAAAGCTTTTTCATTTGGTGCAAACTGCAAGAGTGCTCGCCCTCATATGTTGAGTTAAAATGTAAATATGTAGTGGATAGCAGGTGGCGTGTTATGTGTGTTTTATTTTACACATAACGCATATCACTGATTTTGTTGAAGAGACTACTTATACACATCCATGCTTTATCCTCTGAACAATTTTACTGAAAGGACGGGCTTTCTGTTTTGTAAAAGCTTGATTTACATATAATTCTCGTTGGTGCGTTCTGTGTGAAAGCTGTATGTTATGATATAATAATAATAATAATAATAATGATAATAATAAAAATAATAATAATAATTCAGGGACGTTAACATTGTAAGTTGTGTTCACTGAGCAATTTGATCTTTGATTTACTATTGCTCTTATAGTAGATGCTGAGTTCGTACTGTCTGTATGTCTTGCCTGCGGCTGACAAAAATGCAGTCAGGTGAAATACGGGAGAGGCGATGAAGTGCCATCAAGTGCATCAGGAAGGAATTAGTAGCAGGGAAATGCATTCATCGAAAAGGTGTTCGTTGCACATTGCTTTTGAAAAATGAGATTGGATGTTGAATGTTACGCCGGTTGTGAGTAGATTGTGCTCTGCAGAATCCATCTGGGTCATCACAAAGTTAATACGTTTAAAAAGGAAAGTAAAAATGGAGTTAAGGTCTTAAGCATAACAGACAAAAATGTGTTATGTGATTATATATATAGTTTATACGTGTGTGTGTGTGTGTGTGTGTGTGCGTAGCTTATCTATTTTGTATTGCTTATCAATTTTTTATATTCCGATGAATAATGAGGTGATATCATTCATTGTGTTTTATTACGCATGTGTTATTACTTAGAAAAAACACGAATAGTGGATAACAATAATAAAAACTTCCGGTTGCGGAAACACTACAGAAACCATCTCGTTTTTGCATCACTATTTGACCAGGTAATGATTGATATGTATTAAGTGACGAACAACCTCGATCTTATTCGCTTGCCGATTTTGTCCCCCAAATTTCTCCTCCTTTAATCCTCCCTCTCCTCTATCCCGTTTAGGAGGACCTCCAGCATCCAGTCATTTGACACTTCCCCCACCCTCCCACCCCTCATCTCTCGTCGCTGTCTTCCAGTGCTATGGGGAATAGTTGTGTTTACCTCGAGGTGATTGTGATTTAGTGTTCCACTCAAGCTACCTCTGCTGTAGGTTAACGGGAGTCCATTCCCGCGAGATTCTTCAGGCCGTACGTGAGCTGAGTTTCATTTGATGTGCCGACGATGCATGTCTTTTTAAGCTTTGGTAATGGACCTGTTTACAGCGTTCATATTGTAAGATGAACTGTTTTAGATGAAGATCTTTTCTGTCGAAGCCTGTCTCGACTGGATTGTAAGGACGGGTCACTTATTAGTTGCGTACTCTGTGGTTTTGATGCATGCATTTAATTGTTTCTTCCTCTTTATTTTTGACAAGGGTGTGATCACGGACATCATTCACTTAGCAGCATGGCCTCTGGAACTTTGAAAAATGGACCTTAAGGGATTAAAATAGCAACTGGGACTGCTCCGCTCGACTCTGCAACAGCTATTTGTACACCTCTGTACTCTTCTGGCTCATTTGAAAAATGAAAGTTGTGAGCTTTTCTGACTTTCGTGTGGAGGACTTGGGGGTTGGGGAGGAGGGGGAGGACGTTTGGATGGGTATGGTGTCCTGTAGGGGTCTTGGAGTGACTTAGGTTTTTGAAAGGGAATGTTATTTTTTCCTTATTCGTCATGTAAGGTTTGAATTTGTTTCGAGAGGCTGAGTAGTGAGGCAATTCGTTGCATTTGAGATGTTCATGATTTGTGGAGAGGATGTGCAGATGTGCTTTTAAAGGGAGTTTGTGGGTTTTTCAGCGATGTGGGCGTTTTTCGAAAGGAGTCATATATTCTACAGAGATCTTTTTTGATTATTAGGATTTTTAGTCTTACCCAAAGAGGAAGATTGTGAGGTTCGTCGGCCAGTGTAGTGTTTTCAATGATTAGTGATGGTTTCCAGTAGGGTAGGGGCTATTTTGGAATGGGTTAATTATTTGGTACTTATGACGGTGGTTCTGGGTGTAATGGAAAAGGGCCAGAAGGCCACGGTTGTATATGGTTGTACGGTTGTAAGAATTGTTAAGAAGGGTTTATTTCTATTTTGAGGTATAGCGTGAAGGGGTGGAATTCTCATTTCTCTGTGTGCTTCCCCTACTTATTATTATGGTCCTCCCCCATTCTTTAGTAGATTTCTTTTGTTTCGTCTCCTTTATTCATTTTTTGTAAGCTTATTATTATCAAATAGTGGTTTTTCTGGCAATACGCGCTATAGTTATATAGTCTTTTCATTTCGTTGAATTTTGAAAGGAGTTTTAAGCTGCGGGTGAGTCAAGTACCCTTTATTTATGAAACGTTTCCGGTAAATGTAATAATAGTAATTTGAATAGTTATTGTTCGGAACATTTCACTTGCAGAAACTCAGTCCATTAGGGTGTCTTTGTAGAAACTGTAACAGGTCTGCCATTGTGTTTAATGTTGCTTGTTGCTGTATTTTAACCACAGCGTGTCAAGTTTTAGATTTGTAGTTCTTTACAGTGATGCTTGTTATTTTGTTCACTATACATCTGTCTACCAGAGTTTGCAGACTTTTCGTTTAATGTTGCCTGGAAATATATTATTGTTTTGCTGAATGTTGTATGCTTGTTTGATCTAATCTTGAAGTTTGCTGAAGCTTATTTTTTATGGTTATCTTATAAATACGTAGGTATATGTCAATTTCCTAAGGGGGCTTGAAAATTAATAGATATTCGGAATTCTAACGTAAAATGTGCATTTGAAGGCTTGCAAGTGTTGGCCAAATGTTTTAAATTTCGTACATCTTTTATTTTTACATGATGGTTGTAGTTTTACATTTAAATATGATGCTGTAATGCTTATCTTCAATGGAGCTTGCACATTTAGTTTTTTGGGGGGCTAATAAATTTTTATTGAATATTACGTACATATTTTTACCGGAACTCGCATTTTTTCTCTCGTGTGGTTTTAGATTTCTGAGGTTTGTAGTAACCCCACTGCATTGTTATTTAAATCATGCACGCTAGAATATAGTAGTTCATGTTTAATTGCGCTGTTTAAGAAAAATTTTGTTTGCGCATCTTTGAACTTCTCAGAATGACCCATGTTCTTCAGCTTAGTTTTGTGACACCGTGGTATATGTATATCAGGATCCTGGTATACATGTGCCTTGGTCGCAAACAAGGTCTATAGACCTTGGTCGCAAATCAAGGACCAGTGCTCGATTCCCGCACAGGAAGAAGAGGTACGAATGGGCCCATTTCTGAAATTCCAGTATACCTATGCTGGTCTGAGCAGTGAATTGGGTGGACGTCGTTAGTTGGTCGTTGTGGGTCGCAACTGGGGTGGTAAGAGGAAGGACCACCCTAATAAGTTTTAAAACGTAACATAGAATCGGGAAAGCTTTGAAGAGGTAATCTTCACTGAAGCGGGATCTCTCTCTCTCTCTCTCTCTCTCTCTACACACACACACACACACACACACACACACACACACACACACACCTGTTATTATTAGGCATGAATATATCCCTGTTTTTCTCAGACTTTCTGAGGAATTACGTGAAATCGGCTAGATTCGAGGAATTCCTGGAGGGAACCAGTAGATTGCATAGATTGTACTGATTAGTTCTCACTTAATAAACTGAAATTGACATTTTTTTTTTCTTTTTATTTGTTCGCCGGTCTTAATGTCAGAGCTTGCATTTTTTTCTAAAGTTATTTGTATTTTCATAGTGATATTATAGCAGTAAAATGGTACATATCAGTAATTTCTCATGAACAGTACATTTTTCTCCTTTAATTTTTTAAAATTAATGAACTTGCCGCCATTTAGAACCTTTCATTAAGGCGTGCTTGTCAATTTGAACATAAGACCTCCAGCATTGGTAAAGTACAAAAGGAAAAGAACACACTCTGCTGTGTGTACCTTGCAGTCGTTATGCATGACATGACGCTGTAATTCTCCCGGCGTTAAAGATGCAGAGAATACTAGAGTATGTGTTGTAAAGGTGTCAGTTATATTTGTATCCGGTTGATGAATGTATGCATGTACATGACCTTATATGAACGTTTATGCATACACGCATTCGTATATTTTAATAGGCTGACGTCAATGTCATCTACGTGCTAGTAAAATCTGTCTGTGCAAAGGTATCATACAAGGATTAAATGTATATAATATTGATGTAGTATATACTTAAAGGTGCATAATTACCCTTATATATTTATTGGCGTTTGTACTTTCTGATTGGCCATAAGGAAAATGGTGCAAGGGGTGGCTATAAAGGAAACATAAAACCTTTACCTCTCTTTGTTTCCAGCATAGGAAACTGTGTGGTTACCATTTTAGGCACCAATGTAAAAGGAGTAAGCGTTGAATACGAAGAATCGAAAGCTAAGGTCAAGGTAGGAACAGCAGATACGTACTGCATGCAGTAACAAAAGTGAATGATTATAAATTGACTCTCATCTTCCTGGCACAGGAGTGGGATCTAGATACACACACACACGGCAGTGGAGAGAGAGAGAGAGAGAGAGAGAGAGAGAGAGAGAGAGAGAGAGAGAGAGAGAGAGAGGCGGGGGGGGGGGGGGGTGCCTATTTGGAGTGCAGTCTGATGTTCTCAGCAGGATTTCTTTTCCAAATCTTTGCTCCTCGTGCGTGTGTCCCCTCCGTATTTCCTTCTTTCTTTCTTTCCTGGCCCAGTGAACCCACAATCTTTTCCTGTCTTTATTGCTGTTGTCGACCAGATAAACTCATATGCTGCTGTTTGTGCGATTTTTCCGTGGACCAAAAATATGTGTATTTCTATTGGGTAGGTGTTTTTATTTAATATTTTTGTTTTAGTGTTTGAGTTTGGGGGGAAACTTTTATAGTTTAGTTTTTAAGAGTGTACGTGGTGTTTATTTTAGTAGAGTCAGGTAATTTTTTTTATTGCCGTTTGGATATATTTAGATATTTGTTCTGCTATGCATTGTGATTCTGGACATTGGATTTATTTCTTTTTAATGAATTAATTAACTTAATAATAATAATAATAATAATAATAATAATAATAATAATAATAATAATAATTCATGATAGATTCCATATTGTTGTACTCGTGTTCCTGTGTCAAACCATGTTTAATGATTATTCTTATCGAAATGTATATTTTTCCATAATTTTTCTAATACTGCATTTGGGAGAGAGAGAGAGAGAGAGAGAGAGAGAGAGAGAGAGAGAGAGAGAGAGAGAGAGAAGAGAGAGAGAGAGAGATTTTTAAACGGAGAAATGATTTTCTTCCGAGGGACTATTATGCGTAAAAAAAATGATATGCCATTTGGAGTATGAAGGGGAAGGAACCATGAAAGTCTCAAGCCTGAATTCAACGGTAGTCCAGGAAGAGAGAGAGAGAGAGAGAGAGAGAGAGAGAGAGAGAGAGAGAGAGAGGAGAGAGAGAGTTTTTGGGGATAGAGTTCCCTTCTTCAGAGTCCTGCGTATTTCTTGGAACAAGATATGATAGTGTGGGAGATTTATATAAGTTTTCATTCGATGCTGCTACTATTGGCAAGCCATATTAGAGTATATAAATTTACGCCCTTTTCCGTAGTGGGGGGTGGGGGGTTAGTACCATCGGTGCACCTCATGCGGTGCACTGTAGGTATTACTTAATGTTCTTTGCAACGTCCCTAGCTGCAACCCCTTTTATTCCGATTACTGTACTTTTGTTCATTTTCTCTTTCTTCTTACTTTCCACCTTCTAACAATTGTCTCACAGTGCAACTGCGAGGTTTTCCTCCTGCTTCACCTTTCAAAAACTTTTTCTTTTATTTTCCCTTTCAGTGCTGAATGACCCTCGTAGGTTCTCAGTGCTTGACCTCTTCCCTTAATATATATGTACACACACACATACATACATACATACATACATACATACATATATATATATATATATATATATATATATATAATATCTATATATATTCATTCTAAATAAAAAGTTCCTGTTCATTTTTACATTTAGTGCAATCAAGCGTTTATACCACCCCTTCTATGTTATGTTCATTATAATATATATATATATATATATATATATATATATATATATATATATATATATATATATATACATACATACACACGTGTTTATAGAATATACTGGTCAAGTGGCCTCGTTCTCATACTTTGGATGTGGGTACGAATCCTGCTGTTGACATAAGAATTACTTCATTTTTTCATTTTCTTGCAATTGGATGTAAGGTTTTGTAGTGACAAGCGTAACCAAAAAGTGTGACGGCCATAGTGTGTATTACAATATATATATATATATATATATATATATGTATGTTTTATTTATATATATATATATATTACCATGTTCTTTATAAGTACGATGTATCTGTCCTTTATATTTCATTGTGAGTTAAATGACATCAAGCAAGTATATATGTATATATGTATATATACATCGCATGGTGGGTGTTTGGACCAGCGGCCTCGCTCCAAAAAGCTCTTTTTGAGAACTGGAAAGCTTAAAAGCTAATGAAGTGACCTACACACACGCACATACATAATGTGAAGGAGGGGGAGACGAGTTAAAAAAAAATTACATTTCCTAATGTTCCCGAAATACTTATGATAGTTGAATAATTATAATGGTTAGAAAGATCGTTCATTTTGTATGTAGGAGAGAGAGAGAGAGAGAGAGAGAGAGAGAGAGAGAGAGAGAGAGAGGGGGGGGGGGGGGGAGGCTGCTGTCTGTTGGTGGTTCGGGAAAGAGGCCTAGTGGTATGTTCCTTTGTACAAGAGCTCTTGAATGACATTCTTCAAAGTAATGAAGTCTTTAGGGTCAGAAAAAGGTCTGGAATGACCTTCTTGTGAGAATGTCTTCTTCTAAGGTTTTTAGAGGAACAAGAAATTATCAATTTTCTTTTGCTCATTGTTTGTTCACGTGTTTAACCGCTCTTTTAGGCATTGTCAACCTTTTTTTGTGTGTGTAATGGGGTCTTCATTCACAACAAATGCACTTTTCAGTCAAATGATTTTGTGGATGTACCTTTGGATCATATGCGAGCCACCATTAACGTTGAAGTCTTGTACAATAGCGGTAAAAATGGTAACAAATGTATTTTTCTCTAAATGGATATTTGGCAGATACTATCGCCTTTTGATTCATCCTTAGAACCCGGAATTTTACGTATTATTAAGGTAAAATTTGTTTTGTCTTGATTATGAATTGGACAGCATTTACGCTTGCATATTTATAGTAATTTTAATAATTCTTAATAATTTTCAGCAAATAGTTGTTTTATTTCAATTTTATTAGAACTTGACTCTCATAACTGAATGGATATTAGCAGTAGGTTAGTTAGCGTTAATTATCAAAGACAAGTCGGTCTGCTTGACGTGTATACTTCAATTCATATCCCATTTAAGCCAAGGTCCTTTAAAGGACACATTATATAATATATATATATATATATATATATATATATATATATATATATATTATATATATATATGAAGGACCTTGATTTAAGCGAACTGCGTGTCATTTACTTGGCTTGGAAGTTTAGTTTTCCATAAAAGAAAGCTATTGTGCTGTCTTTGTCTGTCATCAGATCTAAAAAAACTAATGAGGCTTGATAACTGCAAATTGGTATTATCATCCACCTTCCAATCATCAAACGTACCAAATTGCAACCCTCTATCCTCAGTAGTTTTTTATTTTATCTAAGGTAAAAGTCAGCCATGGATCATACATCTGGCAGCGTTTTCCGGATGTATTGGACGCACTCTCACTCTACCGCATCTGGTGAGCAACTGAAGAGCTCAGATCTGCTGGTCATTCGGTCATAGTTGATGGTTTTACACAGCATTATACTTTGTACAGAAAACGGATTTCTTCGGCGCATTTTTGTTTTTTACTTGTTTTTCTCTATCCCACAAAAGTGGTGTCGTTGGGTTAAAGTAGCTGTTTGCTAGGCCGGCCTATTGCTCGAAAGAATACCCTTTAAGAGCTTGAAATGACTGAAATTGCTGTAGCGGCATTGCTCCTAAAGGGGAGGACGTTGTTATTGGATGAAATGTTGTTGGAGAAAAACTCTGGTATGTCTTTGACATACCAGAGTGAAGGTTTTAGGAATCTGGATGAACAACAGGAATGAATCACACTGTTTACACAGCCTGGGCGTAGAAGGCTAGAAGCAGGCTTAGCGACTAACGTGAGAAAGCGTTGCCTGCCGGATGAGATACGGGACGTCTTCCGAAACGACAAGAGGCTCTTTCTGCTCAGTGCGAACCAAGGCGGTGGTTGTGTTACGGCCATGCGACGATTTCGTATTTTCTTTCCCGTTTTGATGGAGATGGAAGGAAGCAGAGGAACCGGAGAGAATCGCTTAAAATAAAGTCAGAATCCGAGGAGAGTCAATGAATGCAACGATGTTTTCGTTAGCCTTACTTTATAATTGTTTCTTTCAGTAGGAGGTTAAACCACCTGTCCCATTGGCCTGAATTACAGCCCAATAATTGAAAAAAAATGTAGACTTATGAGTTTAATAGACTTCTCGTCGAACTTATGTGTATCGGATTTATTTGTATCGTGTCACCTCTCACCTTTGTGATTTATTAGATTTTTGGTAGCGTGGTATTTTGCTTAAACGTACGTTTGTTTGTTGACATTTTGTTTCCCGTAAGTCAACAATAAGTGCAAAAGTAATGTGTTTACCAGTTTTTCTCAAGTCTCTGAGAGATGACCCGCTTTGGTGTATTTTAGAATGTGGATGTTGGGAATAACTCCCTTTGGCTTACGTATTCTTGCTGATTGCGTTATTTACTAGAAGCGCTCAAGAAACTTATTTTGGAAAAATGACCTTCTTTGTAAATCAGTTTGCGTTTTTGTATTTCTAAAGAATGTTTTAATGCTTTCACTCCATGTATGCTCAGTTTGCCAATTACCCCAACTGTGTTAATCTTACTAACAATAGTATTAGCATGAGGGAATTTTTTTCTTTTTATCTCATCCCAGGTTTCCGATGAAATTGGAAGCTAATTTCTGTCGAATCATATTTCACAAATGACAGTTTTATATATATATATATATACAGTAGAAGTCATAATACTTTGCGTGGTAGGGAAGATGGAAGAAGAAAAAGAGTACAACAAACTAAAAATATTCAGGAAAAATCAATTATTAAAGCAACCATCATAAAATTTGGAATGAATACTCACCAACTCCTGCCCTAGTACTTGATAGGCATGCTACAACGTTTACGGACTTTCTGGAGTGTCCTTGGCATTGAATCTGAAAACCGCTGCAGGAGGGACTCGTACAGATCGTCCCAAGCGCATTTCAAACTTTGCCCTGCAAGACGTGTCCACATTCAGTAACTTTCTTTTTATGATTGCTTAATGATTGAAATGGCTGGGGAATTCCCTGGCTAGTCGTGGATATATTCAATTCCACAATCTCTAAGCCACAAAGTATTCTGTTTGGCGGTATGATCCCCAGTGCACGAATCTTAATCCAATGCCATTGAAAATCAGCCATTGAAACAAAAAAAAATAAAAAAATTTGGCTGAGTGAAATTGACTAATGGGAACTTAACTAGAGCTACTGGCTCACTCACAGAAAGTGTAACTCTGTGTAAGAGCACTTCAGTAACCTGTTGGATGTTGCGACAGTTGGATGTTGAATTCTTTTTCTTGGGTGCCATAGCCTTGCTAATTATTTTGTGTGTTGAGTGAGTGTGGTTTTATAACCAATGCCTAAACCGTATACTTCCATTGAGAATATCGTGTGAGATTATACAGTTTTACGAGGAAGGCCTTAAAACTGGGTAATAGCCAAATAATTGGTGTGAAACAACGGACTGTCCAGAACTTCTGAAAATTTTTCGTGAGTCGGGAGGGAAGGAAGCCCAAGGCTAGGATCGCACTGGGAAGCCCCCTATTATTATAAGAAGAGGTTAAGTTTTCGCCAGGAACATTGAGGTCCAAGTTCCGGCCAGAAACTCTTAACTCCCTCTTATAATAATAAGGGGCCTCCCAGCGGTCCTACCTTGGGTACTTCTTTCCCTCTCGATTCACGAAAAGTTTTCGAATGTTTTGGACATTCCGTTGTTTCACGCAATTTTTGGCTAATAACACCAGTTTTTTTTTTTTTAAGGCCTCCTCGTAAATTGTATCACACTCACACGATATCTCAATGGAAGTATACGGTTTAGGCATTGTTAATACAACCACACTCACTCAACCACACAAAATAATGTTAGCAACGGCTATGGCAGAGCCCAAGAAAAGAATTCGACATCCAACTGTCGCAACATCCAACAGGTTACTGAAGAGCTCTTACTCAGAGTTACACTTTGTTTCTGTGAGTGAGCCAGTAGCTATAGTTAAGTTCCCAATTAGTCAATTTCACTCAGACGAATTTTTTTTGTTTTTCGTTTCAATGGCTGATTTTCAATGGCATTGGATTAAGATTCAAGCACTGGGATCATACCGCCAAACAGAATACTTTGTGGCTTAGCGATTGTGGAATTGAATATATCCACGACTAGCCAGGGAATTCCCAAGCCATTTCAACCATTAAGCAATCATAAAAAGAAAGTTACTGAATGTAGACACGTCTTGCAGGGCAAAGTTTAAAACGCGCTTGGGACGATCTGTACGAGTCCCTCCTGCAGCGGTTTTCAGATTCAATGCTAAGGACACTCCAAAAAGTCCGTAAACGTTGTGGCATGCCTATCAAGTACTAGGGCAGGAGTTGGTGATTATTCATTCCAAATTTTATGATGGTTGCTTTAATAATTGATTTTTCCTGAATATTTTTAGTCTGTTGTACTCTTTTTCTTCTTCCATCTTCCTACCACGCAAAGTATTATGACTTCTACTGTATATATATATATATATATATATATATATATATATATATATATATATATATATATATATAATAATATATATATATATTATATATCAGCAATAGAGAGTTCCGTGGAAATCGGAGACGAATAATAAATATTAAAACCAGGGCTTGAATGAAGAGCATCTTTATTTGCGACTAGTTTCGGAGATTTACTTTCCTCCGTCATCGGGCAATCTATAATGAGATATTATTTACAATTAAAATCAATGACGTAATATAAGTTACATTAAAACAAAGCAAAATAAGATAAAATTACATAATTACTATAAGTTACATTAAAATTAACGAAGCAAAATAAAATATAAAATTACACAATTACAAGACATAATAACCTATAAAACTCGCAGCAAAATCTTAAAATATAGAGAAATACATTGTTTGTCGTCAAAGAGAGCAGAAAAAAACCTAAAAATCTAAAAACACAGCAATTCAACAGACCTTTCATTATTACAAAGAGAGGGAGGGTTTATCTCTCATGGTATATAGAGACTCAACCACTCCGAGCTCCATTGCGTTGGTTCTGCAAGTAAGGACTGAAAAGGAATCTACATTGATAGGATGGTCATATTCTTCAGAGTGTTTGACGAATGGCACTAAATGGTGGTTTGCTTAATGGCCTATTTGTCCTAACAGATCTTCCGAGATGTTCGAAGATGCGAACCCTGAACTGTCGTTTAGATTTTCCAATGTACATTGCACTACAGCAATGACACTTATACTTATACACAATAGCTGACTGTAGTTCAGTTGGTATCACATCCCTGAACCTGAAGAATTTTTGTAATGTAGATTTAGGCTTAAATATTACTCGAATGTTTTACTTGTGGGTAGAATTCA
Source organism: Macrobrachium nipponense (assembly GCF_015104395.2). Classification (NCBI taxonomy): domain Eukaryota; kingdom Metazoa; phylum Arthropoda; class Malacostraca; order Decapoda; family Palaemonidae; genus Macrobrachium; species Macrobrachium nipponense. Next base: position 50,745,604 of record NC_087201.1, read on the forward strand.
TGCAAAAGTTTGGTTGGGTTACTCTTTTTTTAACATTAAAGGACCTATTTCCAAGAAACGTGATGGGAAAATACATAACTGCTCTGTTGAC
>NC_087201.1:50750694-50825694 GCF_015104395.2 Macrobrachium nipponense
GTTAAAGCAGTTACGATTATCCTACCTTTGAAACGACGCGTGCTTCTATAAACAACTAGCGGTGCATCCCAGTTCATATTGTGGTAGTCTGTCTTACAAGATAAAAAACGCTAGGATTTTGTTTAATTATGTAACGGATCCTTGCGGTGGGTTTTCCAAGCGAAAGGCATTTTCCAGATAAATTCACGTAATGTCACGTTCATGACAAGATATCATGTATACGCAAGATGTTGGGGCTTTTCCTTTTTTTATGAAAGTGTAGCGTGTACTTCCATAAATGTTTACACACACCTGGATATCACGGTTTGCAAGTTGCTTAAACGTTAATTGTGGAAGCAAATGATGTGGGCGTTTAGAACCCCAGAGCGTTAATTCCGTGGGAAATTCTCGGTGCCTGTTCCGCAGGGGCAATTCCCCCGCCGGAAGGGAAATTGGACGGGGAATGGGATTACGGGAGTCATTAGCCGCATGTATTGTAATTGCGGCGAGAGAATCCCTTTGTTGGAGGAAGGGGAAGTGAGAGGGGAGGAGGCAGATTAGATTTGAGGAGGCGTGGTTGGAATGGGTCAAATTCTCATTTACCTTGCGGTTGGTGAACCCAAAGTTGAATGGAAAGTGTCTGTTATGTATACAGTGATGAATAAGTTGGTACAGTTTCGGTAATTGGTTTTTCCTTTGTTTAAGAAGGAGAGAATCAATCTTGAAAGTAATCATTGTAAACAATTTAATCATCTGGAAATTTGTAGCCTCCAAAAAAGATTTCGTTGCTAAAATTTGGTTCCCCCATGGACCGAGACCGTGGGTCCTTCTTCCATCATTAACGAGTCAGGAGTTCCCAAAAATAATGGGGCAGTCGAAATCGTTAAGTCGCTTATAGTTTCTACAAAGTCTTAGGACTTCAGAATGTTGTTCTGATCGGTAGAGTTTGTAACTAACTAAGGGACCTAGCACTTGAAAGCTGACAAGGGAATTGGTATCTCTCTCTCAGAGACTTCATACTTGAAATTTACTTTGGTCTGATAGTTAGGGAGCGCCTAAAGGGTGTGGGTGTGGTATATTTGTCAGGGAGGTTGTGCTTCCAAAAAGACTTCCTGGCCGACTCGAAATTAATGATGGACATTTACTTTGTCCGAAGTGGAATTGATTAAAGGGCAAAGTATAATTAGATAAGTATTATTTATGTAAACTTTTCCATCCATCACTTTTGGACTATGCATGAATAGATTTAAAGTCTGTGCAATATTTAAGGCCCACTACCTGCACTAAAGTAGTGTTGTCCTCTTATTACAACTCTTCCTCAAGTAATCTAGCACATCTCTGTGATGTCCAAAGGCGTTTTATTATTATTTATTGAAAATTGATATCGGCAATATTATTTTTTCAGATATTAAAATTGCTCAGAGTTGATCAGATTCTCGAAAACTCTTGATTGTATTATAACAAACAAAAATGTTGTGTATTTAAATTTTCCGATTATGATTATTTATTATTATTGGGGACTAAAAACAGTTACGTTCTTGAAAAGTTGACGATAGAACCGGACTGTTTCTAGAATTTCAATCTTTGTATATTGTTAAAAGTAATCTTAAAATCCTGTATCTTTTCGAGGGTCACTGTCCTCGTCACCTGATTCAAACTCACAGAAAGGGTCTGATTTTATCCCCACACATAATTATTATTATTGTCGTTTGAGGGCCGTGTGCTGATGCAGGGGAAGAGTAATTCAGTGTGGCCACTTCAGCTTGAAGGTGTGGAAACCCGAAAGGGAAAAACATAGGGTTGGTCCTTGACAGGTAAATTACTGTTGAAAGGGGAATGTTAATGGCCCCTGTTAGTAGCAGACGGGAGTAAAGGTTTCTTTTACCAGATATTTTCAGTTATACCAAATTTTCTCAAGAGCAGACGAGTTCATTGGAGAACTGTGATTTGATTTTGTTCTTTTACTTCATTTCTTTCGGCGTAGCGATATACACGAACGAGAAGTTTATTATTGTGTTTTATCGTTATTAATTAACGTTGATTATATGAGAATCTAGTAATCTGTTCCCCACTGTGGAGATTTATATGCTGTAAATAAATTAATGTTTGTAATATAATAATTAACTAAGGTCGGAGGTTGGATTTATCTTTTATGTCATTGTTATTCCCGTGAAGATTCGAGAAAAGATAATCTGGGGTTCGTAGCAGGATTTGAACCCGCTTTCAGAGTATTGGAACGAGGTCACAGTCACAAGTTCGAGTCCTGCTTCGACGTCAGAATTCCTTAATTTAGTTCTTTCATTTGGATCTTAGGTTTTGTAGTAGCCAGCGTATCCAAGTTTAAAGATTGCGAGAAGTTCTATGAAAGAAATGTGGCACAATAAGAATTGAATGTGTGGGAAATGAAGTGTGGAGACAGGTAAGAGTGGTAAAATTTGTATTATAAGTGACAGAATGGCTGAATGTTTCCAGAATACAATGTTACGAGGAAGGAGGAAAAGAAGACAGAAGTTCTATTAAAAAAAAAAAGAAGTAGAAGAAGGATCGTGAAAGAGTTATAGGCAAGAGCCTCAAAATCCCGGAAGCAAACGATAGAGATGAATGGTGCGTTGTGGAAAGAGGTCATATACAACTACCTGTGCTCATCAGCAGTGTACAAATATCCGTTTACTTAATATGTGTGAATAGCAAGTGGTGTTAGAAGCTGGCTGACTTGATAATTATCACACAAGTTGAATTTACTTACCTGCGCGGTTTTAGGTTTTGCAATTGTTGACTTACACTAAATAAAGCGCCTCAACAGCTAATTTTTTCATACACACACACACACACACACACACACACACACACACACACACACACACACATATATATATATATATATATATATATATAGTATATAAATAAAGGTATTTTTGCCACGAAGTAAAAAATGAAAAAGCGAGATAGCCGAGTACTTTCGGTCCTATTCGGAACCTTTACTGAGTAAAGGGTCCGAATAGGACCGAAAGTACTCTGCTATCTCGCTTTTTCATTTTTTCCTTCGTGGCAAAAAAAACCTTTATTTATACATAGCATCACGTATATACTTCGTGATCAATTTATTCATATATATATATTATATATATATAGATAATATATATATATATATATATATATTATATATATATTATATATACTATATGATTATGCAGCAAACGGACTGAGCTGACCATAATCACGGAGAAGCCACATAGGTTTAAGAATACTATATCTACAATCTAAATAACCCCCATTCCTTTGTTACCATATTTCTCTATCGAGGGCGTTGTCATTGCGAAAATGACTGAAATCGCAGGAAAAAAAAAAAAAAAAGTGATGAAATCACATGAGGGCCAGTAAAGCCCAGCCTCAAGAGACATATGGAGGTCAGGGCATACGAAGGAAGGGGTCGGCTCATAGGGCTTTACTCTCCACAACCTGAGTTGATGAAAGCGAAAAGTAGAAGCAGGAGCCTTTTCTCAGTTAGTATATCAAGCGAGTGCTATTATAAGAACAACAACGCTAACCAAACCTGAAGAGATAGACACTGGTGCTTCTTCAAGCAATACAGTTTCAAGACAGCAAATCAGCGCCTCAGTGGCGTGGTTGGTATGGTGTTTGCGTTCCACCTCGATGGTCGCGGGTTCGATTCTCGGCCATTCCATTGAGGAGTGAGAGATGTGTATTTCTGGTGATAGAAGTTCACTCTCGACGTGGTTCGGAAGTCACGTAAAGCCGTTGGTCCTGTTGCTGAATAACCACTGGTTCCGTGCAACGTAAAAGCACCATACAAAAAAAAAAAAAAAAAAAAAAAAAAAAAAAAAAAAAAAAAAAAAAAATGAGAGCAAATGTATCCATTCTGAAGCGCGATCATTATGCGCAACGCTTCTTTGTAGGTAAAAATAATTTTATTTTTTAGTTCCTAAGACTAGAGTAATGTTCAACACACACAAAAAAGAAAAAACTGGACTGGGTCATTCAAAACGAAGCCTTTTCATGGCACTCGCTCTCTATACTGATTGAGCAAAGAATCCTGCTTCTACTTTTCGCTTTCATCATCATTTACCAGGTTGTGGATTAACGCCCTACCCCTTCCTTTGTATCCCCCTGATCTCCATATCTGTCTCTTGTGCCATCGGTCAAAAATTAGAGACAAACCAGCGAACTTCCACCACTGTTAGTTTTGCAATCTCACCGGTAGTGCCCTGTGTTGTGAAGCCTGGCGCGGAACTAAGATGCTACCAGTTACAAGAAAAATACGTAATGAGTATATGTACTAGATGCATACATATACTATATATATATATATATATATATATATATATATATATATATATATATATATATATATAAGTAAATCTAATCCATCGGGGCAGGTCCTAGGAGAGCTGTTAATCTGCTCAGTGGTCTGGTTAAACTAAGATATAGTACCTAACAAGGAAGTGTGGAACATAACAATTGTGCCAAGGGGGATGGAGCCGGTTGAAGAACCAATGCAACCAGGCCATAACTGATATTAAATGCCACCTTAACTTAAATGCCATAGATAAGAAAAATAGAATTTAAGCCAAAGGTCAAGTCCCTGGACCTATGGGGGTTATTCAGCGCTGAAAGAGAAATTGACAGTCAATAAGAAGGTTTGAAAAGTGTAACCGGAGGAAAACCTCGCATTTGCACTATGAAACGAATGTTAGGACAGAAGAAAGAGAATATAAACGGAGGTGCAGTGAAAGGAATGAAAGGGGTTGCAGTTGGCGGCTGAAGAGTTTAGACTTAATGTTATTCCTCGGCCTAAGCTATTCGTTTTCGCTCCTCACTTTCTCGCCCTAACTTCTAGTCTTTCTTCTTCGGCCCAATCAATTCTTTATTGAGTCTGCCATCCTCAGCCTAAGCCATACCTCAACTCTCCCAAGGTAGGCGGTGCCGTCAGTGCACCTCAAGTTGCGCACTGTATTCATTACTGAAGGTTCTTTGCAGCGTCCCTTAGGCTCTTAGCTGCAACCTCCTTTCCTTCCCTTTTCTCCACCTCCCTTCATATTCAGTTTCCTCCATCTGATTCTCTACCCTCTTTAACAATTGTTTCACAGTGCAGATACAAGTTTTCTTCGTTACATTTTTTTCAAACCACCTTACTGTAAATTTCCCTTTTATCGGTGAATGACCTCTTAGGCCTAAATTCTATATCTGATGTCATTTCCTTATCTCCTTTCCCTTCCGGCTTTTCCCTTCAAAGAACGTTCAGTTACGATGAAGCTCTCTTAGCAAATCTACTGGCCTTTATAGCACGACCCATACATAGTAAACGACAGAACGATTTGTGTATAAATTGACTTAGCAGCATCCCGAGATATCTTTTCGTAAAGAACCCCTTTGAGGCATTTAGCCTTTTATTTTTATATGTTTTGTAATTTTTTGTTGTTGGGGCGGTGGGCGTTTAGCTTTTTCCTAATAAACTTAGACAATCATCCCGTTAAGTAACCTCCATATTGTTCGAGCCTGGTTCCAGTTTAGGAGATTCGTTTCTCTACAATTAACTGAAAGTATTTCAACAGGTAATAGCATTTTACCACAATCATTCTCTTCTAGAGCAACCACTTTATCAAAAACCGTATTGAGAATTCATTTGTAAAATTTGGGGCCTGTGTACCAGTAAGTTTTTGTAACCTGTATTTTACTTCATTCACTACTTTACAAATTCCTTCAGTGGTTGACAATTTTCATTTCCGTAATAAGCAGAAACTATAGCAATTCAAGAGACCCATCAACACAAGTACCATTTCATATGATACATCCACAGGAAGCATTCCATATCTAACGGAAGTCTTGTTAAAATCCTCCAAACGTCTCTGATGACCAAGATCGACTATTTTGCTCATTAATCTCCCATTGGATGTCAATTTCACAAACTCAAGTCATAGTTACTATCCTGAACAATCAGTCCTGAGAATTATTAGTCTTTAAATTGGTTTCATGGATAGAATAGAATAGAATAGAAACCTAAGGGCAAGTGCTGGGACCTATGAGGTCATTCATTGCTGAGAGGGAAAATTGAGTGTAGAAAGGTTTGAAAGGGATAAATAACAGGAGAAAAATCTCGCTACTGCATTATGAAACAATCGGTAGGAGAGGGTGGAAAGATAGACGTAAGAGAATACGAACGTAGTTACAGTGAAAAGAATGAAAAGGATGGTAGCTAGGGAACGATGGGACATTGCAAAGAACCTTAAGTAATGCCTACAGTGCACCGCATGAGGTGCCCTGACGACAATACCATCCTACGGGGGTTTCATGGATAGTTGTGTAAATAAATGGTCATTACCTGATATTAGTGACGTATTAAATTGAACGGAATATGAAATTTAGGAAAGAAGCAAACACTGGAACCTATGAGGTTATTCAGAATCGAAGTGACCTGTTAAACAGAAATCGTTAAGTTAAATTGTTAAGTGTTTTTGTTAAAAAGAAAATTTGCTTCTCAAAGCTTTTTTTTTTTTTTTTTTTTTGGTCAACTAGATTTGTTTGACGCCCTTAAAATTTTTTGCGCAATGCTTAGGAAATGTACTGTTCTGAAAATCGTCCGAATCAGAATTAGGATACCCACCACATATTATGATCAAAGTCGTATTCTCAAAAGCTACCTTTCATCTTTCAAGAATTCAGGTAAATGTTAAAGGAACCGCTGAACTTTCTTTTAAGAATTCAGGTAAATGTTAAAGGAACCGCTGAACTTTAAAATAAACCTACGAAGTTGTGTAATGTGAGCTATTTTTAGAATGGACATGATTACTTAATAGATAAGTTTTGTCACTAATTATCAAAAAGACTCGACAGCTGCTTCTTAGTATACTATATTTAAAAATGGATTTTGGTACATGCATTAACTGCCAGATAACCGGTTAAACTTTTCGGGTGCTATAAAGCAAATACGATCAAACACATAATTGCCATGAATAACTTGGCGAACACTGACGGTCATTACAGTAAGGCATTCACTAAGTTATTTGGTACCAACATTGCATCCAACTCATGTGATAATGTCTCCAAATTCACCATATCTATGTTAATGCGTATTTCAAATACTCAAATCCATGTCGATGGATACCCTTGGAAACTCATGCCTTGATTATGGATAGCACCCCAAACTCACTGCCTGTGTCCATGAACAGTTCCACAACGCACTGTTCAAGAAAGCATCACAGTTACCGCTTTTGTCATGATCAGCCCCACAAAGCACTGCTCTTATTTAAAGATAGTATGAATTCATACTGTCTCAGTGCCTTTTGATCACGAACAGCAGCATAGTCATTGCATCCGACTTGGTTCAAAGAAAAATAAATGAATTGCCCACGTTCATGGATGACATCACACAACTGTTGCCAGTATTCGTGGGGAACTTCTCAAAACTATCGCCAGTGTTCATAATAACATTACGAACTCATTGCCAGTATTCAAGGGTAACTTCCAAACTCATTGTTTGTGTACATTATATAACTGTGTTCATAGAGAAAACTCGCTGCTTGTGTTCATAGAAAAAAACTCACTGTCCTCATAGAACTTTCTTATTGCCTATGTTCATTAAGTAACAAAATTATCGTCTGTGAGTAGAATCCACTAAAAAATCAATAATTGTTCTTCCAGAATTGTGAGCAGAATTTATATGCAAGTATTTAATATTATTATTAAAGTAAATAATATTTAAAGAGAACAACTCAAGCTAGTTGGTGGTAGATAACAAACGGAGTTTAGCATTTTCAGTCATCGCTTACGGAACAAGAGGAAAAGAAACTCCCCAGGGATATTAAAGCGCCTGGGCTACAGGGGCTCCATCTATTGCCAAGTTTAGAAAAAGGAACTACCGATACTGTGTTTTTAGCACAAACTCATTGCCTGTGTTTATAGAGTAACAAACATATCACACTCAGTCATTGCCTGTGTTCATAGGGTAACACACTCATTGCCTGTGTTTATAGAGAAACACACTCGTTGCCTGTGTTCACAGAGTAACACAATCATTGCCTGTGCTCACAGCATTAGATTAGGCAAGTCTGCACTTACCACCTGAAAGAAAGTTTGATTAGTCGGCTTGTTTAAAACCACCCAAGAACCTGCATAGTGGGTCATAGTGCGACCTAATATGCAAACCCTCCAGGGGCGCCGCCCCTACAGGGGTTAAGAAATTATACTTTGTATACTGTTCAGGAACAGTATGTACAAATTAAAAAAAGTTAATTTAAGACAAATTAAAGTAAATTTATTACAAAAGTTAAAAATGTAAATTTATGGCTAAATAAAAAATATGTGAATATTACAAATTTGAAATAAATAAAAAATTTAAAAAAAGTAAATATATGACGAAATAAAAAATTAAAGATTGCAAAAATTAAATGACAAAAATAATTATAAATAAGGAAAAAAGAAATTATGACAAAGTAAATTCAAAAGATTTAAAAGGTAAACTTATTACAACATAAAAAGTAAATTTATAACAAATTATATTAAATTACAAAAAATAAACAATAAAAATATTGACAAAAACTATAAAAGTAAACCTGGCGGGAAAAAATGATTCCTACATAGCTGTTGCTAATGAGAGCAGCTTTATCATGCATGTAGCTTTTCCGTTAGAACAGGATCGAAATACATCCTGGAAAAGACAGTTTTAGGTGTGCGTAACTTATTCTAAATGTTGTAAGTTAAACGGCCACAGAAATATTTATAAAGACTGCCAAAGATTTGTACGAGACTAAACACGCAGCAAAATTCGAAAATATACAATAGTAGTAATAATATAGTCAAGTTCCAGTGTTACCTTGCAGAAACTCGGGGTTTATTATAACTTGATGAACCAGGTGACAACAATTGATGGAAATCTCAAGCGCCAACTGTGGCCTAGTCGCGTGAGAAACAGTTTTCCCTTAAACACTAAACAACGGGACCCATCACATTATGATAAATGAAGGAGGAAGTGAATACTCCACTCCTAATGAAAAAACGATCTCTTGGCAAACTTTCGTTAAACATCTACCGCCCGGAGCGATGTTACAGTCGAAGGTTCGAAGATTTAAACGTCCGAAGTTCAACGAACGATGTTGTCATTTGCCAAGGACTCTAAAGGCTTAGTAGTGTCTTGCTTCTTGGAACATGACCGAACGCGATCTTTGGATATACTTGAAATCGCTTATTTTGCAATTATTGTTTTTATTTCCTTACGCCCTTCTTTTACCTGACTTTCTTGGAAGTTTAAAATGCAGCGCAGCACATGATGAATAGATTCTCCTGAACGTAACTTAGTTTCTTTTAGGGTTCACGACATGATTTGTAGCATATTTATTTTCATCACTGATGAAATAACTTAATTCGCGTGGATTTTTTGTCGTAACGATATATAATGAAATATTCCATATATACTCGTGCGTATACATTTAATTTTATATATATATATATATATATATATATATATATATATATATATATATATGTGTGTGTGTGTGTGTGCGTGCGTGCGTGTTTACCGTATATTGGGTATATTGACATAAAATTTGCTACACTGGTATATAATTTACTACTGTAATTAAACGTACTTAGTCCTTGCATTTCTGCTGTGAAACTGATACGTCAGTTTTTATGCAGGATATTTATACAGTTTATTTTAATTACTGAAATATCCAGGCTGCTGTTTTATCCTAGTCTAGGGGTTAACTGCCTCCTTTGAGTATTCAATGAAAATCCTCGTTTTGGACATTTGTTTTTAATATTTCTACTGATTTTGTCGTTTTCCTTTTGTTCACATACAACCGTTTCATTCTGTGATATATATATATATATATATATATATATATATATATATATATATATATATATATCTATATATATATCTCACAGAATGAAACGGTTGTATGTGAACAAAAGGAAAACGATTAAAACCAGTAGATATATATATATATATATATATATATATATATATATATTTATATATATATATATAAATATACATATATATAGATATATAATATATCTTATATTATAAAATAGAATATTAAAATATATTTTATATATTTTATATACATAGATAGACAGATAAATAGATATATACTGGTTATATATGCACTAAAAAAAGGGGGCTACCAACAGGTCGCATAAGTCATACTTAGCTGCTATCTCCTTCACTCTCCCATTCTTTCGGTAATACCAAACCAATCAAGTAAACACTGACCCTTCTTTTCACTCCTTTCAGTTTTTAGTGTTCTGATCTTTGCTTCAAACCCTTTCAAGCTATTTTGTTATATAGTGTAGTTTCTCTTCATTATCCTCAATCAGCACTGAGGTATATTTTCTTATCCGACAACCTTGTACTTACGTATACTGCCCTTTCCCTGACTTATCAAGATTGCCTTATTAATTAAAGGTGTTGAATAAACATGCAGACAGAACACACACGTGTATTAGCCATTTTTTCCTCCATTGTAAAAATCTAAATTTACAATTTACACTCTAAAGCATACATACTCAGAATCCTCTGCGTTACCTCTTAATAAATACATACCTACTTGGTGATCCATATATGCCATATACAGTTTTTTTCCCTTTGCTTTAAACTTCTCACATAACTGTTACTGTATAAACACTTGAGCTACGCACCGTCTTCCTTGTCTAAATCCACACTGGTCCTCCCCTAAGTCCTTCTGTATATATATATATATATATATATTATATATATATCTAATATATATATATAGATATATAGTATATATATATATATATTATTTTCTATATATATATATGTATATATATATATATATATATATATATATATATATATATATATATATATTAGATATATATATTATATATATGTTTGTGTGTGTGTGGGTGTTTATAATCTATTTCACAAGTTTATATTATTTATATTATTCAGCTTATCGTGCTCTCAACTGAGAATATAAAAGATTTTTTTTTATATCCCTTTGAATGGATGTGTTGCCCACTTCAGTTCCAGTAGTTACACATTGTTAGCATGTTCGTAGTTTGGGTATTAAGGATTGATAATCTTTTTCTTTTTGATCAAGGAGGTTTGGAATTAGTTATGCATATCTTTTTCCTTTTGTTCCAGGTATGTTTGTCTGTGTAGTGAAACCTGACGTTATTGTTGTTCGTTTGCTGGTCGCGATAGAAGTAAGTATTTCAAGGTTTTAAAGTGTTTTTCATGATTTTCTTCATCTGCTTGCTTTCTTTTCATTCCATCAAAATTGTCCGGCTTAGGCACCTGTGCCGACTCCAGATTTGCATGCCGTTGTTTCCAGAGAATCGTCTAGAAATACCGTAAAGGGAGGCACAGGAGAAAAAGGCCATTTTTACCTTATTCACCTGTGAGTTTAGCTTTTTGTTTATCGTTGCAGTTACTAACTTTAATATATCATGTTAGATGCATTTTGGTTTCTTGGCGGAGTGAACATAAAATGAAAGTCGTCTCGGTATCACATTCGTAAGTATCATGTCTCACAAAATGCTATCTTGGCATGTTTATAGTAGAAGCCTACTCTTTGGTCGTCGAAAAGCAAGTTCATTGCAAGGCGTAAGGAGAGGAATCCTGAAAGTCGGTGTCCTTGTAGGCTCTCGGTTCTTCATTTTGACTAAGAGCTGCGTCTTAAGGGCCCCATACACTGAGCGATTGTATGAACGACTGTCTGTATCGTTCGTAAAGACATTGTGTATGGGCTTGTCTGAATGCAAATCTCAGCGGGAATCTGTCACGACCAGGTTCCTGGCTTGCGACTTGAGTCTGTCATACCAATGTATGTGTTTGTCTGCCGATATAACGCTGCCGCGCGCTTCTCTTCTAGAGATGATGCCACTTCTTCCCGAGGCAAAATCTTTGTTCAGACTGATAGCGGTGCGGAGATCGTTCATACTGTCTGAATAGTGTGTGTGTTTGCCGATAACGACAATCGTTCAGACAATTGTTCATACAATCGTTCAGTGTATGAGGGCCTTATGCATGCGGTAGTAATCCGAAACAGCATTCCCAATGTGTAACGGATTGTGTAATTAATACGTGGCTCAGTGTGGCAGCGTAATCATTGATGCTTCATGTTATGGAAGTGTGTCCAACTTAGTAGTATGGTTGGGGTCAGCATTAATTTTATGATATCGTGCTCTACTCTTCTTCCCTTGGAAACCTCGTAACACCTGTCGGGTCATCAGATCCGAAATTTACTCTGTAGTTATCAGAAATTGGACCTCTAACCATGATGTTTAATTCTCTCTCTCTCTCTCTCTCTCTCTCTCTCTCTCTCTCTCTCTCTCTCCTTTTTTTTATTCAACGCATGTATGTTTCTTTGTGGCTGTGGCGCCATTCATTTTTTTTCTCATCTCCTTCTTCCTTTGTGCCCAGGATCTAAGGCGTCGAGTATGCCTCACACTCCAACTAAATCAAGATAGATACATTTTTTCAAGGGACCAGTTCGTGGCTATTCAGATAAACTTCGACCAGTACAATAATCGATATTAACTTCTGGGCACCAGTCGTGGTACAGCACTGTAACAACTGATGCAAAATTTTTTGCCTTTGAGAATAAAGCACTGAGAAGGATTTTGGGAATCAAAATGGAGCAGCATATAACAAATGCGGCAATTCGCGAGGTGGCAGGGTTACTCAGTGTGAACAATATAGTTAGATTATCAAGATGGAGATGGATGGGGCATATTCTAAGAAGATGAGATGAGTTAGACCAGGATGTACCTGAGTGGAAGCCGCTGGGCAGGAGAGGACGTGGTAGACCAAGAGAAACGTGGCTGATGACAATGTGTAGGGAGGTTGGATCTGAGAATTGGGTTGAGCTCAGAGAGATGGCACAGGAAAGAGACATATGGCGTGAATTCATAGAGGCCCTATGCATCCCGTGGGTGCTAGAGGGTTAAGTAAGGAAGTACAAGAATGAGTTCATATCCCTCCGTTATAAAAGCGTGATAAACGTACATTTTAAAAAACAATGGTGGTGAATTGATTCAGAAACGCAGAGGAAAACAGAAAATTCTGTAGTCTAGAATAAATGGTTAGAATGACTAATAAACTAAACTGACTGACCCTCAGATTCCCAACTTACCCATTCGTGTGGATTGCAGAGCTTGTGTAGTACACAATAAGGCCAAGAGAGAGGAGTCGTTGTGCAGGGAAAATTCTTCTGTGCCAACTGTTCAGTATGAACTGGTGAACAAGGAGACAGCTCCGGAGTCCGACCTGACGACGAGGTAGAAGGGACATCAAGGCTACTCATCTGATGGAAAGTCATGGGTCTGATTCAGTTAAGAAGAGTCGTTCGTGAATAGCCTGCAGGAGTTAGTTCCATATATTCATTTGCAAGAGTTGCTGCCCTTTAACCAGACTTCCTAGAGCAGTGGTTCTCAAGCCTCGGGGTAGCGCATCCCTAGGGAGGCACCAGCAATTTCGTGGAGGGAGGAGGGACCCCTATGGAGAAATGAAAAATTCTCTAATTATATTCGTTATTTTCTTAACAAGAGTCGCTAAGGAGCAGTGTAGAATATCTCACTAATTCATTCCCAAAAGAATCAAGCACCCCTTCTCTTTCACTTTTTTTTTTCTTAATTTTCCTTTAAATCTGGGAGGGAATTTCGCTCTAGATGCTAGGTGGGGTGTGGAGTGAAGGACCAACTCTTAGAGGGGACGTGACCATAAAAAGGGTAAGAACCACTATCCCAGAGGCAAACTACTAAATTATAACACACTTGGGGCTTTTAGCAATTCGTTTGTGCATGTGTCTATATGTGTCTGCGTATGTGTGCTCGAGGAGAGAGAGAGAGAGAGAGAGAGAGAGAGAGAGAGAGAGAGAGAGAGAGACGTAATCAATATGGATGATCCATTATTGTTTCACTGACTTCGTCGAGCTACAAAATTAGGATTCCCCACTTGGCGGAAGACAGTTTTGCTTAGTAAGGAAGACTTAATTGTCCCATTATTTTTCACGTTTCCATGCCGAAAGTAATCTGTTCTGATTGTCTCTATAGTGAGGTTATCAAGGATAATAGTAGTTAGGATGATGCGAAATTGTGTATTTCGATATTGACTTTAGTACCTTTGATGATTCTGAAAAATAGATGATTACTTCAAAAAGGGAAAATGAAAATAGGAATGGTGGACAAATCATTTAAAAGTTAAATAGTTCTGCGTCGTCTTTTCTCCCAACGTTCCTGTCGTTCTTTTGTATAAAACATGTGACCATCGTTTCCGTCTTCTAACTTCTCATTCTCAATCTAGGTTTTGGGTCCTTGAGGTTATATGGGTGCCCTCCCTTCTGGCCTCTACGATGATGGACTTTCATTATTCTAACTGTTTATTTTAATTAAGTTTCTACACTGCTTAATGCCATTGACGTTGTTGATGGGGAAGGTGGCCTTGTGCCACCACTGCACGTTCTTCCATGCAGAGCAAGTTCCACACCACCAAACACAACGGGTATATTCCCCTGCCTTGTCCGACCCACTTTCGTCATCAACTAGCCTCGAATGCCGTAACTGAGATTGCCCAATTGTCCGAATTAAATGTGAAAATGACGCAGCGCTTGGACTAACAGAGTAATGTGTTGAGAAACCAGTTGCAGGAGCGAATAGCGGTGATAGAGATTTAACACCAGTTTTCAGTTACTGATTGTCAGAATTTGTTGCAGATTGAAGCGCAGGGGTAACTTAGTGAATATTTTTATTTTATTCTTTTCTAAACCTTCCTTTTTAGAATGCTGATATGACTTGAAAATGAATTGGGGTATGCTGAGTGTCCATGTATTTTCTCCCAGCTTAATGTAGGCGATTTGAGTTAAGGAAATGATTCTACTCCGTTGTAGTTATTTTGCAGTGAATCCGTTCAGATTTTGACCGTTACCGCAAGCCTGTTGATTTATGCTTAAAAGAAGAATCAAGAAAACGATTTCGGCCCATAGCAGGGTTAAATATATAGGTGCCGGATTGCCTGTACGCGAACCTGTAGGAGCTTCGCATTAATGGTGACTGTAACATGGAATTGGTTGCTGGATCTTTGACAGTCATTTAGAGCACTTCACCACATGAAGGACCCTTGGGAACATTAGCTGACTTGGTCGGCTTTTTTGCGAATTACCAAGTCCCTAATGTTGAGGTCTCGGAAATTTTACAGTGGCCTCCTTCATACTCTCTCTCTCTCTCTCTCTCTCTCTCTCTCTCTCTGTTTTATAGTTGCAATTCAGTTTGTTTAACCGCGATAAAATTGGGAACAATTTCTTTACCGTTGGGGCTGAGTTTATCAGCACTAATAGGTGGAGGGGTGTTGGGGGAGGGGTTTGAGTGAGTTGAATGAGAGGGTTTATATGAAATGGAGGTGGAGGAGAGGAGTTTTTCTATGATGCATTTCAGTCGTAAACTCAAATATATTCAGAAGGTATGTAGATAATTCTCCTGTAGTAAATGAATTTTTTGTTTTCAGTAAACAATTGGCTTGCTTTGAAGTCCTATGTGCGATTTCTTTTGGTGTTGATCTTCTACGATCCAATAGCATGGTCTGCTGTGTGGGGGAAATCAGTCGGGATACTGCTGAATGTCTAGAGAATTTTGATTAGGGAGGTAAATGTGGCCAGTTCCATATTAACGTTTTGCTGTTGATAGACTGAGATAATGCTGTACTGAGGTAATAGTACAAAAAATAATGTTGTGTAGACATTATTTTGTATATTTGTTTGTTTCTTCAAGCGTTTTTTAGAAGGTCTGTTTATGGAATGAAATGAAAAATCGTTGGTATTCTGGAGAGCTAGTGTGCATATGCACACGTAAGTGTTTTATGAAATCCTTGAAGAAATGCTTACGAATTTTTAGTGTTTACAAATGTTTACATAAACATATATTACTAATAACACTTGGACGCTGACAAAAAGGTCGTTGACCCACTACTAAGTTTTACACGAGTTTGTGTCGTTTTGCTGTTGAAAAGGGATGGGCTAATTGCTAATTACATAGTTGTGGTTAATGCTTTTTTCCTCTCGAATTTAGCAATCATGTGGGTAAGTGGCTCTCTCTCTCTCTCTCTCTCTCTCTCTCTCTCTCTCTCTCTCTCGGCAATTTGTATTTGCCTTGTATGTTCGATTGCTGTTTTATCTTCCGCTGTGAAGGTTTATTGTCAACAAAATAAGCTCTCTCTCTCTCTCTCTCTCTCTCTCTCTCTCTCTCTCTCTCTCTCTCTCTCAGGCACAAAGGAACATGAAGCCATTAATTGATTTTACAATTACTTTTTATGGTTCAATTATTTCGTTGGTTTGGTAAATTCCCACATTAAACCGTCGAACTATAAAATTCGCCATATTGCTACACATTCATGTGAAACTTTATAAGGGCAGATTACAGACCGAAGAGATGGGCTGCTCAGTGCCAGCCTATATTAAGAAGTTATGTAAAAAATCTATCATTATTATTATTCAAGAAGGAGACACTCATATATTTTTAGGTTATGTTACATAATTCATGTACTTGCATATTATGACTTATGCACTTGGAATAGTAAATGATGTTACCCGAGTGTGCCGTAACCCGCCTTGAGTGAATTAAATATAGGACAGTTTCTGGATGAGCTTTCCCTTAGAGACAATGGAATTATGAAGAAGATTAGATTATTTCATAATAAATTGAATAATTCTGGAGCAGCCATCATTTCTAACTAAATGGTATTACGATATATAATTTCTGATAATGTTCAGACATTCTTAATGAGATATCTGAAAGATATCTCAGTATCCTAGCCTAATGATATTACGATGTCTGAGAGAGAGAGAGAGAGAGAGAGAGAGAGAGAGAGAGAGAGAGAGAGAGAGAGAGAGAGAGAGAGAGAGAGAGAGAGAGATTATCGCTTTTTGAAAGGTTGAAGGAAATACAATACGTAAATCAGCAGCATTAAGAAATAAAGAAGCAAACGGGCATAAATTTACGATACCAACATCCGTTGCAGAGTCTAGCTGCCTGTTCCACTGTAAAAGGAATGAACGCCATTTTATATCTGGTATAAATATTGTGTGGCGAACCGCGGGATGAAAATTCCAAAGGGAGGGAAGGGATCATACTCGCTTTACTGTAGACTCGTCTGTTAACAGGTTAACGAAGGATGAAATAATTAGGGAAACTAGAGAATGTCAGAGTTTTGAAGGCGTAGCGATTCTTTTATGTTAACATTTGCATTCTGATGTTGGTTTGTTTATGGATTAGTTATGAGTTACTTATACCAAATTGTGTTATGGAAACGATGAGCACATCCATTGTTTGTCCTCAACAATTTCGCCATTCCGGAATGAGGTTACGATATGTTAGGTATCCAAATTAAATTTTCTATGTAATGCTTTTTAATGTCTTTCCTTTTCGCGAATGGTGAAATATGTAAAGCAAGACTCACAGAGACTTTTTATTTGGTAAATTAATCCCATTCTGTCAACTTTGGAAGACAAATAATCCTCACGAGAGATTACAATGACCCCATTGTTTTCAGAAAGTTTTTTTTTTTTTTTTTTTTTTTTTTTTTTTTTTTGCTGCAGGTCTTATAAGAAACGTAAACTTGAATTATGATACAGCGGTAAATGAATTTAAGATACTGATTGTCAGCTGATTTCGCTAGAATAATTTCATTTTTACAAATTACGTAAGAAATCTTCAGTAGTTTCAAGTCATGAATTGTACATTTATCTTTTTATGTAGGATTTTTTTTCCGAAGAAAATAAATTCTCTCTTCCGAAATACTGTAGAAATGCGTTTTGTATTTAAAGTTTCGGTCGAAAGTATTGTGTTCTGAAAATGCTAATCATTCAGAATTATGGAAGACAACGCAGCTAATAATAAAAAAGATATCACTTGTCTTTAAATTAAAAGAATGAAAGGAGCAATGGAGGTAAAATTATAGTACCTTAAAAAACAACAAACACAAGTTCTGACTCACCACTTCTTTTATTTACTACCTCATTCGTCTTTTTTTTTTTTTTTTTCGTGTCACACGTAATACGAAAATGGTCATCTTGGTGTCTTCAATTTTTTTGTGTCATTCATTTGCATTCAAGATCTAGGATTCATTTCTGTAAAGGAGAATTAGTTTAACCATCCCTTCAAACATTCCCACTTAAAAAAGAAAACTATTCAAATCTGTTATAAGTTAAAATCTATTCTAATCTATTACCGTTTTTCTGCATGCTCGCTGCTGCTTTTCTTATTTGTACTTAGTATGAGTCGCCTATTCTTTCACCATACCCACCCCCATTGTACTTCCAAATACACGAATCAGTCACTCCTATTCTCTTGTCACCAGTAGTCACATTCATTAATCTCTCTACTTACCCCCCCCCCCCCACACACACTATATATATATATATATATATATATATATATTGAAGAATGCCTTTTACTGTAATACAACACTATACTATTTAGGTAAAAGGCCCATAAGACAATATTTGAACGTTGCAACCATATATTTCGAGCACTTCTTTCTGTGCCCCTGTTCACTGGTAAAATATAGACAAATGATGTGTTACAAGATTATATATAGAAAGCATATGTAGGTGTGGCAGTAAGTCTCTGAATGTTATGCAGGTGACTGTTGACCCAGGAAGTATGGAAATTAAGCTATCCAAATCTCTTTAATATATTTAGTACTCATATTGCTGTGGGTAGCGAGTCATTGCTTGTATTAGAAGATAGGTGTTACCAAAGAAAAAAAATTGTAATTTCGTTCGAGTATCGATGCTTAATATAAACTGTCAACATGGCTCCTTTTTACTGATTGATTGATCTCCCAGTTTACACTTGATTAATATGTAAAATGGAAGTGAGACATTCATTCTAAAGTGTGACACACCCTACTTAAAGATTATTCTGGTTTATGGGAGCACATTCAAGTGTTCGTTGCATGTAATCAACCTATGATGTTCTATATGCGAGGTTTGTTTGCTTGGAAATTTTAATGCTTTTTATCTGTGGTATATGCTATAGTAGATTCACATCGACCGTGCATTTGATGTCTAGCCCCTTCCCTCACGACGCTCCTGATTGGCTGTTCACAAGCCAATCACAAGGCTGGAAACAGTCAGTCTCTCGAGAGAGTTCACATAGGCAGGATGTATGTTCCACCTCTCCTGAAAGACGTATACCTCAGGAGAGATGGAACATACATCCTGCCTATTTGAACTGTCGAGAGAGACAGAGTTTCCAGCATTAACTTATCAACACCCAATCAGAAGCGTCGTCAGGGACGACCCTAGACATCAAATGCACGGCTGATGTGAATCTACTATAGGTTTTTTGATGCTCTAACTTATTCAATTAGACGAGAACGCTCTGTGGAGATTCATTCCTCTCGATTATAACAGCGAATGAATCCTTGACTTTATAATCAGAGAATAAGCACGCCTGATGAAAAGGTTTCCACTGACCCGAAGGCCAGCTGTGAAGTATAAAACGAAAAAAATTCGTCCTCTTTTATAATGATGAATGGTTTCCATGACTATAAATCAGTTCTTGAGGTTGTTACCTTGAATGAAAGAAAGAAAATAGATTTGTTTTCACATGCTCAGGATGGAATGGCCTATATTTCGTAATTATGAAGTGTTGAGTATAAGTAATGAAGTCACCATGGCAGTGTATGTAATTCTGATAATAATGTTGTAATCTTATCATTGGTATCTGGTTTTAAGAAAGTTGGTCTTTTAATCAAACCTGACTTATCCAGGGATTATTTGATTGGAGAATTGATTGATTGGCGCATACAGGCGTAATGCAGGCGTTGGAAATGATAGCTCTTTAGTGGTTGTTCGTCTGCTTTATGTATGTGAAACATGAAAACGTTGACTCGGTGTTTGTGGTTGATGGCACTGTGGAGGCGTCGTAGTCGAAATGGTCATCAGTGTCAAAAGAACACTATACAAATAAAAAAAATAATAAAAAACTTACACTATATTTGTAGAAAAGTGTCATATAGAAAAGTCACAGTGACGTCAACGGTGTTGAGGGCTTGGAAAACGATTTCTGCTATTTTTCAATAATATGAAGTGTTTAGATTACGAAATGTTGAAAATGTGCTCGAAATTGGTTAGTGAGGTCGTGCTAAAGTGTAAAAGTCATGGTAAGCTTGAAAACATTAAAATAATGTGTTGAACTTAGGAATCTCTCTCTCTCTCTCTCTCTCTCTCTCTCTCTCTCTCTCTCTCTCTCTCTCTCTCTCTGTGTGTGTGTGTAAGCTGTGACATTTAATGCTGGCTGCATCATCTGATAACTCCACCATCACCTGTGGATGACTGTTTGCGGCTTGAAGTGATAATGACTACAAGGATTGAATATCACATTCATCATCCTCGTTTTACCGTCTCTCCGTCATTTAGATTTCATTAGCCCTAGAGTCCTCTCTTTGGCGGGAAAAACAGTGCAAGAAGGAATGTCCTCTTCATCATGGTCGTGATCACCATATCTCCGTCATTCTCTACGTATTTCATTTCTTTCTATCTTCATCCTCACCATCATCATTGTGTGCCTTCTTCAACGCCACAATCCCCTCCCTGGTGGTTTCGAGTGACTGGTCTTTGTGGAAATGATAGAGTTGGTTTTTATTTGTTTCATGACAAACAATTGGATGGTTGTTTTGTTTTGCAGGTTGAATTTTTTTTTTTTTAAGTTTTCCGGTTTTTGTATTATATTATATTAATATTTTGTGCATTATGCCTGGCAAAGTGCGTTCAAGTTGCGAAAGATATATTTTTATCTTGCTTCTCTGTCTCTACATGTTAGTAATTCTTAATTGGGTGAGGCATTCTTCAACTCTTTAATCTTTTTCAGTGTTTTATGTCTTTCATTATCCTTCCGCATATGGGTTGTTCAAGTCATTTAAGTTTTATATCGGTATTTATATTTCATAATCGACTGATTGTAGTTATAATTGTTTTATTTGACTTGACTGTTTCCTTTTGCGTACTCTCATAAAGTCCTTTTATTTCAAGAAATTTCAAACAATTTACGTAACTTTTTTTTTTTACCATGATACGTCATTCTAATTAAATACAGAAAGCTTTTATATGTTTTTCGTTTCTTTTTGAGCGATTTTTGTGCGACTCTTTGTGCTGTTAATAATTCCTATTTCCTGTCACACAGTTGAGCATTGATTATACAACGAAGAGATCCTTCATCTCGACGATTACTTCTCTCTGGTAAGAGGAGGAGGTTGGTGCGCAAGACCGGTATCGGATGTTGAATCCGAGATCACAAACTCGTCGTGACAACAGCCAAGACACATGAACCTTTCATGAAGGTAGAATTCGATTCTCATTATTCATGGGGTAGAATTTCTACGAATAAAGCCGTTAGGTAATCATATTGTGCCTGCTTGTTTCTTTATGCCTAGGCGCACGCAGTGGCTTGGCCATGTAGGGCTGTTGCGTATAATTCCACTGGTTTGAATTGTTGGGTAAACACGGACAGAAATCCCGAGTGAAAGTGACAGAGGTGTAGTTCTCGTTAAACGGGTTGATCCTAGAGTTCGCCACTTCGACGAAATATCTCTAGGCCATCTCAAATTGATGTGTTGCAGGGCCTTGTCTGATTCGCCTGCATGGTGTGTACACGGTGACTAAACAATTGAAGGAAGTATGCAATCAATGATCTCTGGAGAGCAATATACAAATTCATATCTGTAAAACTAGGAAAAGGCAGTGACACTGTTTTAATTGTTTAAGTGGAGTTGTGAAAATATTCATCTTTTGTAGCTTTTTAAACTTGTGGCTGATGAATTGTTTTTATCTACTTATTTTTTCGACTGACGTTTTGATTTGGGCATTTATTTAGAAATATGTGGATTTCGTTAAAAATTCTGTCCTGCTTTCGTTAGTCCATTAAGCTCATATTGAATTTTACATTTTAAAGATTTATGTTTTTGGTCTTTTGTTGCTAAATTTCTTTTATTTAATTTTAGTACATGTACTCTGCAATTCATCCAATAGTTTGTCATTAATCTTGTATTGACCTAGAACTAGGAAATCGATTTCTCTCTCTCTCTCTCTCTCTCTCTCTCTCTCTCTCTCTCAGCTCCCTTTAAGCATACCTTGATCTCCCACTCGTTCACATTTCAGTTCATCCATTTCCACGGCGTCACATTTCCTTCTACCAATGTGTCTCGTTCCTTCAGTCGTGGTTTACAAACTCCATTGCACATTTGTATGTGTTTGCCCTTGGGTGTTCACCACCAGGCAGAGTAACTTCTCCAGCGTTGATGTTGCTTGAGTTTTCGTTTTCTGTAAAAGACTACTGTTAAAATGGCTGTTTGTTTGTCCATCCTCAGATCTTAACAACTACTGAGAGCTGCAAATTGGTATGTTGATCATCCACCCTCCAATCATCAAACATAACTAAATTGCAGCCCTCTAGCCTCAGTACTTTTGTAAAATTCTATTCCAGGTTAAAGTTAGCCAAGATCGTGCGTTTGGCACAGCTATTGGTGCCAACAACAAATGCCACCACCTGGCCGTGGCTGAAATTTTCATGGACCGCGGCTGAGAGTTTCTTACAACAGTATACGTTATACAGAAAACTCGATTGTGCCGAAGTTTCTGTGTACGTGTTTATATTTGTCGTTGTTCTGTGGTAGAAATGGCCGAGTTGAGGATTGTATGCCTAAGTTAAGAGGAGCGTGAACTGAGACGACTCACTTAGGTGGTGACAAGGTCATTCTTTCTGGAGACACAGAGGAGGGTAGAAAATGACTGACTCTGGAACACGATTTCAATCCTTTCCTTTTCCTTCTGTCATATTTTGGTTAGTTTATTCCTCTGTTCGGTTAGTCCTCTTTCGTAATTGTAATGGCAGATTTTATGGCACTAATTTTTCATGGGATTCAAAATTCATACCCACGTCAGAAATTAAATTTACAGGTTTATTTTCTTTGCGTGGCGTTGATCTTCCGTTCCACATCGTGCACACGTCTATTCTGGGATGTAGACCGCCTCAGTGGTGTGATCGGTATGGTCTTGGCCTGCCACCTCGGTGGCCGCTAGTTCGATTCTCGGGCATTCCACTGAGGGGTAAGATATGTGTATTTCTGGTGATAGAAGTTCACTCTCGATGTGGTTTGGAAGTCACGAAAAGCTGTTCTTACCTCTGCTGAACAATCACTAGTTCCATGCAACGTAAAAACACCTTACAAACAAAAATTCTGGGATGTACCGATTTACTAATGAAAGGGTCGCAAGGAATGAGAGCGGTGATTTTTGTGGTGTCAGCAGTCGGTGTCTAATCTTTGCTGCTTTCTTCCCACTGTGAGACTGTCCTTGGTAGAATTGCTGACGCAGTGTAGAAAGACGATCAGCGCGGATTTCTCTCGTGAAAAGAGCGAATCAAAGTCAAAACAGATTGTAAATGTGGCGACCATATTCCGTAGAGGTTTTGGGATGGGTAAACTACGGGTTGCAAATGTTGCGACTAGGTTTCCTGTTGCGCTATAGAGTGTCAACACAACAACGTTTTGGTCACATGCCTTGTCTCAGCTCCCTCAGGGCCGTGTAAAGAGCCTAATAGTGCCCTTCTCCTCGAGTGACGTCATCGAGGCATTCGAGAATGGATGGGTGTCTGTTTGCAAGGACATTGATTTCCGTCGGAAACAGTTGCTTCAGGGAAAAGCTAATTGTTGGATATTAATCTACTGGGAGAGATTCCGTTGTTGCAATACTTTATTGAGGATATTTTTTTAGAAATAAAATGCTTTCCTTAGGTGTTGCAGAGACACTTTTATGTAGAAGATACTTCATGTGTACATTATTTTAGGGTGCTATAAGATATCATAGTATGAAAACATTTCTTGGTTATAATGTTATAATACTGTAGTAACATTATTGGTAATGATACTGTTCGTGCGTGATTACCTTAGGATGATATATTTTACATAAACAACACTTGTTCCAGAAGATATTTCATTATGCATTATTTATGTTGATTAAAAGATATTTCAGTTGCGCAATACTCTGTTTCCAAAGTGCAGTAGTTAGAAAATGTATCGAAGTGCAGCGCCTTTTAAAAGATATTTTGTTACAATAATTTAGATATTTCAGGAAACGGTTACGTAAGACTCTGGAGTAGCGTTACTGAGCGTTACTTTACTTAAAAGAGATTTTCTATGGTCAAGTCATTTGGAAAATATTTTTCATGGTCATATTAGTCTCAAATGAACAAAATGTTTTTTTCCCGGAACATTGCTTTTAACGATATGTGAAATAGATCTTTGTTGCCTGCTTTATTTCACTTTGCTTGCTTGTTGTGCTTTATTTTTTGTGCGCTGGCTCTTGTTGTTGATTTTCAGCTGAAAAATAAAGTGTAGTCATCAGGAATGAGACCTCATACCTCCATCTACTCTTTCCCCTTCAAGATGACGACAAGTTGATTGATTATACTGACAGCTTTTCGTTGCAGTGGTCGTCTTCCCTATACGTTCCGAGATCAACGTTACTTTCAAGTCTGAAATAATGAGAAATAAGGCAAATGGTGATACAAGTATGAATGAAATTCGTCACAACCATTCTTCTAGACCATCTTTCTCATAATCAGCTTCTGGCCGCTCAGAATTTTGCAGTTTTCCAAGGTGGCCGGCAGGTTTTCAAATTGGCTTCCTGTAGATATGTGAATATTAATATTTAATTGCGTAATCACACTGATATTCATCAGTCACGCTAGGTTGATGTTAAGTTATTGAAAGCAAGCCTTTCAATACAGTTATGTAATTTCGTTGCCTAGAAATATTCAAGATGGCCTGTCATCATATCCAAAATTGCCACCAAAAGGCCAATTATTTGTAGGTGTGTTAATATAAGAGGTAAAAGGTCAAGTAATGCATGAATTTGGGGTAACTTCAGCCCTTACCTCATTTTCACCTTCGTTAGAAGAAAATAGGTAATCAGCTGACTCTAATAGTGTAATAGTGTATTATTGGTGCACTACCAGGGCGCACTGGTTGACACTACGTATAGCTATGAAACTTAGAAAGGGAGTCAGTGCTAGATAACGGTAGACATATGGTAGGTATTAGTTTCCCAAATGCTTTTTAGGTAGCCCCAGTTCAAAGTTAAATAGCCGTACCTGAACTGACGGGAAGTGGGAGAGCCGATTAGGCGTCGCTATAGTCTTGTTTGCTCAAGCCCCAATAAAAGGGAAATATTTGTTTGTTTTCCTGGAGTCAAATCACTCGGCGGGTTTGTTTTTAACCTCTGAAAAACAAATATCGTTCAGAATAAGGAAAATATGTCAACAGACCTAGTGGAATCTTCTCTCCGAGTCAAATTCCTTCCTAATTTGGTAGATATTTTGCCCGCTTGTCTACCTTCCTACTTACCTACCTACCTGCTCATGGAAAGGGCGTACGGATGTGGTGAGAGAGAGAGAGAGAGAGAGAGAGAGAGAGAGAGAGAGAGAGAGAGAGAGAGAGAGAGAGGGGGAGCCATTATTCCAGTGCTGCCTTTTTTCGAGCAAGTATGGTATGAATAATATAATCTGATATGTATAAGTATATATATATATATATATATATATATATGTATGTATGCATATATATATATATATATATATATATATATATATATGTATATATATATATATATATATATATATATATATATATATTATATATATATCTACAAACAATTTAATTTTCATGCATTCATTTTCATACAAATTACGTTTTCATACAAACGTCATTTTCCTGCAGTCTTCTCTTTCATACAAACTTCATTTTCACCCAAACTTCACTTTCACCCAGACTTCATTTTCACCCAAACTTCTTTTCACCCAAACTTCACTTTCACCCAAACTTCATTTTCACCCAAACTTCACTTTCACCCAAACTTCATTTGCTTACAAACTTCAATTTTACCTGAACTTAATTTTTATACCAACTTCACTTTCACCCAAACTGCATTTTCACACCAATTCCATTTTCACCCTGGCTTACTTTTGATACAAATTTCATTTTTACCCCAACTTCATTTTCATCTTGACTTGGTTTTCATACAAGTTTCATTTTCACCTAAACTTTATTTTCATCCAAACCATATTCACCCAAACTTCATATTCTTCCAAACTCCAATTTTACCCAAACTTCATATTCCTATATACATCCTAACTACATTTTCACCGAAACTTCATATTCATCCAAACTTCATTTTAATCCAAACTCCACATTCATTCAGACTTCATTTGAAACCAAATTTCATATTCATCCAAACTTCATTTTCACCTAAGCTTCTTATTCATCCAGACTTCATTTTAACCCAAATTTCATTTTCATCCAAAACTTCATATTCATCCAAACTTCATATTCATCCAGACTTCATTTTCATCATAGTTATATTTTCATCGAAATTTCATTTTGACCCAAATTTCATTTTCAATTAATTTTCATCCATACTTAATTTGAATCAAAGTTTTACTTTCATCCAGATTCCATATTCATCAACCATGGCCATCATCCAATAACTCATCAGAAGTAGCTTAACACTTGGCAAATTTGACATTTAAAAAACTTAAGAGAACAAAATAAAATATTATATATATAATTGAAAGAATATCAGTATTTATGAGGAACGTCCTCACCCTTTGGAATTCAACTTTAGACCTTGTCTTTTAAAGGCCGAAGAACTTCTATCTATATCAAAGGCTTCCTTGGAAGATCGGATCTATTAAACCAGTGGTTCCCCCAACGGGGTCAGGTTTTGGGGGGGCATGTAGCAGAATGCAAGAGGCCATAATCTGAGGATATGTAAGTATAATACCAAAAGAGTTTAAGCAGTCACTGTAGTGAGAGAAATATAAGTGTGCATGCACCATATTTGTGTGTGTATATATATAGTATATAAGTATACGTAATATAATATATATATATATATGAATATATATAATATATATAATATATGTGTGTGTTTGTGTGTTTTTGTAAGCATGTATGTATATGTTTGTTTGCGTTTGTTTATGTGTGAATGACAGAATTATGTATTGTGTTGAGGTCTCCTCATGACTTAATTACCGAAGGCTACTTTTTGCTCAACTGTCGGGAGGAGTGACTCTTATGTATGGGAATAAACGGAAAGGAACCGTATGCTATGTTATTGAATGGGAGGATTTCTCTCTCTCTCTCTCTCTCTCTCTCTCTCTCTCTCTCTCTCTCTCTCTCTACACACACACACACACACACGTTTAGTAAAAGGGGGTAAAAGTAAGGTTATTCAGTAAAAATCTGTTCTCGTTGATGATATAAGAGGAAGTGGCTGTTGTAGTGGATTTGTTTGTAGTAGATCGGTCTTGAATGTGGATGTCAGGAATGGTCTTGACACAGACACAAACACATAATTCATAATAATTACGAATTTCCCTTGTAGCTGAGGGTTGGAGGGCAGGGGTGAGGGGGCGAGAAAGGCAGCGCCTTCCAGGTTCTCAGCAAGCTCTTTAGAGAAGAGGTTGCTAGCCTCCGTTTTTTATTTATTTTAATTTTTTTAAACTCCCAGCAGACAAGGGTGTCCATTCGAAGCTAGATTGATTGGTAGCAGTTGATCTTGTGGCCGCAAAATCAATCCTCGACCACTGACCAATGCCACGTGTTATATATTACACCCGAGTTGAAATCAATTAGATTGTATATTGTTTTTGGCCACCGCCTCTCTCATGCTCAAGGGGACATGAAGACTTGTCATTTGTAATTCCCTTGTGTGTAAGTTATTGCCAATGTAAAACGAATTTGGCATATAAAAGTTTTTTTTTTAATGTAGCGAATTACAAATGTGACGTATAAGATTGTTGCATGTAATGCACACAAACACACACACACACACACACACACACACACACACACACATATATATATATATATATATATATATATATATATATATATGTATTTATATTATATATATATATATATATATATATATAATATATATATATATATATATATATATATATATCCATCCTTAAATCCACGGTAGAAGGGGACAAGTGCTTTCTTAGTATATTCTACAATTTAGAATATACTACGAAAGTACTTGTTCCAAGTCCCTGTTTCACTTACCTTACTACCACGGATTCAAGGATATTCTCAAGTACCTGTTCCTTCGTGCTACATTGGATATACATATATTATATATATAATGTACGTTTCACTTTTGACAATTTTATGTTTCTAATTTCATCAATAACCTCTTAACATCCCGATTCCTTTACATTTTGCTTTGATATGCATATCACAAACAGCGTATATTCGAGCGGGAAGTGAACTAAGAAGCTCTCACTATCTGTGGTTACGCACCATGCTACAAATGTAAGTGATCGACTTCACAATAACAAGTGAAATAATAGTATTTAGGTGTGTTGTGAAGATGACTTAGAAAACTAAAGTCAAACCCTGTTAGGATTTCTACTCGGCATTTTATTTTCCCCTGTGGTATATGTGCATTATTGTATAATTATGTATATATTATATGTATGTATGTATGTATGTATGTATGTATGTATGTATTATGTATGTATATTATATATATATATATATACTGTTAGTGCATTAATTAATATTTGTGGTGGAGATGGGCATATTTAATTATGTACTAGGTGTATTTTATATGTAAATATTGTTTAGAATTTTGGCAATTATTTTATGTAATTTGTTCTCCATAGACCCTTTTTTTCATCTTTGAGTTTGCTGACAAGGTTACTGAGTACTGTCAGTTTTTCCTTCCCTCACTCGCACTGTTTGAGGTATGTTTGGCAGTGCATTTTATTGCATTGGTAACATGGTTCTGTAAATTTGCATTTTGCATCTTCTTTTGTGTTCCTAATTTTTTGTTTTTTGTGTTTTTGTTTTTGTTTTGTTAAAACGTATTTTGACAGCTAGTTGCCTCTTCATTGAACCCGTATTAATATTGATGTTGTTGTAAATATCTACCAAGAGAAATATAATAGGTAAATATTAATGATGCATTACTGTAATCTACAGCATTCCTTTGTTGTTATGTTATAGCGCCTTTATGTATAGAGTTTAATGTCTGTTTACGGTGACTTTTTCATTCCGAATTCCTGCTGTGTATATACTCATACATTGAAGACATGATTTAAAACCACGGAGATTCTGAGTCAAAAGTGCTATTGTCAGCGACGGCGGAGAACTGAACGTTGTGTTATTTCCCCTGAAAATTATGGTTAAGATCAAGGAGTTCAGTCTGACTGACGGTTTCCTACTTCACGTTCGTACCACCTATATCACTTCTAATTCTTTGGTCGTTCCGTGACTTCTCTGCTCTTTCTCTCCCTTCTCCTTTCTTTTGCACACCGTTGGCATAGGTGGTTGTCATGGCTCTTCATCGGTACTTTTTGTCATAAGAAACAATAACCAAGCAAGTTTGTAGTTGCGAAGGAAGATTTCATTCATATTGACAAAGAGAACTTGGTTTGGTGCGACGGAAGAGTTAGGAGAAATAGTAGCAGTGACTAATCTTAGGGCAGTGGATGATGTGAAATGAAAGGGATTCATTTGGATGACACAGTGATCATTAAGGTAATTTTTGTGGTAACGTTGGACATTTTATGAATCAACCTTTTTTCCCTTTCTATTTATGAAAAGGCACTCACTTTACTATTATATAGAACTGAAAACAAAGATGTATTAATTA
Organism: Macrobrachium nipponense; assembly: GCF_015104395.2. Lineage (NCBI taxonomy): Eukaryota > Metazoa > Arthropoda > Malacostraca > Decapoda > Palaemonidae > Macrobrachium > Macrobrachium nipponense. The sequence continues at coordinate 50,780,379 of NC_087201.1, forward strand.
TTTATTTTAGAAATGTCACTGCTGTTACCTTTGTGAGAAGTAAAATATCTTATAGAACTTGTCCAAGTAAAAGTGTAAATTTTCTTATCAAGGTTCATATACCAATCAGAATTTATTCGGGTTGAGAGACTCAGTCTTATATACATGGATGAGGTGATGGTGAATATTCCCAGAACCGTTTTTGAGGTACCGAAGATGAGTGAAATTATTGTTTAAACGATGTTTCCAGCGAAATTTGAAGAGACTCATTTGAAATTGAAGCATAAATGCTAAAAATGTGATGATGTTATATGTGGAGGTAATGGTATGACATTGCAAAAAAATGAATATATAGAAATAAAAAAAAGAAGAACAACTGCAAAGGACAGCATTGGATATCGATGAAAGTCAAACGGCCGAGAGAGTAGCTCATAAAAATAGTGAGCGCAGCAAGTATCTGAAGGAATCTCGGATGGCCATCATGTGTGGGGATTTTGGACTTCCTTATGAAATAAAATTCTCACTAAAGATGTTATTATTAACAGCAGACAGACTGAATGTACGATGACACCGAAGGACGTCTGTAAATGAGTCTCAAGTGTAAAAGTGCCCCTTAGAGCTTTGAGGAAAAAAAGAAAAAAGAAATGTTAGGTGATGACAATTGGATATATTGAATAACAGATGTGAAGGATACTCGAGAATGGTGTTCAGGCAGTAGCCACCCTTAGGTGTCCACGTGCATCCTTGAAAGAATTGGGACGGCCACGTGGATAATAGCACCGAGCCTGAAAGAGCCGAAGTACTCTCCAACCTGCAAATGAGCACTAAATGTTCGGCGTTATTGTTCCAGCCTTTCTGCGCTTTGTGCTGCGCGAGGGTTCGTTTGTTCCTGGGAGCTGTCAGGTGGAAATTGGGTGATGGCCGATTTTCATTGTAATTTTTGTATTGCCCATGAATTACCATTAGTGAAATTTTCGCTTCTAATTTACCGTAAAGAGAGCATTGTCTTTGACTTCAGATGTATTAATTGTAGCCTTCCAGTGTAAATAATGTATTTATAAGAAATTGTTCAGGTGTTAGTAGAAGTCTTGTATTTGTGTCAATTTTTCGAAATAGATTTTATTTAATTGCCTTGTTTAGTTCGCTTCAGAATTGATCACATTTGTCATTAGGCAAGTTATTTGCGCTTCGTTTTATTCCCCTTGCTTTGTCCTCTTTTTACTTCTCAGTTTCCTTTTCTCTTTGGGAGCCCTTGCTCTCGTTGCCTTCTACTTTTACTACTATGGTTGTAGTGCGGATGTAATAATAATAATAATAATAATAATAATAATAATAATAATAATAATGGAAATGATAATAACGAAAATAATCATGTGTATTTTTCAATGTATGGTTTATCAGAGAACTATTGGGTGTTTGGGTGTTTTTCATAAAGATTCATAAGTGATGCGTTGGCATAATAACGATCTCAATTTTTTTGATGGATAGAAAGCATCGTTTTAGCTTAGTTGTTATTTATTGTAAACGTTTTTAATGATAAAATGTCTCGGTAGGAATATGTCGTTCCATTAGGATGCTGTTAGTTTTGAGGAAGTCTGAAATACGTAAACATATTTTAAAACGTTGCGATGCGCGACGGAGACGGAGTGACTTCTAGACATTAGACGGCAATGACAAAAAATTTATTTTGTAATTTGTAATGAAATTGCTTTAGAGAGAGAGAGAGAGAGAGAGAGAGAGAGAGAGAGAGAGAGAGAGAGAGAGAGAGAGTTGGGGGCCGGGGGTAATAGGTGTTTAATGACATTTACTGAGGTTAGATGAGATTAGCTTATTTTAGATTCTTGACGTGTCGTGTAGATATATCGTCATTTTTCTCTCCAAGCTGCAGCGTTGATTTTTTTTCCCATACGAGGATAATCCGCCGCAATTGAGCAAAAATTGACCACTGCAAATTTATGCAAGAAATAGCTCGAAGTATTTATTGCTTTAGTGAAGAATTGTGGCTTGTGGATTGGGAGTGCACCATCCTACAGAGGAGATGATTGGCAGCATGATGGCATTTGGTATCCCAGGGGCCAGGCGCCGTGCTTCTCCGTGGGGGTTAGTGCCGTCAGTGCACCTCATGCGGTGCACTGTAGGGATTACTCCAGGTTCTTTGCAGCGTCCCTTCGGCCCCTGGCTGCAACCGCTTTCGTTCCTTGTACTGTACCTCCTTTCATTTTCCCTTTCTTCCATCTTACTTTCCACCCTCTCCTAACAGTTGATTCATAGTGCAACTACGAGGCTTTCCTCCTGTTACGCCTTTCAAACCTTTTACTGTCAATATCCGTGTCAGCGCTGAATGACCTCAGAGATCCCAGCGCTTGGCCTTAGGCCTAAATTCTATATTCAATCCAATTCAATCAGCCAGGCGTCGTGACCGTTACTTCCATGCCGTCAGTATCAGAGGAAGTGTCTCGTCTCCGTTAGCGCACTTCCCTTCTTCTCTTCTCTTCTCTTCTCTTCTCTTGCGTCACCCTCCGTCATCGCCATTCGCAGTCACGGGAGACCTTCCTCTAAGCCCATGTGGAGATAATGAATTGTCGCGAGTAGTGGTTATACAAGAGGCGACGTCTATTAGGAAATCCATTTAGCTGTCGGTCCTGATCATTACCTTATGCTAATTACCTGGAAATATTTCCTTCCCTCTCTTTCCCTCCTCTGCCAGAGCGGCTCCCTCCCCTTCCTCCCTGCTTCCCTCCCCTGCTGCCTTCACCTCGGAAACTTAACCTTCCAAAATATTTTTGCCCTTGGATGGCCCCGGGGGAAATAGTTGTTGTTAATTAATACCTGACGTTTTGGGGGCTTCTCTTGGGGGTTCGCTGGTGGGTCTCTGGGATCTCTTGAACGCTGTACTATTAATAAAGGTAATAATTTCATTATTATTATTGTAGAATCTACTGGTCACTTTTTTTACCAGATGCATATGCAATTGTAATAGCCCCAATGCCCTCTTAACTTCTTGAATTCTTTGCTCTTTTTTGGATACGCTTGTCTCTACAAAGCCTGAAGATCCAAGTTCAAAGAAATTTGAAGAAGAAATTGTGGTGTCCGGTCCTGGTACACTAACCCAGGTCCAATAATCACAGTCACGTTCCCGACCTGACCACGAGAAGGATTAAAAGTCCACTCCCTCTCATACATACATATACCTGTCGTTTTCAGATATACTTATTTGAGCTGGAATAGACCCATCCTCACCATCGTAGCCCAGTGGGCAATCATTTTTATTGCTTTTTAGGTTGAAATATAATTATGTAGAATCTACTTGTCACTTTTTTACCAGATACATATGCAATTGTAATTGTCCATTTGAATTGCCAACAACATTTCGGCATTTTTGCAGTTGCATTGTACTTATATCAAGTGCATTCATTATGTTGATCTTCATTTTCAAAGTGACCTGATGCTTTCAAAAAGTATGACAGCCTATTTCCCTTGCATTTCCATCCAATTAATAAAAGCATACTTGAACCTACTCCAGGTCTGTTGTTTTAATATTTTTTGATCGGATGAAGTCCTTTTTGTGCAAAGGTTTCTTACCAATTGCATTGCCGCTCTTCCTCCTCGTCTCGTCATTTTATTGTATTGTATAATTATTGAATTTATTTATTCGTTTATTTATTGATTAATTTTTGTTTTCCTAATACCTAATCTCTTCTTTTCGTATTCCCCATTGCCTTCTGTTACTTCTTTCTAATAAACACCATATTCTTTGGAAGCTTGAATTTCAAGTCAATGGCACCTGTGGGCTTGTTCCCTATGGATAGAGTTCATCTTCTCAATCATTTTTTCATTCTAATGAATTGTCATCCTTTAATTTATACAATAACTTCCCCAGGTTTAGATCTTTCCAGTCTTGCTGGTTCTTGAATGAAAAGAATTGATTGCAAGTGAACCTGGTAGATTTTGCCCCTTAGATTTTATCACGACTGCCTTTGGCAATGTTTGCACTAGTAGTTATGGTTAGTATTATTGTTCCCCGCAAAGCAGTTTTGTGGGGGGGGGGGGGGGGGTTTTGGGGGGGGGGGGGGGGGGGGGGGGGGGGGGGGGGGAGTAAGATCTTTCTGTTAGTCTGTTCTTCCGTCACACATTTATTTTCTAAGTAACTTGCACGAAAACGTTGGATTGAATTATATTTAGCACATACGTTGCGCCATTCACGAGATGAGCATCCCATGAAAAACGTCACAACAGGAGCAGTGGAACGCAGACGAAAATATCTGGAATGTTGCTTTTTCACATAAAAGTATGTCTGCTATTTCATCACCCTTACCTGTGCCGGAGATTTTCTACATCAGTTCCAGTGGGTATGCAGTGTGTGTTCCATCTGAAAATATGTTATGCTGAAGACTATGCAGATGGCTGGATCCGAAGGAGGAGTGACATTGCCCGGTATATATTTATGGTAGCAGGGAAATGATAACTGGCCCAGATTTGAACAGCAAAAAGTTCTGTATAGGAAGAGGTTTTCAAGAGGATTAATCTGTTGCCAAAGGGCCGAAGGCTTTCTCGCTCCATCAGCCACAGTAGCCAAGTTTGGGTACCAGGAAAGGACGTAGCAATAAGGACACCTTCCATTGAGCCCCGTTGTGTGTGATCTATCTGGGAATTCTGCAACTGTTAGTCACCCTTCTGTGGAGGATCACAGCCTTATGTTAAACACGCCCTTATAACGTTAACTCAAAACTACAAAACTATATATATTATTATATATATATATATATATATATATATATATTATAATAATATTGTACTGTTTAAAACAAAAAGCATGTAAGCTTTCTGTGTAAGTGTATGAAGTGGCCACTGTTTTGTGGGAGTCAATGTCAATACGCAGGTTCATCCAGGATTCATGAATTAAAAATATGGCTGAAGAAAAGAAACGTACAATATATATGTATATCTAATGAATATATGTTGTATATATATTTATATATATATATATAATATATATATATATATATATAAAATATATATATATATATATATACATATGTGTATATGTGTGTGTGTATATATCGTGTATCCGCTTTATTTACGTGGTATATGTGCAGTAAACTAGTGCCGTCACAAAGGGCGACGACACAAAGAGGGTGAAGGCGGGGTTCCGAGTGACCCCAAATACATAATTCACAGCTGAAGTGAACAGAGACCTGATGTGGATTTCATGAAACTTCTGATGGTTCTGCCCTCGCTTCACCGCATCTCTTATTTCTTATTCTTCGGTTCTGGATTACACTTCGTCCATCGCTGAAAAATGAATGAAACGCCGACGGCTAATCATCGGTCTCTCTAATGTGCAGAGGATGCAGTCGGAATGCAGGTGGGCTGATGCTAATTGATTTAATTCTGCCGTGGCCTCTGGCTTATAGGGAATTAATCATGTCCCGTGATGAGTCATCTCTCCCTCTCTCTTGTCATCTGTACTTCATGTCTAGTTATGCTAATAACTTACTTTTGAACTCACGTTGTCGTCACTGCAATAACCTCGCTCTGTTTTCTCGCTCTCTTTCTCTCTTTCTGTCCTCTCTCAGCTGCCAGTCTCCTTGCAGTATTCTCTCTCTCTCTCTCTCTCTCTCTCTCTCTCTCTCTCTCTCTCTCTCTCTCTCTCAGCTACTAATCTCCTTGCAGTATTCTCTCTCTATCTGGGGGCCCTTGTGGTGTGAATCACTTGCTTGACCAGAGAGAGATATCCCGGGTGGTGAAGTGGGCGCAATCCAGGAATGTTCCGTTAGAGGCATTCTGCTTCTGGTAACCTAAGTAAATCATTTAGTTTGTGGTCAGTTGACTAGAGTGGTCGCAGTCGGGATAAAAAGAGCGAGAGGGAAGAAAGGAGAAATGCCGAGCGCGAATTGCTGTGAAACTTCAGTACAGTATATACCATCATGATTACAAACACCCCCCGCCCCCCATCCCCCTCCGGATGTAACCTCCCTTAACAGTTGTTTCCATCTTTTTCTTGTCCATTTTTCCTGCAGTATCTTCATTTACATATTATAAATATTTACCCTTGTTTGTGATTATAATCAGTTTTCTGTTCTTTCATCTCACGTATGAGTCATAGTGTCTTTTACCATCACGATACTGTATCTGTTAAAGATAGTGCCAGTGATGGTGTGACCTTGAAAACAACCTTTATTGAACGAATCAACTGATGGCGGCTTTCATTATGAATTGCATCCGATGGTTTAGGGTTTGCCTTTTGAGGTTGGTGTTTTCCATCGCTACCTTTGTCGATTACATACAATGTCCCTTAAATGCATTTCTGTATTTTCATTTTTATTATGGCTGTTAACGCTGTTTAATTTAATTGTCATCTTAATTGACACAAGTGATGTCCTTTTTTTTCAAATGTGATCGCCATCGTTATGAGATATGTTTAAAAATTATGATTGGTCACTTATCTGTTATATCTATCGGCATCGTCCATTTTTCTTATACTTCATAACTGTCCCCATTCCTAAATTGACGGTAGAAGTTTTTGGTTACTTTACCGTTTGCTTTTCATCCGTCATAAATGATAAGAGCCCCTCTGTGTATACTAGTTCAGAAAGCTTTCTTTCAAAATATATTGTAATAGACCGTTATGTTGCTCTTTTGAAATACTTCAAACTTAATGCATTATTTTATATAAATATTTACGGTTTTAGCTAAATGTCATCTTATGTGTATATATATATATATATATATATAATATATATATATATATAGATATATATTATATACATAGATAGATAGATAGATATAGATATACAGTAAATAGTACATGTCAGCGAGCGTTACCCCTAACAGGTGTTACTCCAGAGGAAAATCATTGTAATGGTTATTGTCACATTCATACTTTCAACTCCTTGAACATGAATGCATTTTTTTTAGCAAAACTCATAATATTAGGCGACTAGATACGCTTGAACAGGAGGTGCATGAGGTGTGCATTGAAGCCCCTACACTCACGGCATCATCCACCCTGTCATGCACTTTTTGCGCCTCCTGAATGTGAACGCCCTTCTTATTTGACTCCATCTGTGCAACCCATTCTGGGGGGTCTTCCTCTCTTCCTGTAGCTTTTTAGAAATCTATATTCTCTCCGCCGACAAGTCCATTCTCTCCAAATGACCGAATCTTCTCAAAATCCTTTCAGCTGTGCTCATCTTTACTCCGTCCTTATAAAAGTCCACAGTTTCTCTGCCAGTTCCTCTGACGTTGCTTATTTGACGAATATACATTTCATGCTTCACTTCCATAAAGGAGAGGTTGCTTTACAGTCCCTTCACACGGAGAGCTTTTACACATTTCCGTTCTTTTCCCGTTCTGTTGCATACTCCGCACTGTCTTTTTGGCATCACAATTCACATGAGCCTATTTTCTCATCTTAATATCGCTCGTTTTATACCCAACCAAATACTTATATGAATCAACCTCTTCCATGCTTCCATCCTACAAATTAGCCTTCATTGCTCCCATTTCGTGATTAACATTTACCCTCATAACCTTGCTCTTGCTCACATTTACTCTCAACTTTCTCCACTAGCAAACACTTTCAAATCCTGATTCATTTTAGTTTTTCTTTACAATCCCCAATTAGCATTGCATGATCTGCAAACATCAAGCTTTCATCGCTCCGTTCATTGCTCATTTTTTATTGCATTTTTTTCTCGTTTTTTTGCATCAGTCCATAAATAAAGATATTTAGCACCCAAGTACACTTAGCATCCTCTTGTCTGTGATCAACCTTCACACTAAACCTACTGAGTTTTTTTGCTTCACTTCCATCCCCACAGCTTTTAACTGCTTTTAGTATTAACTTTTTCACCATGCTTTGTCAACACCCTTCACATTCTCTCTTTATTCTAATTCTAGCGTAAGCTATTCCTAGGTTTATCTTTGCCCATGGATCTCTCTGCGTTTACTTAAAAATTTCTCCTTTGTGTTTCATAATAAAACCAGATCCACACCCTCTTCTTCAGCGCCTCGGCGGCGTGGTTGGTATGGTATTAGCGTCCCACCTGGGTGGTCGCGGGTTCGATTCTCGGCCATTCCATTGAGGAGTGAGGGATGTGTATTTCTGGTGATGGAAGTTCACTCTCGACGTGGTTCGGAAGTCACGTAAAGCCGTTGGTCCCGTTGCTGAATAACCACTGGTTTCATGCAACGTAAAAGCACCATACAAACAAACAAACAAAAACAAAACCACACCCTCTTCCCATTCTGATCTGACACTGTTCTTCCACTGTCCATCCTGCTGTGATTTGTCTTACTTTCTCAAAGTCCTGTCATACACCTTTCATGATATATAGTAATAAGAAGTCACAAACAGTAAACACGCAATTTTTGTTATTAGCTGAAGCCACTGGAAAAGTTCCAAATGAAACGACAGTGCCAAGTAATTTTGTGTGTTTAACACATCTTAGTGCCCACGAAAGTACTTGGCACTCTGTCGTTTCGTTTTGAACTTTCCCAGTGGCTTCAGCTAATGATATGTACTAAGAAATAACATGCCTCAAAATTTTGACAGTCGCCTTTATCACCGTTACCTTTATGCAGTGGAACAGTTACTCTTCTCGCCTTTTGCTTTGGAATTTTTCCTTTGTCCAAAGAAACCTTACTAATGCTGGTCAGCCATTCACCCGCGCCATCACCCTATATCGAAGCATTCGTCTTGGAATCCCATTAGTTCTTGGTCACCTTCTAGTCTTCAGTTTCTTCGTTGCCTTCGTTATATCCTCAGCAGTCCACCACACAAGGATTTTATGTTATATATATATATATATATATATATATATTCTATATATATATATATCTACATCATACATACATACATACATACATACATACTTTAATACATAACATATATAATCTTGATTTGCTTTCGTCTGCGTGTTTGTGGGAATTTACAGTGTATGTAGTGTCTGTGGGGATGAGTATATTCCTGGATGCAATATTTTTTCTTTTTTTTTCTTTTGCTTTGATTGAATTATCTTGATCTGTATTTCTTAAGTTCATTTGTTGAATAGGATTTTTTTCAAACAAATTGAAGTGATATAATATATTATATATATATATATATTATATATTATATTATATATATATATAGATATATATAATATATATATATATATATATATATATATATGCGCACCTGTGTGTTTGGGAATTTACAGTGTATGTAGTGTCTGTGGGGATGAGTATATTCCTGGATGCAATATTTTTTCTTTTTTTTTCTTTTGCTTTGATTGAATTATCTTGATCTGTATTTCTTAAGTTCATTTGTTGAATAGGATTTCAAACAAATTGAAGTGATGTATATAAAATCAACGTTGTTTTATGACTTGGGGTTGTATGTTTTGTAGTTTAGCCACTAAGGACATCCCTGGTTTTTACCTTAGGTTATTGTGTGATTTCCACTTACACGAGAAAAATGTAAATGATGGATGGATCGTGTGTGCGTTTTTGCATATGTGTGAGTTTGTCTGTGTGTGTATCCTTGTGTATGTGTGTTTGAGAGAGAGAGAGAGAGAGAGAGAGAGAGAGAGAGAGAGAGAGAGAGAGAATTCTTGTCCTCAGGATAAGGTGTACATTTTGAGAACTGCAGATGATGCACAGAGGTAAGAGGGTATTGTATTGTGATAAATGGGTGTTTGCGGTAGGAAGAGAATTGAGAAAGGCGTTGAAGACTGTTGTTGGAAAGGAAATAATTGTAGAGGGAAGTCGAACTGTAAGGTGAAGGCAACTGGAAGGGTTGGCGTGGACAGTGTTTGAGCTACATGGCTTTTGGATTGAGGTAAAAATGATGGCGAATGAAGGTAAAACGTATGACTGAAATAAATAGGTTGAGAAATTCAAAAGCAAAGTCGATACTATTAGAGAGAAACAAATGGATGACGGGGATGTTTTTTTCAGGATGTTTGTGTCGATGAATTGCTCTCAGAAAAGGCAGTGGTGCTGCAGACAAGAGCGAGCCAGCCTTCAAAAGAAGGAGACTGAGAGGATTAAAAGCATGAGGGATCGATGTGGTTTTAGGAGGAGGACTCAGTAGAAAAGTTAACCAACGGATCGATCTAGATTCTAGACGATATCGTTGCTGGTCTAAGGTTTATTGATGAAGAACAAAATTAAAATTATTGTATGGATACATTAACGAATGTTGGAGAGAGGTCAAAGGTTATTGGCATCGGGTTAAATAATTGTTGGCAGAGTTCGGTTTATGGGGTTTTTGAGGTTTTTGAGCTTTTGATGTTTTTGTAGTATTATTAGAACCGAAGTTTTTTATCTTTTTTTTTATGAATATGATTTTCTGTTCATTAATGGATAGATTTTTAAAATGTTTTGTTAATGCGTAATAACTCTAGGTATGCAGGCATATGAATGCATACCCAATACACACACACATAGTACTCACATCCAAGTGAATATATGTGTATATACATACATAATATATATACATATGTAAATTTTGCATATATTCATATATATACATATGTAAATTTTGCATATATTTCTCTTCTCACAGAACTGACAGCGTACCCCTCCACCTGGTTCTGTAAGACACTTCGTCCTCTGACACTTGTTTGTCTCTCAGGTCTTCTTTAACAACATCCATCCACCTTCGCTGCGGTCTCTCCCACCAGCACCTCTATCTGCAGCACTCTCCGCCCTGCATTATTATGTTTCACCCCTTCTCATCACACGGCCATACCACAGCAGTTTTCATTCCCGGACTTTCATTGATAGTTCTACGACTTTGGTAGTTCCCCTTATTCTTCCTCCTGATCACATCCATTTTTGTCACTTTTTTTCATCTCCGTCGCATCCAGTTTCTTCTCTCGTGCTCTCTTTATCGGCCACGTTTCAGCTTCATAGATCAATGTTGGTCCCTTTACTGCCTTAAACACTCTTCCTTTAACCTTTACGTTGATTCTGCTGTCACACAAGACACCTGATATCATTTTCTAATTTTTCCATCCAGCCTGCACTGTGTTATGTCTACATTCAAATTTCCATCACTAGCTACGGTAAACCAAGATAACTTGGTCTACCCTGTTGATCCTTGGCCCTTCCTTACTAATATCGGAGTCTTGATCTTCATTGAACCTAAAGTATTCAATGTTCCTAATGGCCTTTAACCCTCTGTCTTCCAGTATCTTCCTACAGTGCGCTAGTTTTGACTCCACAATCCCTCTGTTGGTGCTGCATATCACGATGTCATCAGCAAACAACACGCACCAAGGGGATTGATCTCTTATTCATTCAGATAACAATCCGTTATCAGGTCATATCGACTTGAAGCAGATCCGTGATATAAATCAGCTTTTGTTGGTATCCATTCAGATTTTCAGATGCTTTGTAATCTCTGTGGGGGTAGGCTTCCTTCGCTCTTGTGAGGTACTTGAAAAAAAGAAAGGAAAATGTTGGTGGTTCCATTTTGAAAAGGTTACAAGGTCTTATAAACAGAGACCAGGAAGTGCTTGAGGCCAGACAAGGGAAAGTTAAGGAAAGCTCTTAGACATCTCATTTGATCAATCTCGTGCACATGACTCTTAGCTGCAGTTGCAGACCGTTCTTCTTTCTTTATGGTGAATCCTAAATGATTGTTAATATACAGCATATGTCATGGACACACACGTAACCTATATATATATATTATATATATATTGTATATATATATATATATATTTATATATATATATAATATATATATATATATATAACAAAAGTCACTGGACATCATTATTTCTAAACCAGGCAGGGGTTCGAATCCCACTTTTCGAGAAGGAGCTTATCAACTGAAATTCCTTTTGGGTGTAACTTGTTACGTAGGTTAGTGAATGTTATACGATATTTATGAATATAGAAAATTCCACAGTGTATGTTACAAATTAATAGTGTTTATATACACACACACACACACACACACACACACATATATATATATATATATATATATATATATATATATATATATATATATATATACACACACACACAACACATCGAGCTACAAATGTCCTTTATATCCAAGTCGCTCTACCTCGGAAGTCCTGATTTCTCTTCTGTCCGCTGGGCGCTGGTTCGAACCCACGAGAAGGACGAAATTATTATCAACGAAAAAATTCCCCTTCGAGGTAGTGCGAATTGGATATTAAAGGACACTTGTAGCTCGATGATGTACGTATATGAATCACGGTGATGTGGTAAAAATTCATATATATATATATATATATATATATATATATATATATATATATATATATATATATATGTGTGTGGTGTTGTGTGTAGTAGTAGTAGTAGTAGTAGTAGTAGTAGTCTTAACAAGAGTTACCGATTTTCTGTTATACAGTCTTATAGATAGACAGTTTTTGTAATGCTATGTACGAACGTTTTAAGACTGGTGTAAATTAAACCTTATCTTTCAACAGCAGGTAGGTATCCGAGATAAAATTGCCGATAGATCCGTTGGTGTTGGCAGTCTTCAATCGAGTAATATTTGAAGGAAAAGACAGTCACCCCCCCCCCCCCTTTAAGGTATGGGGGAATTGGGGTGGGAGTTGGCGATCACATACAAACCGGGCGAGCGCCAAACCAAAGCACTGAGCACACCAGAAGAGTCAGACTCAGACTCAGACTCTCAGTGACTCAGTCTCAGTCTACTCTCACTCACTCAGTGTCTTCATGACGGTGGCGGAGGAAGGACGTACTGCCGTAGCTCCGCAAGTCTCGGTTTTCCCTTCCTGGCCTCCTGTTGTGTTTCCTAAGGAATTTATAGTGTTGGTGCGAAATGGATATATTTAAATATGACGTAAAGATGCTTTATTTGTACGACTGCTTTAAATAGTGCTTTTCAGTACCCCGTTTGCCTCTGTGTTTGTAACGAAGTGAAAATATAAATGTCTCCGTTTTGGGGACTACCTGACTAGAGGTGAGGTTGTATAGTGATATTTTGGGCCGAAGGAAGGAAAGTGGCGGCTTAGCTGTGCTGTGGTGAGGAACCAGAAGCGTGAATATCTCTCTCTCTCTCTCTCTCTCTCTCTCTCTCTCTCTCTCTCTCTCTCTCTCTGTGTGTGCTTCTGGACTCCTGTAAAGGAAATTTATACTTTGAAAACAGCCTTCTGTAGGCCGGCCATCCCTCCCGGAGGACTCTTGAAAGCTTGTCAGTTTATTGGTGAAAGATTATCTGGTGTTACGAAGATTGCCATTGTTTGTTTTCAAGTGCTTTACTTGATAAAATGAATGTTTGCTGGTCATTCCTTTTTCAATGGGACAGCAAAGCTATCCACTCGCTTCCATATCTCATGTGAAAGGAACTTGTGACTTCTTGTGCTTTACTAAAAATAACATTTGGTGTTGGTCATTCCAATCGGAGTAGACGAAAGCTGAAGTATTCACCATTGATAATAAAAAGACATTGTACGTGAAAGTGTCTTCTCCATTTGCAATGGCACTACTGTCAAGAAAGGATTGTGCAAATGCATTAGTGGGAACACGAACGTCAATATTTCATTATATGCTAGATATTTTTAAGGTAACCTCATTTAAGTAAGTCCAGTCGAGGTCAGCTTGATCGATTATCGGAAAAACTGAGTGCTCTTTTGCGTCTGTGTATATCAGAAGGAATGTAGCCTAGTCTAGTTGATGAATAATTTTGTTTTTATAGATCGCTGTCTCCTAGTGACACGACACGATTGATTTTCAACTATTTTATGTTTCTTTCCACGTCGTACCTTTTAGTTTTGTTTTATGAGAATTTGGCATTGAGAGAGCTTAATATATTCTGTTGTTACCAAGAAATACGTTGCATAGAATCATATATTTATGAAAGATATGCAAAGTTAGAGTTACAGAAAGGATAATGAGGATTTTCTGTCACGTTTGTATTGGCACTTGAAGATTAAATTTAGGATAAACATTAAGCATTAATATTTGCTTGTTGGAGAGACGTAAATACATAATAGTGAGAAATATTTTTCGAAATGATGAGGTAATTTGGTGAAATTATGAGAATTATAAATTAACACGTTAGTTTTGCAGTTCTAGTGGGTATTTGAAATCATCTGCAGTCATCCTCGAATGAACTCAAGCAGTTTGGGAAATTGAATGAGCGGGATCAGACCTCCCAGAGGGTGAGGAGGGGGAAAATTTGCATATTTTGGTAGCTGTCAGAAAGAGGCCTCCTCTCAAGCGCTGCCTAGAGGGAAAAAATCGAGTTCCCTCTTCCAGGTGGTCATCGCCCGGGAGGAGTTATATCATCCCATTGCTGAGTGGCAGTCGACAGTGAGCGTGTTGGGATTATTATTATTATTATTATTATTATTATTATTACGTAAGATAGAAGAAACCGTTGACTTTGTTAAGTAATCGTCTACAAAATTAAAAGAACCTACTCTGCTTTCGTCCTCTGTGAATGGAAGGGATGTCGTATAAATGATGAAAATGCATTTGAAGTAAAAGATTAGAAAAATAAGGAAGCTGATCAATTGATAGTCATTTCTCTTTCCTAGTGTGAGATAAATTGCAATATCTTTCGTCAGCTCTGGTTCAGAATTCTGCTTGACATAACTGTGTTCTGGTTTGTCTTTTGCAGGAATGGGTTATATATTAAATTAAGATCTCGGATTGGTATAATAGCTAACTTAGTTTCTGTTTCATATTCGTTTATGAAAAGTTGGTCGAAGTGTAAGTAACAGATAAAATAAGAAGTGCAGAAAAATAAATGAATCCAAGTTTCACTATCTGAAAAAGAAAACAGTTGGAGTGAAGTTAATATAAGTTAGGAATGACGAAGTGTAACAACATTATAAAACAAGGATAAGACAGTTGGAAGTGTAACCAGTGCAGAAATAATTGAAAAATACAGTGGAAGTGAAAGTATCCTCATCTATGCAATGATGGCTTCGGTTAAAGTAGTGATGAGGATGAGAGTGACATAGTTGAAGGCGCTAATATTGACCCTTAGCATATAAGACAAGAGAGAAAACAATTTATTGTGAAAAAAATACAAGAAAACTTATCATCTTTGAGGAGTGCACTTTCCTTCGGGAAAGAGAAGAGGGGGAATTTCTCTTCTTGGATGCCCCATTTTCGTCTCTGCTCCGCCCACCCATCTTCTTTATCTCTCGTGTGAACGCAAGATGCCAAGTCTGGATAACCCCACAGGGATGGAGAACGCTGTCAATAAATGTAAGTCATTCGTTTTTAGCTTGCATTTTCTTAAATTACAGTTTAGAACGTGTCCTATACACCATTTTCGTCCTTGGCTTTGTATTATGTCCTACTTGGCAACAGTAAGCGAAGTCGAGCAATTTTGTCTTGTAGTCTGTGGCGTGTATTTTGTTTTTCAGTTGTATGTGGTATATGACGAGACTTTCTTTCTACTTATTCTGTGTCGTGGTTTTTCTCTCATTTCTATACATGACGATTGTATTTAATATATACTCAAGCATGCAGCACGACGTTTGTTTTGAGAGGACGTTTAGCCCCATGTTTCAAGCACATTTACTTCGTGAGTCTAATTCAAAACTCTCACCTTTTATCGCATCAGAAGTTGTCGTCATATTTTATGGTACTTTATTTCCAAAATGAGGAAGGTGACACAGAACGGTGTCACCTAACCTACGCACACCACACCCGACTCGACATTGCCGTGTCAACACATGGGTCAAATTTCCCTATTATCTCTTAATCTCTCCCTCAAATTAGAGCTTGTGTTTTATTCATACGAGAGCACGCACTCCCAAGGTAAATGCGCAGTATGTAAGAACAAACAAGTTTGCATGTGAATATCAGTGTGACGTGACCACGGAGCTCATTATGTGTATAAAATGTAGTCATGAATACAATAATGGAGGGGTACGGCACGTGATATAGTATAGGTCATCACTTGGAACTGAATTCTATATTTCATGGTAAATGGTAACTATATAAAGCAGTCAGGTTTTGTAGAAAGTGGTTCGTCGATTGTTACGTAGACTGGCGTCACAAAGCAAAAAGGTCACCGACCCGAGGTATATGGATAAGTTGATAATGAAAGTTCTTGTCCGACCAGTCTTTTTTTCACATTACTTATGGTTGTATTTTTTTTAATCGAAATGTACCTTTATCAAGTTTGTTTGCAATTATGATATGAAATTGATGAGATCCGCTGCTGCTGTGTGTGACAACGCGTCTTGCATGTCTCATAAGTTGGATAGAAAATCTTAGAAAATCTTGGATTTGTTTGAAGAAACCTTGTACTATGCTTGGCAGAATATTAATACTCTGTTCAATCGGTTGTGTGAATGTCAGCATATTTGGTGGAAGTAGAAGCTTAGATTGAAACCGAAGTCTTCTTCAATGGTTACAGTTTTTATAGTTTGTGATGTTCAGATTCAGGAAATTATGAGATGGCAGATGACATCTTGGGCAAAAGCGAAAGAATGCGACTACATACTTTGCAGACTGCATACTTAACCCATAAAGGTCTGGTGTTGACACAAGACTTTTCCAAGGTAGAGAAGATGGTTTACAAAACTTCGGCGGCTGATATATGAAGTTCTACTCTGTGTCTGCACTTTCAAGGATGTTGTGCGTCTTCATGCAGCCTTCAAAATTTTGTCGGAGGAAGAACAAAGATGTTCCATACGTGTTTGTGAATTACGATTCTTATTCTTTCGTAAGGATTGCCGAGTGATATATTGAATTCCAAATGTTTAGAAGTTGATTATTGTTAATCTTGTAGTTTTCATTACAGTTCAATCGCAGTGAAATGCAACGTATCTTTGGTTAATGACAACTTGTAAAATAAAGTAGGCAAAATGTATCGTCATTTTTGCTAACGTAGATTGAGGAACATCTTGCTTAATGTTTTCGTTTTGCCTGCGGGTACTTGCACAGCCATGGAACCACTTGAAACCTCTGTCCGCTGATTGCGCTGTCTGTTTTCATGTAGTCTGAAGAGTTCGAAACCTCGAGATGTAGACTTTTATGTTGTTCATGTTTCTCTCTCTCTCTCTCTCTCTCTCTCTCTCTCTCTCTCTCTCTCTCTCTCTAAGAGCCTGCAATTCACGAACCTTATAACGGAAGGAACTTCTCGTCCTTGAAAATCCCACATGCCTTTGCCAAATCTTTCTTTAGGTGTTCGCTTTCTCCTTTTCACTCATTTGTATCTTCAGATAAATTTGCGTGTTTCTCTCTCTCATATCAAACCTTCTTAGACCTCTGCGTAGGATCTTTTCTTCATAAAGGAATGTTAGGAAGAGTAAGGTTTTATCCTCCAAAATGGATGCCGTCTTCCTGGAAATCTTACAGTTGAGTATTACTCATTGAGGCTTAAATGGCTTATCTGGATTATTGTTCTCCTTATAGAGGGGAGCAAGATCATATCGCTTTTGAATTCATGGAAGACTCCTCAGTTTCCTTTGAATTCGTAACGGAATGTAATGTCTTACAGAAAAAACGTCGTTACAACGAAAATAAAAGTGTTTGGTCGTTGTAGTTTAGATGCTACTTTGCATCGTTGTCGTAGATATATCTATGGCACTTTTAATATTTCGTTACAGTCTCTCTCTCTCCTCCTCTGTCATCCGGCGTCTCGCTCCCTTGTTTCAATCTCTCTCTTCTTCGTCTCGTCTCTCTCGTCGTGCTCTCTCTCTCTGGTGCCTCCCACGCGCTGCAGACACTATATCACAGGCTATGTGCTCTGGGGAGGTCGCTTCTTCTGTATCGTTCAAACGGCATCTCTGTTGATGACGTTCTGATCAGGAGATCGAGAACGCCGACTCGTTACAAAGTAGTGCCTTTTGATTGGTTGATTGGTAAAGTAACCGATGAAAAGTGGCATTTATGTAACATTGTTTCGTGACTGAGTTGCTCAAAATTAGGGTTGATGAGACAGTTAGGCTTCCATATCTGACTTTCGTGCATGTGTGTGTGCATATATATATATACATATATATATATATATATATATATATATATATATATATATATATAATATATATATTATATATAATTATATATAATATATATAAAGGTTTTTTGCCACGAAGGAAAAAAATGAAATAGCGAGATAACTTTCGAGTTAATGGGTCCGAACAGGACCGAAAGTAACTTCGGCTATCCCAGCTTTTTCAACTTTTTGTTCCTTTTCGTGGCAAAAACCTTTATTTATACATAGCATCACGTTTTATATACTTCGTGATCAAGTTCTTCATATCTATAATATATATATATATTATTATATATTTATATCTAATAAATCTAGGCCAAAATAAAGCCCATAAAACCCAAATGTAGAGAGAAAAGTACTATATTTTCAGAGACTGGCTGTCTCTTCTCTTCCAGGTATATAATGAATGCGAAAAGTTTTACAGAAAAGGAAGGTGGTTATTTAATACCAAGAGATTTCGTCCACAAGTAAGCCCAATTTAGGTCCCCCCCACCCCCCGCTGATAAGTCTTCCTTTGACAATCTTCTTAAGCGTTGGTTTGAATGGAACACTGCGTCGACGATGTCCAGAGGTCCAATTACCCCTTTTGTAGATTGTTCATTACCTGTGCTTCTTCTTTATTAAGGCCGATTCCATCATTTTGAACTCTTGTACCGGCAGTTTGCTGCTATAAATTAACACGTGACATCATTCCAGTTTTATTCTAATGGTTATGTTGCTTTATTTAATATGATTGAAAACAATAGCCGAGTTCTGGTTGTCCATTAACCTAACTGACCGTTTTGTGTTGTGTATTAATCCTCTGGGGAAGTGATTTTACCTGTAAATCCGATGTCTGATTGGTCACAGTCCTGGCATGGATCTTCATATACCCCCCAGAGTCTTTGGGCGATGTTTTTTCTTGTTGGTTGGCGTTAATCAGGGATTTGGCTAAGGGTATTTTGGGTCGGTTAAATGCAAACAGGGTTGGATTTCCCAAAGGGTGTGAGTTGTTACTCTCTTAAATCGTCCCTCCAGGTGGGGAATTTTTATTTATTGTTGGGTGTTGTCTCTGGTCTTGGTCTTAGGGGGTCGGTAGAAAATTACGTTTTTGCTTTTTGAATTGCTTTCTCAATTATATGGGTCAGGATACATTTTTAAACGATGAAAGTTGCTTTGCCGATTAGTTTTTCAAATTCTTTTTCCAGGGAAATCTGGGGAACCAACCTCGTAAGGCCTCTTATAGAATAGGTTGCTAGCTAGAACTTTATCTTGATAGTATTGTCAATGATAGCTAAAGTAGTTGGAATTATATGAAAAAGTGAGAACGTTTTGGCTTTCTGTTATATGGTAAAAACAATTTGTTTCTTGTTCGTGTCTCTGAGTTATTAAAACCATCAAGAAAAGGAAGAATTTTTGTTGTCTTTTTGGTTTTCCCCATTCAACTTTCTAAATTTGATGCTGGGTCACTAATGCTTGTTTAATTTATTTGGGAATTCGGAATTCAAATTAAATTACCCCACTTATTATCCCAAAATTTGTTAGTATCGTCATTAGCCACGTATCTCATCCACAGCATGTTTTTGGGTTTTATTTGCATTTATTACTGTAAGTTTCAAAGTATTCCATGTACAAGATTGGCTAAAATAGGACTTAAAGGACTGATACCCATACTAACCCGAATTTTTGCTTGTAGGAATGATTCCCCGAATGAAAATAACCGTTTTATAGATGCACATAATTCAACCTAACTTTATTATTTTTGTCCAAGTGCCAAAGGGAAAATGATCTGAATAGGGGGTGGATAATTTTTTCCCTTAAAAACTGAAAGAACGTCCTGTACTGGTACTTTTGTGAATAGGGAGTCTACGTCAAGGCTTAAAAATTTTTATTTTTGTTGTGAAGTGGTATATGTGCTTCTCTGAATTTGTGACAAAAGTCTTCCGAGGGTTTGTTTGATGTGACTGGGAGAAAAATAAAAAGGTGCCCTAAAAAGGAGAAAGGAGGCCAGCTAACCATTTATGAAATTTTGTAATTGAAAAGCTCCGGTCGCATGAAACGATGGGTCCCTGAATGGAAGAATTGTCTTTGTGAGTTTTGGGAAAGACCATAAAACGTATGGGTAATTTAGGATTAACTTACGTTAAATTTCTCTCTCTAATAGTTTGCAATAACTCTTTTTGGTCTTTGCCAATTGAAAGATCGTTACCTTTGTTCCGAAAAAAAGAATTCCTGTGGGAACGGTTCTGGAGGGGTGAGTTTTTATTTTCGTCAGTTTTTTCGTAAGTATTTGTTTGGTCGCTAAGGAGCTTGGTTTGATTTTGTCGAGGTTAGAAGTTCCTTTGTCCCATTATTGACCTAATTTTGCCGTCCTATTGTTGTCGGATCTACTTATTATAACATCTAACTTTTTTTAAGCGAGTGGATGGCTATCATGATCTGCGGGGAACAGGAATATTTCATTGATGAAGGTCAGTTTAAAAGAGCATTTAGTAACACTCCTTTTTAAACATATCTCTTCACGGTCTGTAGTTTTTTGTCAAGATATGAATTTATCAAAATCCACTATGAAAGTCTAGGGTTGTTTTTGCTGGTCTGGCATTAGGGCAAAGGATAAGCCTAAATTTTAAAACTAAATTTTGTTTGATTTACAGTAAGGGGGGTGTTGGATAGTTTTAAAAAAACTTTGTCTTTGTTCGTTGCCAAGATTATTGTCCCATGCTCTATTATTCTATTTAGGTTATTTAAACTTGGCGTAAAGTCTGTTGGAATTGATTCCACGCTATTTATAGGCGATCAATGTCGTAACAGAAATGAAATCAGATTACCTGTAATACTGTTTGGTCCGTAGTGAGGAGGCGAAAGATTCGATTTGAGTTTCCATATATCACTCTGCGTAGCACGTAGAGATGGAATTCTGGTTGTTACAGGTGTGAACACTTTGACCCAGTCATATATATATGATATCTATATATATTATGTATGGTTGATATGGTATGTATTGTATGTATTGTATTTGTATGATTTGGATGCCCCCTAACCACACACACAAACCCCCCCCCCAAACACACCACACACACCAATAATATATATATGTAGTATATATATATATATATATATATATATAATAGTATAGTATTATATTATTTGTTAGTAATGAATTTCTGCAAATTTTTTGTCTAATATCAAAGCTTAATGAACTGACTCATATAACGGGGTATTTTGAGTTTTCTGTAAAAGAAAACTATTGAGATGGCTATTTGTGTGTCCTTCCGCACTTTTTCTGTCCGCCCTCAATCTTAAAACCTACCGAGGCTAGAGGGCTGCAAATTTGTGTGTTGATCATCCACCCTCCAATCATCAAAAACACCAAATTGCACCCTTCTAGCCCCAGAAGTTTTTACTCTATTTAAGGCTAAATTTAGCTATGATCGTGCGTCTGTCCCTGCCATAGGTGTCAACAACACAGGCCACCACTGGGCCTGGGCTGAGAGTTCATACAGCATTATACGCCGTACAGAAACCTCGATTGCGCCGAAGTTTGATTATCTGTTATTTCCAGTATGTTGGTTTGGTTTGCTTGCAGTCTACATATAGTGTATTGCAAGAGTGAGGTTCACATAGAGATTCCATGAACGATGCTACTGAGAGCACCAAAGAAGCTAAATTGGGTCAGGAGCGATACAGCGGGAGGTTCTCAGATTCCTTGCACAGTCTGGTTTTCGCTTTTTGCTTGACAGGTTTTACCTGTTTAATGTGTTCTCGTTGCTTTTGTTTCTAATTTCTCTTGTCACTGGCTCTTCTCTGTTACCGTGTCTGCATTCTGCCCCTGTTGTGTTTGACTTGCATTCTCCATTGTTTGGTTTTATGCGATCTCTTATTTTTCTTTATTGCAAATTATGGCCTTTTTGAACCCTTCGATGAACATTCGAATTTAGGGGGTTTCGTTTCCCAACTCGGCTCACTGGTTGGGTTCGGTGTTTTGATATCGTCGTTCGTGGCGTGCGCCATCTTTCTCCCGCCACTGGTATGCTGTGTATCTCTGCTCCTCGCTGACATTGGCTTCAGTTCGCCTCTGAGTGCCAGTCAATGACCCACTGGTTATTGTGGTGCCCACATTAAGGCGTCCCTTTTGGTGGGGTTGGAAGGGGAAGGAGGGGGGCGGGGAGGGAAGGGAGGTGTGGTAGTGAGGAGGAAGATAAGGATTGCTGAGACTTCTCGGGATGAGCTTTATTATATGTATATATAGAAATGTGATACTCTCTCTCTCTCTCTCTCTCTCTCTCTCTCTTCTCCATCTCTCCTCTCTCTCTGCCTTCTCATCCATTCCTTTACCTCCCCTTTTCCTTCCACTTTTCCTTCTTGGACACGTATCAGGGTAGTTGTTGTGAAGCCATATTATTATACTTAAAATCAGTCAGTCATCTTCTCTCCTTCTTCCCCTTCCCCCTCCAAAATCTCCGGGCCTCCCATTTTGTCTATCACCTCCAGTCTCTCCTACCCTTCTTGTCCATCAGACATTAATGATGTAGAAGCTCTCTTCTCTCTTCTCTCTCTCTCCTATCTCTCGACTATCTCTCTCTCCTCCTGTCTCATCTTATCTCTCTCTCTCATCTCATACCCTATAGCTTCTAAGCATTAGACTCATGATTTCTGCTCTTAATAGTACTTGATTCTCGTTCTGGTATCTGTCTTGCAAATACAGTATATACATAACGCCGTAATTGTTTGTCATTAGTATATATAATTACAAGAGGCACTGTTAAAATAAAGATGATGATAGTTATGATAGTAAATGACAGTAAACTGTATGTCTTTCCGAAGCGTCGTCATTTGGTCGTATATTCTTTGCTAAGCAACGGTGGGACGGTGGAGGTCTCCAAGTCCCCCCAAGGGCGAGAGAGAGCATGAGGGCTGAACAGCGAAAGCAGGAGGATATGCAGGAGGCTCCATCGCCCCCATGCTGCAAATAGCTGGAGCATTTTCGAGTTGAGCATCGCACCTCTCTCTCTCTACTTCTCTCTTCTCTCTCTC
Organism: Macrobrachium nipponense; assembly: GCF_015104395.2. Lineage (NCBI taxonomy): Eukaryota > Metazoa > Arthropoda > Malacostraca > Decapoda > Palaemonidae > Macrobrachium > Macrobrachium nipponense. Next base: position 50,803,336 of record NC_087201.1, read on the forward strand.
CTCTCTCTCTCTCTCTCTGGCTTTTTGCATGTTGACAAAATATAGATAAAAATATATATATATAAAAGAAACTATTCCATATATATAAATATAAACAAATCATTGGGCCCAGCCCTGTGAGAGCAGATGATCAGCTCAGAGGTCTGGTAAAACCATTTTATAATAATAATAAAAAAAAGATAGTAATAATAATAATAAAAATCTTTCGGGAACTTATTCGAACCCTTTTCAATCAAACAGAATCCCGAAAACTCTTTGCAGAGATTTATTTATAAATAAATGAATATACTGACCCATACTGGTCATACATAACTGTGTTTCTCCATTTCAAGACTTCTGCCACTATGAGTCTTTTTTTAGTAATGATAATTTGCATGTCGATCAATCAGGGATTCTAGATATGTATTCGGTTTCGAACTAGAAATAATTGAAGTGATTAACAGCTGAATTGAGCTTGTCCGTCTATCTTATTTTACTCTTAAAAAGCTTTCCACTCTTATGTGGAGATTTAAAGAGATCATTTAAAGTCATCAGTGTCAATATTATTATTTTTCGTGCCAGGTTAGGCTTTCGTCTACAGCATTCTGATTAAAAATTGGCCAGGTTCTCCGTTTCCTGCTTGCTGGTCCCTTGCTTGCCGGAATATTCCGCGTTTGTTGGTTTTTGTGTGAAGCCGTCGTATCCATTCTTGCATTCCACTTTTAATGCTTGTGAGCGTTTTCGTTCTTGTTTCATCTCTATTACGCCGAGTTCGCTAGAATTGTTAATTTCTTAACAGAATATATTTCTGTTCTTTTATTCCGATTTCATATATTGTGTACGATCTTTATCTTTATTTTATACCTTATGTAAGTTCTTCGTTGGACGAGTGGGTGACGTGCTCGTCTACCAGTTTGTCAACGTGGAATCAGAGGAATTTGTTTCTGGTGAATGGAAATTCATTTCTCAATATAATGTGGTTCGGATCCCACAATAAGTTGTAGGTCCCGTTGCTAGGTAACCAATTCGTCCCTAGCCACGTAAAAATATCCAATCGTTCGGCCCAGCCCTAGGAGAGATATACTTAACTTTACCTTATATATTATCTGTTTCAAACGCTATCTAAGCTTCCCAATCTAGTTTTTCTCGCTGTTCCACAGAGTTCACATATGTATGTTTGTTTGTGTCTTTTGTCTTCCCGTTCACTATTTGGGATTTCCTTCATTCAGCCACATTTCTTGTATATATAGTGCCTGACGTTTATCTGAATACCCTCGTCCCCTTCTCATCTGTTCCCCGTAAGTTCGTTGTCCACCCTCCCTCGCGTGCCTTCCACCGTTAATTGGTTGGCAGGATCGGGGTTGCCAGCCTGCTGTTCCCCCCACCCCCCTATCTGCTTCTTTAAACCCCCCTCTTCTCGCTCCACCCCTCTCCAACCCCTCAGCACTCCTTCGGCGATTTTCACTTCCGATGACATCAAGTTTACGACCTCTCCATGGCGGGAATTGGAAGATGTGGAGGAAAGGGGAAATTGAAAGGAAAAAGTGGAAGGGTAAATAAGGTCGAGGAACTGGCATAGGAAGGGGCTAGTCGTTGGGAGTGACAAGGGGAAAGTGTTGGTGGGGAGGAAAGAGCTGACTGGGTCGAGTGGAATGGAAGGGAAGGGAAGGGAAGGGAAGGGAGGGAGGGAGGGGGCGGGATGGGAAGAATGTTTCTGGAGGGAATGATGGAGGTCAAAGGAGTAATACGGAAAAGGGACAGTGAAAAAAGTGGTGACCAGTGGAAGGGAAGAAGTTGGAGTGTTAGGTCATTCATTCATGGTCGCGCAGGGTTTGGGAGGGGAGGGTCGCTGTCTCAGGGGAGGGGGACCCAGATGGAATGGCGGGTTGAGTGAGGGGCGGCACTTTTCCACCATTTTACGGAAAAGGTCAGAAGAGGGAAGTGATTGAGATGTCAAAGAGATTCAGGTGTTGCGTGATTGATGTCTCTTCTGTATCGGGAAACGAAAAGTTGATCGAATATCGAGTAGAATTTTAAATTTTTCTTTTCCTTTTGTTGTGATTCGTTGGTGTAACGAGCACGCTTTCAAAGCCAGCGTTGCAGTAAGGCTTCCAAGTAAAATTTTCGCTGTGTTTTTACATTACTTTTTTTTAATTGACATTCTTTGTCTATGTAGAGAGTAGAGAGGCAGTTGAAATGTAAACGCGCTACCGACATATTCCCAGGATATATCGCTCCTGAATATTCCGTTAGTTCAGTCCTTGATGTTTGAAATTCCGTAGAGGTAACTGGAATGTTTGAAGTTTCGGGTAGTTCGAATCGCTGATAACAAAATGCACAACACACAAGCACTCTAGATGTTATGAGAGTTTTTATTAAGCGTTACTTTTCATATTGCGCCGTGTAATGTATAACAGTATATAGTCTACAGTTACAACCATCAAGGAGTAGAGAGGATATTTTGATGTTCATCATTCGATCTCGGAAAGGGATGAATAGCGAAGGCCTTCCTGGCCAACGATGAGGAAAGCGACGAGGAGGTCAAGTGACCCCACAACAGTTGACCTAAATTAGGTCATTATCTGGTTATGTATTATTATAGTCGACGAAAAATTTTGAAATATTTCTGGTTTTCAAATGTGATGTCATTTTTGGTGAGGGGAGCTTGTTGAATCATTATAGCATCTAAACCTAGTTTCTGTATATTTATATTGAACTCGGAGTGGTATTTTATGTGTGTAAATTGAAATAATAAATTGCAGATGTATGGTGTCCTACATATTCAAGACCGAGTTTGGTGCGTGCTGTGGTTTGAGATTGCCCATGTCCCACCCCGCGGAGCGATGAGAGAGAGGACGAGTGAGAGAGAGAGAGAGAGAGAGAGAGAGAGAGAGAGAGAGAATGAATATGTGTAGCATTGCCTCATGAACAGCATATTGGCTTTCTTACACCTCTTTACTGTTGATTGGACGTCAATAGCGCATCATGGTAATCACTTGATAAGTTCAAGATAAATCATTTGAATTAGCCTGTATTTAAAAGTCTGTGTCCTTGGACCTTATACAATTACTCTGGCATTGCTTGTTGGATAAAAAAAATATAAAAATACGACCAATTGGGCGTTTAAAATCGTAGCTGCAAATTCGTGTCTTGAACCTCTTCTCCACAAGCCCCGCACATTCTTGCCTATTATAATTTTCCAAAAACCAGTTTCCTCTACTGTATGAGGGTTTGTATCTTCAGGGAATTATTCCCCCTTCGAACCTATAAGTATTTCTACTTTTATTGAGGAAACCGATGGGAACATCTGTGACCAGAAGATGCTGTATAGGCCTAAACCACTTCCTCTCTCGTGCTGTCGTTGTTTGAGCAAATGAACACGCGCGCTGACACACACACACGCACACAGTCACAGACGCCCACGTGCCGCTGAGAGTCTACTTCCTAAAACTCCAAAGCTGTGCTTTGGAAGGCGAATTTTGGTCTTCATAAAGTTAACTTTTTGAATGAGGAATCATAGGGATATGGAAGCCTCTGAGGATGTGATTTTTAAGGTCCCATTCAAATTCATAATTGTCAAAATGGGCGCTAAAAAGTTTGAAACGAAGAGTGTTTCAAAAAGATTGCACACACACACACACACAAGGGTGCCCATCCTACACTTGAAGGTAGGTTATCGAAGAATTCATACTCATACTGTGGTATATATATACATATATTCGTGCCCGGTAAAGTTAGAAAGTAGTTTGTCTGGATGATGGCAGAAGATTATCTTTCGGAATACTCGGTAAGGCATTTCTCTGTTATTTTATTATATATGTCAGACGACGTTCCCTTTTTTATGGTAAATAATAGTTATTAGTTATTTATCAGTTCTGGAGACCATTAATGGTTAATAGAAGCAATAAAAAATATGATTAATTTAAATACTGCTCGTTCTCTCTCACTTTCTGGACGACACTGTTCGAATCTCGAACCAGATGGGAAGGGACAGATAGGCGCGTTCCACGAAATTGCAGCCTGCTGTTAACCTAAGCAGTGAAGTAGTTGTTAGACAGCTAGTGTGGGTCGCTGCTAGGTTGGACAAAATAAAAATAGGTGCGGGTGTCCATTGCTGTCAAAACGTATGCTATAGAAACAGGAGGGCCTTTACGAGGTGATCTCTCTCTCTCTTTCAGTTGTGTGTATACACGTATACAATCTATAGAAAAGCTATTTTCAAGATGAAAGGGTTGGCTGATGTCCATGAGAATGAAAAGAATGCTTTCATTGAAGAAAGTTCTTTTAAAACGAACCACTTATGAAAAAAAAAAGAAAATAAAAATGGATGGAAGCTATATTCTTCTCATAGGATATTTAAACCGCCTGCTGGGTCGTAGCAGTAGATAATGAGAGCATAGACAGAAGGAAAAAAGAGGAAGGAAGGGAGGGAGGGAGGGAGGGCCGACGATATCGGGAGTGATAATGAAAATGCCGCGTGAAATTCTCTGAAAGGGCGGTGATGCTGGGCGGATGCCGACCGGATATGAGAGAGAGAGAGAGAGAGAGAGAGAGAGAGAGAGAGAGAGATTTGGTTTACACGGGCTAGCAAAACATTGAGGATGGAATGGGGCATTGCTGTAAAATTTACCGTTTTTTTTAGCCCCCCCCCCCCCCTCCATCCCCCCCCCCCCCTCTCTCTCTCTCTCTCTCTCTCTCTCTCTCTCTCTCTCTCTCTCTCTCTCTCTCTGTATATGTATATATAATATATAGGTAGGTATATATTTGTGTGTGCAGTTATGTATTTATACATAGTCATCCACATACGGTATGCACATCTTGTATGTGTCTCCATGACCATTCTGCTCGATTAAAGATGCAGTTTCTCTGGCTTGTTCAGTAACACACTGTGCTATACGCAAGAAAGTCAGAGGAAAAACAATGGGGAAGAGAAGATATGATCAGTAGACAGATAACGCTCCATTCTCCCTTGTTGTTACTTCCTGTAGGTGTATCGCTTCAGGCTAATGCCCAAAGCTGCCTTTACCGTTCGTTTCTTTATCTCTATTGTGACATTTTTATCTGAGATTTGTGTTTCGTGAATTCTTTTGTTAAGGTAAGTCGGGTTGTGGTGACTCTAGAAGCTCCGTGGATTTTGCACTTGCTCCTGTATTCAGTTTAAGTAATAAGATATTGCAAGGACCTTTGCAAGTTAGTAGCAACGAGATGGTAATATATTCAGTCAGTGATCTGTTTTTCGTGAGTTCATCGTTCCGCCATTATTATTGTCGTGATAACGGCAGTGAAATGGTGAACTTCGTGACCCTACGTGGATTTCGGGGATAAAGACCACAACGATGAATTCAGTCACTTCCTCAGATTTGTCATTCGTCATATTAGGCTTACGCGGATGTCTGAATATCGTCACTTTGAGCGTTTTACCAATACCACAGTTGTAGGCCTGCAACATCAAAGTTGTTTGCCTGTCAAAAAGGGGCTCCCGATCACCTTACACTTTGACATGTTTCCGTTATCTAGACCGTGCTCGAAGGTAACTCGCGGACTGTGGATACTCTTTCTTTCGACTTTGATCTGTCATAATCCCCTGTGGTTTTTCCTGGCTTTCTTATGCTTATAAACAGTAGTGTTTAGAGTTAAGACTTCTTTTCTAAGCGATAAGTTACTATCGTCTGTGAAGGTATGTGATCGGGAATTATAAATCAGTTGAAATATTAACTAATTCCAGTTAACGCTCTCTCTTTCTTACGTCATGTCATTCATAATTTTGGATTTTTTTTTTTACATTTTCAATAATTATATGCCTCATTGGCGTTCTTTTAATAATTATCGTTTTTTTCTGCATATCGCCAAAGTTTGTCACTATTGTAAAGCACAGGGGTCGGTCCTCTAATGAAAAGGATTGACCCAGAGATACTGACCCGAAACCACAATTGTTTCCTACTCACCTTCCCCTCAGGGTAAACGTAGATTTGGCAACACGTGAGGAAAGATATGTCACATATTCGTAATTATTATTTTTATATATACCATTTCTAGCAATATATTAATTACAATACTGCCCTCAGTTCTATTACACGTGTTTCCCAAATGAAATTATTCTGTTAAAAAATCACAAGGAGTCTCTTATTTGCCGATTCGCTAAATGAGGAAAACACGTTTGACGTCGTTGCTTAACCCCCTCCCTGTGCCCCTTTTTGACAAAGTACTCTCGACCGATTTTTACTACGTCTATATGAGAGTAAGTTTTTATTATTTTTCCCCGAGACAAGATAACGACGCGGCCATAGATGACACAACGTCCTTATGGGTCATGTTATGCGGATCTGTGACTTACTAAAGTTTTTCCTCTCTGAGATTATTGTATTTGCCTTCTCGTGTAAGATCGGATCGTAAGTGATTTATTTAGGCTTTTGAGAATAATGGCATCTGTCTATAGGCCTAGATTTCAAATGTCATAAAACCGGAAATGGGCTTATCGAGTTCCGCGTGTTCTCCACCCAGTGGTGGAACTCGGTTGACGATCCCATTTCATCGTACGTGGAGACGTTCTCCACAAATCGTGCCATTCGTCCTGCTTCTTCCTTCCTTGCCGAAATGTGGGGATTATCCAGGGTATGATCCCGCTTATTATATCCCCCTCGTTGTATCCTGCGTATTAGTATATCTTCTCGTCATCCTCTTCGCTGATCTCAGAATTTTTGGGGAGAGATGGTTTGATGGCTGCCTGACGTTTTCCTGTTGTGTTGGAGGACTGGGCGGCGACCAGGTCTTTGAGGTGGGAAGGAGGCCAGGGGGACCATTTTGTCTTTGATCGAAGTTTCTGTGGTGGGACAGTTTAAGAGGACGAGGGAAATGTCGACAGGCAGGTGAATGTTGTGTTGAGAGAGGGACTTCTACAATATTTTTTTTTGCAATTTTTCAATAGAAAAATTGTGTAAGTCACTTCAGGAATCTTAGTGGGATGAAAGAAGTGCTTTGGAATAGCCTGAAAAGGCTTCAGGGTAAATGTAGCCACTCAAAGAAAACACTACTATTTTTAGCAGTGGAACAGCTGTTGAAGTCTGAATAAGTAGATGAGTTTAGCAATGAGAAGTACGGTTGAAAATATATATCTATAGGCTTCCTAAAGGAGCCCTGGTCTGATCCCTGGGGCATTATCACACCCCTGGGTTAGGAGAGGCAAAGGTGTGTTTTGTATTTGTGTATCTCGTCATGTCACTTCTGTCTGGATTAAATCCGTTTGTTTACCCTTATAACTTCGTTTTCATCAGATTATTATTAGATTATTATGTCCTGTCAGCCTTAACTCTTAAAAAGAAAATAGCTCAACTTGCGGGAGACACTCTCTCTCTCTCTTTCTCTCTCTCTCTCTCTCTCTCTCTCTCTCTCTCTCTCTCTCTCTCTCTCTCTCTCTCAGCATTTCAGTCCATTGTTCATTGTGGCGATTTATCAAAACAGATATCTCAGTTGCAGAGCCTTCCTTCCCTCCCTCTGTCGGAAGGCAGCCAGGGAAGAGGATCCGATCACTCATTTGGCAGAGCGCGACGCGAACTCAAAGAAAGACTGAGAGAGAGAGAGAAAAAAGAAAGTGAGAGAGCGAAAAAGGCTGTGATGACAGTTAAAGCGTTGCCAGCTTCGTCTTTTTGTATGACGGCCGATTTACGCCTGCTTGCTCGCCTGATCGACAGCGGTATTGTTGTAGCCCGCCCTGTGTGGTGTGTGTGTGTGTGTGTGTGTGCGCGCCCGGTAGGCTGACGGGCGGGACCTGGTAGGAGATAGGCTCATTTTGCTCTCTCTCTCTCTCTCTTTCTCTTTCTCTCTCCCCCTGGTATCTGATATGTATCGAATTCATCGTTCATAAGTTCTTCTATTTCCTATTCCCGTGGCACAGTATTTTCCAAGATGGAGTCATTTTAGGTATACTTTTGTGTATTCTGTGTACCTTATGTATTTGTGGTGGTATTCATCAAGCGTGTATCTTTTTTTAATCATTTTCCTTTTGAATTGTTAGTTATTTAGTGTTTACTGGAAACTGAATTTTGATGTCAGACCACATTCTTGTAAGTATAGAAAGCCTTAAATGTAATGCTAATTCGAGCACTTGAGTGGTTTGTTATCTTAATATTTCTCTTATTAATAACGTTACTCAGTTAGGTATTTGAAGTAAAAAGAAATGTTCTTTAGTACCATATAATTTCTTACCGAATCAGTTTAATTATAAAAAAAAACGTGTTCAGAATCTTGAATGAAATTCTTTTGACAGAGTTTTCTTTACTACCGCTGTAGCTACTACTACTCCTCCTCCAGGCTTTTTTTTTCTTTCTTTCTTTTTTCTTTTTCGGTTAGATTTAGAGGCGCCGCGCGACCGACCCCAGAGCAATTTCGCCCCCTAGTTACTCAAGTACCCACGAGTGGTGTCCGTTACAAAGTAAAGTTATCGTAATCTAAAAGTAGCCATGGCTAGACAGAAACACGACTGAGGGTCTTTATTTATTTATTCATTTATTTATTATTCACACATTCCTCTTATCGTTAGTCGTCTTCAAAGATCTTTTTGGCAGTTGAAGGAGTCTCACCGAGCACCGTAGTAGGATACACGCAGACAAACTCGCAAAACTCATATATATAATTATATATATATATATATATATAATATCTATCTATATATATATATATATATATATATATCTGTGAGGCGTGCTGTGTAAAAAATGGACTGTTGCTAAATTTTCCTTTTTGGTTTCTGTTTTTGCAAGACTAATGTTATACTCTCTACCACCGTTTCGTGTTTTCATACGGTAGACAATGGTAGTTGCTGTGGGAAAAAAATCCCTCCTGTTGTTGTTGTTGTTGGTGTAAGTAATAAGCGTGTGATATTTTAGGAACTTTTGACTCTCAAGCATCATGGTTGTTCTTTGCTGAAAAAAAGGTTGTTTGACGTCATTATTCGTCTTTAAAAGGACGATTATTTGGACTGGGTTTTAAAATGATATTTGTGGAATGTTTTGACATTGGAGGACCTTATTTTTAACCTCAACTCTCATTCCTCCTGCCTCCGGGCTCGGCTCTTTTTAATTCCTTTTCGTCAAGGATTATAACCGTTTGGAATTTTGTCTGTTCAATGGCATGCAGGTAGATGAACTTGTTTGAAAACTTTAGCCATTGTCATTTGAGCAGCATTTTCTAAAATGGACATGACGCGAGTAGGCGTGAAAACCTTCCAAAGCCGTATATACTTATAAAATGTGTCCGTGCAGTCTGGACACTAACTAAAAAGATTTCGGATACTGGACAAAAAGGATGGTGGCGGGCAGGGTTGTGGCCTCACCGGTTTGGTAGGGCAGAGGGAAGAGGGCAGTGGGCAAAGAGTATCCCGCTTTGCCCCGGCAGCAGGTGTGAAGTGGCCGAGAGGAAAGTAGATAGTGATTACAAACTGATACCAGCAGAGGTGGAGGTGGCCATCGCTTTGAAGCTTCTCCCTTCTCTGATGTGGAGCGATCTCTCTCTCTCTCTCTCTCTCTCTCTCTCTCTCTCTCTCTCTCTCTCTCGTGATCAGCGAAGCATCGCCTTTTCTCACCCAACGCCAACGACTTTTGTTGTGATGCTTATTACAAGCAATGTAAGAAAAATTAAAAAGTGCTCTTATGTCTGAGCAGGACCTTTCTTTTGGAGGAATAATAGACCTTTTTCCTCCTCTCCCTCTCCCTCTTCCTTCCCTCCCGTATTACAACATAACCCAAATACTGCGTCAGATGCCCCATCACTCAGAATGTCCTTTAGAATTATTGCCGTACTACAAGGTTGGGATGGCACGGGGTGAGAAGGTAGGCAGGTGGGTTACTGCATCTTGTTTTCATTCGGTTATGTCTCTTAGAATTTCTTAGGCAGATCCGCCCTCTTCCGTTCCATCTCGTTATTTACTTAAATTCTGCGTGCGGCGTGCGTGCACTCGTCACAAGATCCGTAGTATCAGTAGCATTACCAGTGATTGTGCCGGTGTAATAATTTATGGGAAAATAAATTTTCTTGGAAGGTTTTTTGCAGAATTATTTAGGTAGGTTTTGTTCACACACACACACACACACACACACACACACATATATATATATATATATATATATTTATCTTAAATCCACGGATAGAAAGGTGAGTGAATTACTTTCTGCCGTCAATTTGAGGATATTATCAAGTAAGTGTTCCTTCGTTCTACATTGGATCATATATATATATATACATATCTATATATAGTATATATATATATATATATATTATATATATATATATATATTTTATATTACATATATATATATATATTATATATAACTATACATGCTTTAATCTGTAAATATCAAACGTATGTATTTGAACCATATATTTATGGAGGGTACACGTATAACTCTTTATAAAATATACGCAGCGTAATACCGTCTCTTCAGAGGCTGTATATAATAAATGATGGCGAAGGTTTCTGTCAAGAACCTTCATTAAATCCAGTTTGAAAAGGCCGTGTCCGGTAGTGACACACCACGTGATTGTTCAGGATGGACGAGGATCAGGAAGTGAGCCAAGAGAATGAGGAATGGTGGTATTTCCAGGTTGGCTTCATGTGTAAGGAAATTTTGTCGACTATGGCTTATACGGGGTCGGTTCTGGAGCTTGTGTTGGTCGGCGTAGCCAGCACACCACCTGCTGGATGGAAGGGTTGGTGCAGTGTGCTGGTCACTATTCTAATAAGGTCTGTTGTCAATTGTTCTTATTTACTGTACAAATTTCTAGAGCTGTGAAATCGCAACCTCGACGTGATGTTTTTGCGCCGCGTAGGCCATGTGAAGAGAAAACGTTCTCAGAAGGAAGAAGATCCAAGCAGCCTGTGACTGGTTATCGGAAGCAAGATCCAGGAACGGTCGAAGGCACGCAGATGAGGCCCTTATCGTGCGGCGGTATTGGCATGCCGGTATTTAGGGCATGTTCCATGCTCCTTACATAGTCCGGCGCTGCGGTTCAAAACGGGTGGTAGGAACACGCGCTGTTGTCGCTTGACGTCGATCGATTGATGTTTTTTGTGCAAACTTCCTTCCGTCTTCTTTGGGATTTGGGTTCAGGTTTTGGAATTTGGGTTTCTTCTGGTGTATGGTCCTTTTCTTGAGTAAAATTTGGCCTCGTTTATTCTTGCGTCTCTGGTTTCTTCTCTTTGGCCATTTGACGATGTTGTTGGGTTATGCCTCCTTTGAATTTGGGTTTAATAGTTTGGTGATGTTGATCACCCCCCACCCCCTCTCTGGGTTGGGTTCTGCTTTACGAGAAGTATTGGGTCAAGGACAATCCTTCAGATGTCGGTGGGTTCTATTCTTGTGTTTTTAGGACTTTCTTCTCGTGTGAAATTGGGTTCGGAACTCTACCATAGTCTTTCAAACATCCTAAGATCGCTAGGGTGGGACCAGGAAAAGAATACAGCGCTGCCAGATTTACTAATCCATTTAAATCTCACCCTCGAGGTTAATCCTTTGTTTATGGCTTTGTTTGTGTACTCATTTTTAAAGAAACAACACTGGGTAAACTTTGGTTGTTATTAATGATTTTTCTTAGTGTGCGTTTCGGAAATTGATCATAGTTCTTATATAATACCATAATGAGTTTAATGCATTGACACTTAAAATTTGCTTGGGTGGTTTGGCGGGAATGGCTTTTCAAACCACATGATTATGTCCATATTCCATATTAGCGGGTACTTAATCTGGTTACGTGTCTGCATTTTTTCCAGTGCGTCTGCAAGTTGAATAAACTACTAATCATTTACGAGAGAAAAATAATTTATCATTAGTTATAGGGTCCCTCGTTGCTTCTTACATATGATACATTTTAATATGTTATAACCAGTTTACTTGACCTGGGACGGAAAGACATTGGTGGTAAGGAGATTTGATCCGCTTTGGCTATCTTTCCCGACTCCCTTGGGCTGTCAGTACTGTACAGTGACTCTGGCTGCTGGAGGTGACTCACGGCCACATATAGTGGGTGACTTCCGTTGTTATTGTATTGGAATGGATCGACATGGCCATTTAAATGCCCTCACTGGCCACGTGTCAGGGAAACTGAGGTGTGGCAGCGGCGTCCAAAACTTATGCCAAGTTGTCTCATTGTTTTTACTGCAAATGTGTTAAGCCAAATATGTTTCAATATAATGTTTAAATGAATATACAAAAAATTGGGTAAGTTCTAACAAGGCAAAACTTTTAATCATAGCAACGAGACGCTCGACATCGTACGAATTTCTTATTCGCCCCACCCGAGTGATCTTTTTGTTATTTTTTTTTATAAGTTCGTGGAATTTATTCCGATTTTCACTTAATTATTGTCTAGCGATGGATCCAGCGTATCTTCACCTCCAATGTTGGGGTCTACTTATAAGGCTTGTCTGGGTCTTGCTGAGCAAGAGCTGCTCAAGGAATTGTCATAACGATACAACGAATAAAGTCATCTAAATCACCTATCATAGATAAGGATATGACGTATTTCCAAAAAGCTCCGAATGTGAATCAGACATAGAAAATAAACAAAATTATATATGATATATATATATATATATATATATATATATATATATATATATATATATATATATAGAGAGAGAGAGAGAGAGAGAGAGAGAGAGAGAGAGAGAGAGAGAGAGAGAGAGTGTCCTATATGCAAGTGTCCTCTTGCCTAAGGTAGGTACGTCTTAGCCTTTCATCTCGGCGAGCGAATGCAGCTCAGCCCAGGTTTTCTGGGCGTGGTCTTGCCGGTTGAGGAAACGTACCCAGATCGACTTCAGAAGAACACCAGACTGTTATCAAAGGAGTTAAAGGTGAAATGACATTAAATTTCCATCGCACTCGTTCCCCTAGAAGGGTTCTTTTCGGAAGCGCAAGTCCCGACAGAGCATTAGAAATGTCCCGTCTTCGTGAGTGAGTTGGTTGAGTGAGTCACGCTTGTGGCGGTCTCCAATGGGCTGTGGATCGATGTAATATAGATTATCTCCATGGCCACTCCGCCGCAACTTTGTGACTGTTACTTTATTGTTGTTGCTATTGCGGCCTTCTTTGACTTATGAATGTCTCGTAGATTCATTTCTTCTTAATTTTTGTTATCATCGTCTAGTGTTTTTGAACGAATTCATAGGATGGCAGTGTTTGATCTTGAATCTGTTTTTTGAGACCGATTGTCTAATCTCTTGAAACGAAGGATCACCAAAGATGCCGCTCGGATTACAGTTTGGTGAATTCCTTACAGCATTTGATTTTATCGTTTTGCGGGAATGACATTTGCCTTTCCTTTCAATGAATCTGTGAAGGCGAATGCTTTGTTTTATTCGTAAGCTGTACTGAAGTAGATTTGCTGTGCCTGTCCTGTGTGCGTTAGACCATTCTCTCTCTCTCTCTCTCTCTCTCTCTCTCTCTCTCTCTCTCTCTCTCTCTCTCTCTCCACCAGAACAAGCTGAATTCTCAAATTATGCAGGTTCTCATTAATCAAATGGAGTTGATGTCATTTCACTTGTCCACAATCACTGGAGATAAAGGTTGGGGAACAGGCTGGATACTGGGAGCTGAAATTGGGATCTGTTTTTCAGTACCCCACACACACATACAAACACATACACTCACACACTAATATATATATATAATATATATATATATATATATATATATATATATATATTGTGGTGTGTGTGTGTACCGGTGAATATACTGGACAATTTCTGATTCATTTCCTAATTATTTAACATTTTCATTTCGTAATTTCTCTTGAAAACTTTCCTTTGTGTTGCAGTTCCCCCGTTTCCATTTTGCTGGCACTGAATAGAAGGCGACAGAAGAGGGTGTTCGACCTCTTTAACGAATGTGGCGATGTGGTATAGGTGACTGTTATGTCCCGCGTTTCCCTCCAGTACTACCTTCCTCGCCTGTTCTTTGTGTTGCTCCTCTTTTCTTTTGTTCATTTCCTCATTTCCCCCAGTTTTCCTTTTCGTCATTTGATTGTCTGAATTTTCCTCATTTCTCCATTATTGTCTTACTCTTGTTTCTCTTTAACTCTTATCGTCCTTGTTTTCCTACCTTTTTGCCCTCACAGTCACCTTTTCTCACCTCTTCTCTTCATCTCCATAGTCTTGTCTCCGCCAGTCTCTTCCTTATTCTCTTGCGAACAAACTGTAATGGAATGAGGCGCGCACATGAAGCGCACCTAAAAGAAAGACGCCTCTCTCTCTCTCTCTCTCTCTCTCTCTCTCTCTCTCTCTCTCTCTCTCTCTCCCTCTCTCTCTCTCCTCCTCCTCCTCCTATCAATCCTTTTCTCTCGGCCTCCCTCCTCCTCTGCCTCCTCCTTCCTCCGTGATATAGTAGAGAGGATAATTGCTCGCATATATTTCATGTGTATAATAAAAAAAACAAAGAGAGAGACTAACTACTGTCCTGCGTATGTTTCATCCCTTCAATTAAAATGTGTTACAGAATGAAAGTGTGTGTGGAGAGAGAGAGAGAGAGAGATAGAGAGAGAGAGAGAGAGAGAGAGATCATTCTCGATTACACAGTTTTTGTTTTGTATTCCCATGTAATGAATATCCACAAAAATGGTGCAGGGGAAGAGGGAACCACCTGAGCCTTGCATCCTCTAGAGAATCGGGGATCTATTTTATATTGAGCAAGTGATAGGTGTCTTCAAGCTACTCTCGAGAACCCTCGGTAGAATTTATCCCTAGAATGATTTAAAAAAAATTATTTATTTATTTTTGTATATTTTTAATTTTTTTCTGTTATCGTGGCCTTGAGTCTTTGATGTTCTACGTTATACATTAGAAATCACTGATGTCATTGTCTTCCTTTAAAACTAGGTAATAGTATTCGTGGTTGATATCGTGTTTTCACTGGTATAAATAAGGTCATGCATGTATGTTTTTTTATGATTTTTTTTTTTACAGTAATATGGGATATCTATTGAACTGAATACCTGACGTAGTTATGATGGAAGGCTTCTATGACATCGAGTTGGGTTCTGAGTTGCCTGTTTTGTCTGAAGTTCCGGAAAATGTAGCTGAACTAAACCAAAATATTCCCTTTGAGGCATCCCGCTCCTTTCCCATAGCTAATATACAAATGTCGGTTTTTTTTTTAACCTCATGTTTTCGAGTAAATGAAATATAGGTTTTTCCATATGCAAGCGTGTTTGTTTTAAATGTTATTTCATGAAATTGAAGGAAATGTTCGCAAGAAACTGAGGATGTATGTTATTCAGTGCGATGGTAGAGGATAAAGGGGCTTCTCAAACGTCATATGTATTAATTACATTATTCTTCGTATTAGTTTTTGTAGTAGTATTCGCCTTATTTCATTATTTTCGTTAGCCGTTCCTTCTTAACCTCTTATGCCACGTCTCCCTAACACAGCATATGATTTGCCTTATTGCAGGATTTTATTTTGTACTAATTGCTTACTGTTGGCATTTTCCACAATGATAATTGTTTGCTTTCAGCGAAATTTTCTTGTGATATTATGTTCTAACATGGTCGTTAGATTTTTTAAAAAATTTTAGCTTTGTTGAAACCATGCATTTACTCGCCTCTCGTGCCATCATTACATTAGTTTCTTGGATGATCACCAGGTAGGGTAATTATTCATCCCCTTATGCTTGCTCGAGCATCTGCGCAAGGGCCCGGGAACGTGCTGTTGCCTTTACTCGCAGGTCATCATCGGTGAGGCCAAAATGGCTGCGGGCTTGATCAATAAAGAACATCGATTGTTGCCGTTGGATGGAAACCGCTTCTACCGCACACGCTCTTGTCTTCGGAGAAGAGGAGGAGGTCTTCACTTCCTCCTCCTCCCCCTCCTTCTCCTTCCTTTAATGTCCTGATTCTCCTCTTCTCCTGTGCCTTCACATCTTCGGAATTGCTCTTCCTTCTCTTCCTCATCGTGATGTTGATGTTGCAAGACGACGTGGAAGTGCTGATGGTAGAGTCTGTCAGATGCAAAGTTGGCTTTGTGTTGAATGCCCCGTTGTGGCAGCTTTGCTTTCATTAATGAATTTTGTAGATGGACGGTGTTCCTCCTCCTCCTAATATAATAATAATAATAATAATCATCTTTATTTTGGGTGAGATAGCCAGGTGCTCGAGATGATATTGTGTACGTGTTTGGGCGAGGTGCCACCGGCGTCGTTGGGTACATACTAGGTTGTCGTAATGGAACATCAACTTGTTTCCATATTGCTGGTCGGATATCAAAGTATGTAGTGCATTGATGAGTTTGAGTGGGCGGTAGTTCAGTCTACCGGAGCTTACCGCTTTATGTTTTATTTGAGTAGTAATCTGTACGCCGAGAAAAGTCACTGTGTGAGAGGAGTTTTTAAATACTTAGTCCTGAAATTTGACTGTAACTGTAATTGGAGGATATGATTGCATATGGTACATTTTGTTGGTATTACTTCCTAACTACTCTGATGCAAATTAAAATTGACTGAAATTGTAGCATTTAAAATATATTTTGGTCATGAAATTGAAAAGTGATCAAGATTCAGGTTTCCAAAGCGTCTGGGATCTTACGGATATCCTTTCGTTTCCCTGCAAACACTTTAACGTCAAAGTCCTCTTCTACTCTTATGTCATTCCCAAATTGACACCTTTTTTAGTTTTCTGTAAAAAAACTAATTGTCTCTCCGTCCGCACTTTTCCTGTCCGCCCTCAGAGCTTCAAAACTACTGAGGCTAGAGAACTGCAACTTGGTATGTTGATCATCCACCCTCCAATCATCAAACATATCAAATTGCAGTCCTTTAGCCTCAGTAGTTTTTATTTCAAGGTAAAAGTTAGCCGTGATCGTGCGTTTGGCATCACTGTAGGTCCCAACAATACAGGCGGCCACCAGGCCGTGGCTGAAAGTTTCTTGAGGCGCGGCTTAGAGTTTCATGGTCATGGCTGAGAGTTTCATGGAGCATTGTGCGCTGTACAGGAAACTCGACATGAAATAACACCGAATATTTGCTTAATTATTACTACTTTGAATGCCAAAAGAAATGCTGTGTGTGTGTTTGTGAGAGAGAGAGAGAGAGAGAGAGAGAAGTGTACTTTGCGTGTGAATCTTGTGTGAGTGCCTGGGTGATCTCGAGAAACGCGATGACGTCTTTGCCTTGCAATACTCAGTTTGTGAGCACGAGGGAGAGTTGCTGTTACTGTACGAGTGATGAGTAACCACTGCTTCAGATTACAGGCCGTTATGCGATGCATCGACACTTTTTCGCCTTATCTCTAATTCAGCTTCTCATTTTTCAGAAATGTTGCTCAAGGATATAGTTACAGTACTATGCGCCACGTTCAAGTCGCAGTTGGTTTTGAGAGAGTGAATCGTAATAGTATATTGCCCCGAGATGGTGTGCTGTAACTTGTTCGTGTTCGTTTGTTGACTGAACGAGGAATTTTTCTTTGCTATTTTGTTTTCTGTTCATTTCTCAAGTCAAAATCTCCTTCGTTTAGCCGGCTGCAAGATCACGAACAAAATTACTTGCTTTTCGTATCGTACTATTCAGTCTTTGATTTCCGTGCCCTAGAAATCTAACCCAACCCGACCTTTTAATAAAATGAATTAATATACAGAAGATCCGAAGACTTTGCATGTGGAATTACGTTGTATATAATTCCGAAGACCAGGAAACGTCCAGGACTTCACGGACTCTATATATATTATATATAAATAAATATGTGCACATTTATATATATCCTTGAAGGAGAAAGTCAATAAGTAATGGTTTTACCGCTGCTGAGATCGCTTCCCGCCGAGATATGGAATATACATAGTGTGCCTGACCGAACCCATCTCCCCCTGCATAAGTGATGCAATGGCCATCTCATTATTTATCTGTGTTCTAGAAGGGTTTGAGTGTGTGTGTGTGTGTGTGTGTGGATGTGTGTGTCTTTGTGTCTTTCTGTCTGAGTGAGTGAGTCATCTTGGATTGAGCTACTTGATAAGGATAACGTGGTCACTTCAAAACCACCACCACAGCCAATTCTGGTGAGCTTGTAATATGCTCATCGGGTCTCTCTCTCTCTCTCTCTCTCTCTCTCTCTCTCTCTCTCTCTCTCTCTCTTGAAAATGAAAATTTGTATCACAACCATAACCCCTCTCCCCCCTTCCCCGCCATTACACTGAATGTTGTTTGTTTACAGTCATTGTTTGTTGTGTTGGATGTTTATTGTTACTATGTGGCAGGTTTATGTAGCGGTAGCGAAACTGTGGAAGGTTTTCACACAGTGGTTTCACCCACTGTGTAACAGCGCATGCTGTCTTCATTTTTGCCGAAAGCATCCAATTTTTGGACTGCTTTTTCCTGGAAAAATCGTTTGCCCAATTTAGATTTTTTGGCTGCTTATGTGAATAATGTTAGTATACTTTAAGACATTTTGTAAGTTTTGAAGTGCCGTCAGTGAACCTCATGCTGTGCACTGTAGGCATTACTTTAGGTTCTTTGCAGCGTCCCCCCGGCCCCTAGCTGCAACCCCTTTCATTTTTTTTACTCTCCACCGTTCATATCGCCTTCTTCCCCCTTGCTCTCCGCCTTCTCCCAATAATTGTTTCATAGTGCAGCCGCGAGGTTTTCCTCCTGTGACGCCTTTCGAACCTTTTTACTCTCATTTTCCCTTTCAGCGCCGAGTGACCTCAAAGAGCCCAGCGCTTGGCTTTTGGTCTAAATTGCATATTCCGTTCCTATAAATTTCGATAATTGTTCTGTGAAATTGGAGTATTGTGGAAGGGTTTTTTCACGTGGTTTTACGGGTTTATTGATGGTGATTGCAATTTGGTCGTTCACGTGCGAGGCCGAAGAATTTTAAATTCTCCCATCAACTTTTAAAGATTTTTAGAAAATTCCTCCAAATGAAGCTATACGTCTTGCCACTTCCTACCATGAAGGAATGCTCTAAATCCGAAGGAATAATGAGTTATGCTTTATAGTTATGGGGTAATGGCTGAGAATTTCCTTGCATTGTGAATGATGTCCATTATGTGACGATGGATAGAATCATGGCTGTGAATCCCCAGAGATATTAGCACACTTCATTGAGGCAAGTGTCTAATCAGCATGACGACTGATGTTATTCAGTCATAATGTCGGATTGGACTACTACCCCAACAGCGTTGCGGTACTTGGCGTAGGCTAATATCCATGCGGTGAATTGCGCGAGTAATGGCTGAGCAATGCTCAGGATTTCGAGTAATGTCTGCGTAATGAAAGGTTTAGTGAGAGTAATGGACGAGCGGTGTTGTGGACTTGTGCGGCCACCTGGTGCATTGATTTAAATGCCGTTGACCCTCTCCGTGATTGTCATTCGATGAGGAACGCTGGCCATTTCAGCGTACGGTTGCTGCCCCTCATCGCAGATGATTGGCTCCGGGTTGAGCGTTGGGGAGATGGCTTCGAGGAGAAAGGGACTTCATTGTAGAACCTTATGACATTACTTGGCGTGTGCTCTGTGTGTGTACATTATTCGGAGTGGTTGGCTTCCAAGATAAACTTAGTCATTAGTCACTGGCACTTTCATCTTCTCAACTGCTGAATCAAGACTGCATGGAACAAGGTTGTGATACTCAGTCTCCCAACCGTTTTAAGCTCTCGTTGAATCATTATTTTGTTAATTTCTTCCATATTAGGTCAAGATGACGATAAAGACCTTTCAGGAATTATGGAAAAAAAAGAGCACGAGAAAGTCTGTATACATCGTGGTGTTGTCTAAGTGTTGTATGTATCCTTATCTGAATTAATTATCATGAGAATGCTCATTGGAATTTATGTTTTTGTTGCATTTGTGCACGTTTACTTCTGTAATTTAAATACTCAGTAGATTTTGTATGTGCATGTGTAAGTAGATTGGTTACATTTTGTTATGAGAATAATTCTGTATTATGTGAGCGCAAATGTTAATGTTACGCATAAATACTATTTGTTGGCTAAGCTGTGGATTTGTCTTAGTAATTCTTGCCTGTCTGTTCCTGGTGCGTATATGACATACCCATTTTCAACAGTAGGAATTGTCTGTTCTCATAAAAGTAAATTTATTAGAGAATAAAGAATGTGAAACGTAACTCATACGCGTGCTCACGCGCACACACAGACACACACGCACACACACACACACACACAGAGAGAGAGAAGAAGAGAGAGAGAGAGAGAGAGAGAGAGAGAGAGAGAGAGAGAGAGAGGAGATTGAAACATGCATTTCTGAGACGCATAAAAAAAGATACTTTTTAAGACGGATATGTATGAGGGTATGAAATAAACATTTTCCAGATGGGAAACGTGGAACACGAATTTCCAGGAAAGGGAAATTTGATGTTTCTGTTGTTGAGGTGAAGCCTCCTGTATCATTGCTTTTATTGCTCAACAGATAAAAGCATACTTGTGGGGGATGGTACGACATAAATTCCTTTCCAATTCCTCGAGTTAAGAGATTTATGTCTTTTTCCTTGTTCACAGAAACCGTTACTGACAGCACTCCACATCTAACTTTCCCTTCAAGTTGAATTGTACATATTTCCCATTCCCAGTTTTTCATCGCACAGTTTTTTAACGTCAACTGATGGTAAGACTCATCATGAGAGTTTGCAAAAACCGCCTTGATGGAAATGACAGATGCAATCGTCCCTGCTCGTCAGGAAGCGGACGTCCAGGACTTTCTTTTGGTGGGCCTTTTGCCGCGTTTGTGCTGCCGCTCGTCACACGGAGGGAGGAGGCGATTTTTCAGACGTGAAGCGAACATAAATAAGACTGACTGGCGTTGCAGGAAATCAAAAGACTCCCTTTACCTCCTTTTTTCCCCCCGTCAGAAATCAGGAGATGCTGCTCTCAGTATCAAAGAACCCCCTTCAACCCGTCCCGGTTAATTTCATCTTCAGGAAACGACTGCCTCGATCTCCTGATTGGGCACCGCAACGAGATTCGTCAGATCGCGATGAAAAGGTGCTGACGCCTCAGAAATTGGTGTCCGAATGACACCGCCCATCTCCGGTGTCGATATGATCAGGCGTCAGGAAGTGAAGTTGATTGCAATTGGAAATAGATATGTTTTCATCCTTTTTATTATTATTATTATTATTATTATTATTATTTTTGTTGTTGTTGTTGTTGTGGTTTCCACATTCAATGTAGTGTTGTTATGCTTATATTCTAATTGTTCTCTTTGCTTCCATCTTGCATAAGCGACCGGTGGCCTAACAGTTTACAGTTATTAGAGAAGCGAATGTTGCAAAGCACTATGTTATTGAAACTGCAGCCGTCATCCCCCGCCCGCACACACACACACACACACACACACACACACACACACACACACACACACACACTAAAAGTCAACGATATTGTTTTTTACATTCCAGTCCAGCAGATAGTACGGAGTGAAATGGGCTCATTAGAAGTATTGTTGACATTATACTAGAGAAGTCAATTAGTATCTCTGCACCTAAAACGGGACCGAGGCCATAGGTCCACCTATTAGCTGTTTAAATATGAGACAGAAACAGCGCTATCGTTATAAAGGAAAAACAGCAAGTCTGCCAAAACCATGGTAGGCCTTCCTATAAAGGTAAATATGACTTTAGCGTTATCAGAAATGCTTCAGGAATTCAACAGTGTTCAATTAGTATTATAATTGCACCTTTGTTGTTTCCATTTCGGAAGAGTTTATTATGAAGAGAAAAGTGGTTGTAGAAGGAAGAGCAGATTTAGGTTGGAGTAACAGTAGCCTAGTAGAAACCTGATAGACTTCACCAGCAAAGCACCACAAAATTTTCAAATGGAATGCATAATATGCCTAGATGGGACTCAGTGCAATAAGTGCAATAACGTGTAGAGCAGAAGAAATGAGCACAGAATACACAGGGGGTTTGTAAGTACCAGATGAGGAACGATTAACAGGCGCAATCTTTCAGATATTTAGGAACATTTATGTCCACTACAGATTCTCTTTTAAATGGAATTTATTAAATGACTAAAGAGGCAAATGAAACAAGAGGCAAGGTGATTAAGATTTGGAAATCGAGTCGCCTGGAACTCCATACGAAAGTAAGATTTAGTCTGGTAAAGTCTGTAATACTAAAAGGACACGAGTCATGTATGACAAACTGCATCTCAAAGATTTTGTCGATTTCAGAAGAGTATTAGGAGTCTGGTGTCAGAATACAAGAAGAAATGATTTAAGAATATCTATTATGAAAATTCAGTGTACACTCTTGGGAGAATAGTACAGTGGTAGGGTTCTGTGCTTCACACGGCGTCGGAGGCGATGATGAGTATTATTGCGTACATAACTATATTGAATGAGTGATGGGTCAGAACGATAGCGAAATCTGATATGGCTCAAGTACATATGGA
>NC_087201.1:50830694-50868194 GCF_015104395.2 Macrobrachium nipponense
CCCTTGCAGGTGTTGGCAGAGGCTTTCGATATTATCTAGAGACGAGGGAGTTTAATGGTAACAAAGTGCGTGAGACTTACAGATATTATCCGGAAGAAATAGGTCGTCCTCTCGGAGTTTGATGCTCACTTTTTTTTAACTTTTTTAAGGGTTGCCTAAGCTTTTCAGGCAAGCGACAGTTTGCTTTCCTAGTTTTTTAATGCTGGATTGAACTTTTTCAGTAATTTTATGTTACTTGGGACTTATTCAATGTGGAATAAAGATGTTTTTTTCTCATTTACTTGCTTCATTGAGCTATGTACTCATTCCCGTATTTATTTCATTTTAGCCGTGTATAGGTCACTGTAGTTTCATGGATGTAAGGGAACAGACTCACAGTCTGCCATCACTCCAGGCTAGACAAGTGTTGCAGGTACTAGATAATTCACTCCCCTGTGGAAATATTGTTTCATATTATATTTATTTACATCTTCTTCCTTCAGGACATTGTTTGCTGTTAGTTTGGTTAAGTGTTGTTCTGTCGTATGCAGTGTATCAGTTCTACGGAAATTTATTTTAGACAAGTTTGCTATCGTATTTGTCATAGTTATTGTGTGATTGCTGTTGTTAGCACTAATGTTATTCGAGTTCTTACTGCTATTATCGATTAGAGATGTTGTTACTGCAGTTCACTCTCGGATGTGAATTGTGTACTTGTCCATGTCACGGAGCCGATGTTTATTATTATTATTATTATTATTATTATTATTATTATTATTATTATTATTATTATTATTAGTGTATATATTTTGCCGAGGGCACGGCTTCTGCCCTTAATTTCTACTGATCCTACCAATGACGTTATTGCCAGGTGCGTTTTCATTTTTAAGGTCATGCTAGAGTTCCCCTTCTACGTTTTTCCCTATTATTGATTGGAGGATAAAGGGAAGCCAGGTGGAGAATTCGCTTTTTATGCGATTAACAAAAAATATGTGGATGTAACTTGATTAAGGTAATGGACGAGTTAATGATGGGGGGGATTTGATACTTAACGTCGGGTAATTAAACTTCCACAATGTAACATTTTTGTTTTCCATTCCCCTTATTTTCCTGTTTTACATTGTGCCTGCCATTGGACTCTCTATGGCTTTTCCGACTGTTATCGCTTGTCTTTTTATCATTATATTTTTTTTATTCCCGTTTCCCCAATTTCTATAACTTGACTTTTGGGTATGTTTTTCTTTTTAGTTATGTTGCCATTGTTAATATCCCCTTTTAGGGTTATCGATACTGTACTAATTATTACCTTTAATGCTCTGGCTTCTATAAAGAGGCGGCCAGTCATTCTTCCTCCTCTAATCCCTGATGTCCTTCACTGTTTTACCCTTGAAGATAAATTGTAAGTAATTGTATCTTTGATAGATATTATATATATATATATATATATATATATATATATATATATAATATCATATATATATATATATATAGAGAGAGAGATAGAACGAGAGAGCGAGAGCGAGAGAGAGAGAATTATTATTATTGTTTTCTTTTGTGAAGGGACATTTTTAATACTTATTGTTAGGATAGTGTATGAAATAGGGGTAACCTGTAGAAAGTTCCTGGGAAAGCACTATGTTTATCTTTTAAAGAAACATGTTCATTAGAAATCTAAATTAGAGATTTCAAAAAGTCATAAAGTCACATTGCTGTTTTTGTTTGTATAAAACACTTTGCCATTAATTTAATTTTTGTGAGGCCTGCATAGGCGTCTACACACGGAAGTGAGCTCTCTGCCGAAAAGAAAGTATAGTTTCATTTACTTAGCGTTTGAGAGGATGGTTTTACGGACCATTTAGAAAGGCTGAACCCCCACATGGCTGGGAGAGTGAAAGACTCGGAGCGCTCAACACTTGATAACATCCGCTCATATGATACCCGATACTTTTGTTCCCCCTATATGCTCTCTAGAGAGAGAGAGAGAGAGAGAGAGAGAGAGAGAGAGAGAGAGAGAGAGTTCAAACCTCTGTCAGAGATGTACGCCAAAACGGGATGGACGAGGTAATAATCTCCTCCTCTCTCTCTTCTCTACTCTCTCTCTCTCTCTCTCTCTCTCTCTCTCTCTCTCTCTATATATATATATATATATATGTATATATATATATATATATATATATATATATATATGGCCAACAACAACTAAATAACAACTATAGTCATACCATCTTAAATAAAAGACAAGTAGCCCAGTAGAGACGGTTCCGCGTCGCCGTAAACGTATCAGTTATGTCTGTAGGTCTTGGTCAATCTCCACCGGGGTATTATAGCCTGATCTTAAAATGCGTGCGTGTGTGTGTGTTTATTTTTTCCGGTCCCTTAAGTCCCTTCATTCACCTGGTAACCGCTTCTTTAAACTGGCTTACAGTTGACACACCACTTATTCTTATCAATTGGCAAACACAAGGAAAACTAAGGAAAGTTAGCATAAAGAAATAGAAAACAAAACAGAAACATGCATGCACGATGCACGTGTTTCGTAGATAATTATCATAGGAACATTCCTTTGACCAGAATCCTGCCTTTGACATCGTCTGAGAACTTCTCCCACCTGGGTCAAACCGCCCCACCCTCTGGAAGTCTTAAGCGGATTGTTGAACTTTTAGTGAATCCAGTATTTTCGTTGACTTCTAATGATACGCTATTAATTAAGAGCTGACATCTCCTTCGCTAATAAAAACCACTACACTGCAGTTCGTCGTAAAATATTTGTATCTATTCTCGAATTTTTACTTGTCCTGGAAAACAGGTACTTTTTACTTTTTTGCATTTTCGGTTAAGTGTACTACTTCATTCCTTAGTTGCAACCATAGTACATCGCATTGCAAGGCCAAAGCTATGCACGACAGTATGATTTTCCTTACTCTCGTTGGAAATACTTATGGATATGGCAAACCGTTTCCCTACCTGTGGCATTTAGATGCTGTCATGTAGATTGTATATCTATCGTGGGTGATAGCTATACAGGGCAGGCGGATCGTGACTGATGGTATTAACCTTCTTGATAGTGAAGACGAAAGAGTAGGGTTAGGAAGAAGCGCAAAGTGCGCAGTGGGCTCCATGTTTATATTTAAAATGGTGTGGTAATAGGTACATATCCACAGCTGATGACAATAGAAGCACACGAGGCTTGTGAGAGAGAGACTCAGAGGTAGAATGATACTGTAAAAGGGTCCGGGAAAAACAATAACGAGCAATTTAGAGGTTTTGCGTGAGAGTGAGCGAGAGCTTGAGAAGACTGACCAGAAAATTTTAAAATAAAAGGACGAAGGGAAGCCTAATGTAATCCGTAGAGAATGGGGCGACACGAAACCCTCTAATCTGACGCAGATTTGCTTTCGCTGAAAGTAACTGTAGTCAACCGAAGCCTTCTAGTCGGCTTTGTGGTAAGTGCCACGCTGCCACACCTTTGGAAAGCTGCTCATTACTATCCCTTCAGGTAATTTAAACCTCCTTTATTTCCTTCGAAGCCTGAATCCACATGGGTAAGAGGCTTATTTAATAAAAAAAAGCAACGTCTGTATTTCTTTCATTGAGTTTTATATATATATATATATATATTATATATATATATATATATATATATATATATATATTATATATATATATACTATATAGTAGCTACAGAGTTCAGCTAGCGCTGTTGATTAGTAATCTGGGGGGAATAGTAAAGTTATAATACTAATGATAGCAAGCATTATAAAGAAAATAAAAAATCGGTGGAATTATATGAAAAACAGAGGGTAATAATCTTAGAAGTACCGACAACTTTGAAGGGACAATGGCAGAACAGGACGAGGCATAATAATATACAAATATCATGAATAACAAAACGATATCAAGAAATGGTGTAAGAGCAGTGAAACATTGAAAGTTTCGTTTTGTTGTCTTTCCTGTAACTTTCCTCGCCTTGTTTCTCTATTGAAGGTTTTTGTTCATTAGTTGAGTTCTTCTGTTTCCTTGTCTGAGGATCAGGCTGCACATAGATCGCCCGATGGTCGATTTCAATTGGTGTGGTGAGCGGTTTTCTATGAACATCATCTCGGTAGAGCCGACCTGCGTTTATTGACGAACTCTGAGAATGCCTTCGTGGACTGATTGCTCGTGACCTAAGTTTAATCACGTCTTGTAGATGGATGAGGAAATATGATCTCTATTCCTCTATTTTCAAGTAATGACCCCACCATAAATTGTTTTATAAACCTAAACAGCAGCCGGGCAATTTGAGGCCTGTCGTGGTGGAGGGACACTGACCCCATTAAGATTATTAAGCCCTAATAGTAATGACATGAAAGGATGTCATTATTTTAATTGGACGTCTTATAATTGTCAAAATAATAGGCTTTTCATTAACGTCGTTTCTTTTTGCCTAAAATCGGCCTACGAGGGTTGGACGGGGGAATATGCGGCCGGGGTGGTATTATTATAGAGGAAAGCAAAATAGATAGAATTTTTGGTCTGAATATCATTACAGTTGGGCAACAATCGTGCCTGCTAGCTTTATGACACACACACACACACACTCGCTTGGGTTTTTAATACATATTTCGGAACGCCCTTCTTATTAAATGCAATAGTATGAGCTATGGTTCAATGCCAGTAACTCTCATATTGATCAGGATTTATAATGATTCGCCTTTCCACCTCTGAATATTTCCACTCGTCTCTTGTCTTTTCTAATAAGTCGTATTGTGGAAGATCTTGATTTCTCAAGGAAGATAATAGTGTTGTTGATTGTTCTAGAAATGTGTATGTTTTAAAAACGTGTACTACTACTACTAATAATAAAGGTGAATGTTCACCACAGGATGGTGCATTAAGGGAAAATGTTTAGTTGCGTGGGTTCTTTTGGGGTAAAAGTAACTAATAATGACGATACTGTTGTAGTAACCTTTATGCATAGATGGGAATGGCATCAGGAAGTGGGTGCCATTGAGTACGAAGAAAACGGCTGGAGGTGGCCTCGGATGTAGGTAATTGAAAGCCACCGTAGTGGGATCTGAGTACAAGCCTTCGTGTATCAGAAACCGCCTCGAGTACTTCGTTATTCGCTCCATTATCCCCCTTGTTTATGTGACAGTCGTTGACCGCTAATGGCGGGTATGGCGGCGCCTCCAAAACCCTGGCTGGAGACAATTTTGGGGAATGTGCCGACGCCTCTTTGGACTCCCGTTTTCTCCCGAAACTGATTCGCCACGTTTCGTCTGCAACGGACTTCAGTTGTCTGCCGTTGCTGGTTTTTACTGAGTAAGATTAGGTTGCTTGCTGGTCACTTCTTGTATGTTTTTGCATCGGTATTTAACAAATCCATTAGGCATCAGACGTTGAAAAAGCGATTTTGCATTTTGAAATTATAGTGTTTCTTACAATTTAACGAATCTTCCTTTCAGATTAACTTTATCACTTACACAATTGTTCTGTGCATTAATACAATTACTAACGGAACCTCACTTAAACTGGATGGTATCAAGTGGAGATATTTATTAAAAAAAAAAAAAAAGTTACAAGCTTTCCTGGACTAACAGTCCTCATTGTCAAGTATCCGTGGAATACTTGACAATGAGGACTGCTAGTCCTGGAAAGTGTGTATCCGGTTATATATATATTCAATTCATTCATGGGTAATTAAAGTAACACTATTTTTGGAAAACTCTTCAAACATTCTTTATTTAAGCCTCCAGTTTTTCACGTCCTACCCCAGTGAAGCCTGAAGACATTCGTTTATACATTAGATTTGCAGAGAGCAAATGAAAGGAAAAAAAGGTTCCGGAAATTCGTAATTACTTTCACGATTGTAGTGCAAAGAAAGCAGACGCATCTTTCGGATGTTTCGCCCCGGGGAAGGGTTGGGGTCTGGGCTGGCTTTACCAATGGCCGGAAAGGGAAGCCCCCTCCCCGTTTCACCTCGCATGTTTTTGTAAAGAATTTTAAAGACAAATTTGCATATCTCCTAAGTTCATTATCGAAACTTACATGCTAGTTCAATGTTATTTTGCAGAAGTTGATGTTCGTAATATTTACAGGTTGTTTCTTAAATTTGATTATGTTATTTAATTTTGAAATAACTTTTGATATGAATGTGCTTACTAAAGAGCACATTTATATTAATATTTCTTTTTCTACTAAACCTCATAAATTCTTTCATTAAAGATTGGTATTAAAATAGAAACATCTTTCGAATGTATTAGTTGTTTTAAGAAGCAAGTAACCTTCTTAGGCCAAGTAAGAAGCACCTGTCCTTGAATTCTTAGTTCTAGCAGTATGTCTCTTACTTTGATTTGCGAAGCATGCTACATGCGTTAATTTTTTTTAAAGAAGTATTTTATGGTTTTTAGAACCATGTACACCTTGTGTCAGATAAACATTTATTGCTTGCCTATCCAATTCTTGGATATATCTGATCTTTGTGTTTCTTCTGCCGGGGGCGGAGACTTGCATGCCTCAGCCAACATTTTACCTAGTCGATCCATGTCGATTGATTGAGACGGGGATACAAGTTGTATCTGTTGTAATGGTGGCATTATACTCCATTTGGGGGATCCAAGTTGACCCTCCGTTGTACTGGTAGCGTCATGGTCCATTTCGCTCGAGAATTATGTTGGGATATTGGGAACCGCTGTTGGGTTGGGCCGGCGCCCCGGTGGCCTGTGCCTGTTTGTCCCTCATTGGCTCCGTCTGAGTGCCAGTATTGACAGGAGAGGATGTCGTCTCTGTAATCCTCCCTCAAACCCGAAATTGTGTTTGAAGGCCTTTGAATGGCCGTAGATAGGATATTCTCTCTCTCTCTCTCCTCTCTCTCTCTCTCTCTCTCTCTCTCGTCTTCTTGCTATGTACTGCTGCAGGAGGTGAAGCTCTTGCTAGCATGAGGCCAACTCACACAAAAGCAACGAGAGTAATAATTTTGTGCTTGATGTAGAGAAAAATAATCGCAAATGTTCACGTTATTGTATCAAGAATCTGTACATAATGAAACGTAATTTGTATCCATATATTTTCCTGTAATAAACCACTTTTAGACAGGCTGTCGTCTAGTTTGGGGCCAACTTCTCACCATTGATGCCCATATAATTATGCAGAATCAAGGTACCTTGATCTGATCTTTGGGGCGGCACTGAACGTCGCTAATGACGAACCTTGCCATCAAGACCCTCTCTTGTGTTACCCTCGTGATGTACTATGTAGCTATTTGCTTACAAGCTCTTACAGTGAAGGTTAGATAGCATGCTAATTTCATGTTGATGTCAATTGACTTGCGATGTAGGAAAATGACTCGCTGTATGAAACTTGGTCAAATCTCATTTAAATGACCATTGTCAAGGGGTTTATTAGCGTAAGTATATATATGCAGATTTATTGAAGCGGCTGTCTCTTCTGTACAAGAATGTTATTGGAATTGTTAAAAATATTTACATTGTAAACACTTCCGTTTTTAATCCAAATCAAATCCTAATTATTTTTCTTTCATTTTCAGGTAAGTGTTGTTTCACAGTGAATTCGATAGGGAATTGGTAAGCATTAAATTCTTTTGGTCTGTACTTGTGTCATTTTAATGAATGTTGATGCTTATATCTATAAAACGTATGTAGAAGATTTTTAGTGATAATTTAATTTTTAAAAAATTATTTTGTTCGTCATGCATGTGGAAGCGCCAGAGTACCTAGAAATCAACAAGTTGATTAGCCACAGGCTCTGAAACATATTTATTACTTAAGAATAGTGACTAGCAATAGAAAAATAAAAACTGTCCAGAATGATCTTCAGAATAGTCTAGACTCAAGAATGAATGACCGATCAGGTATTAATGGTTGGTTAATATTGGGAGTCAAGCATTATCAATCTTTATGAAATGCTTAGTGTAGCTTGCGGATGTAGAAACAAAGGGACGAGTCTATGTTTTATAACTTTACCTTGTTCAGACTTTGAATTTTAGTTATTGTGTAGTAAGATTGACTATTCGTTGTAGTTAACAAGTGAAAGAAAAACCGAGTTGAAATAGCAAAATAACTCCCCTCAGGTTGTGTGTATAAGCTATTTCTGAATTTTTTTTTGACATTTAATGTATTTATTTAACGTTGTATGCCAATTTTATTATATATTAGCATGTCAATCGATATTTTTTTTATGTTTGTGTTGTGAGTAGTTTGTAATGTATATTTGCTGTCAGCATGGTGTGATGCCAGTTGATAGTTTTCAATAAGACAGTTGTATCTATATTTTGACGGTTCTGCGGCAGTTATGAGTCAAGGGCTCAATTTGGAAGTTCGTAATGCCATTCCGGAGGATGGTTCGTGGGACGGCTGATGGAACGAGCGTTAATTTTCTTTTATTAGATTTGCCTCATAAAGTTTGACGACAGTCGGGTGGATGAGAGGGATCCTTGTTGCCTGCACGGCTTCACTGAATATTGAGGTGGTAGGAGTCTTTATTTGGGATGATGTCTGCTGTTTGTCTTTTGTTTCCTATTAATGCTCAAAGATTTCAGAAAAAAGTGAAAATTTAAAGAAGAGCTGTGAAAGTTAGCTATATTTTTTGTCAGTTACATTTTGAAGGGGATGTTAATTTTGTATAGGCTGGGTATCGGGGAGCCTCAGTGTTTCCGGGCTCCCCAGACCAGAAGTAGCTCAGAAATAAATATATTCCAGCAAACAGTTCGCAATAGTTATTTCTGGCAAATACGAACACGTTATTCAGCTAATAAAAATGGCTGATATTAAGTTTTCATTGCGAGTATCATAGAAAATTCCAATTGCGTGAATGATTCTGCGTGGAAATGTGACCTGAAAAATGGTCAATTCTATCGCAATCGCGTTATTGAATTTTATGAGTATTGCGGGGGGTTGGGCTTCATTAAAACCGGCTCGTAAAAGCTGGTGTAAATGAAACTCGCTTTGGATCTTTTCTCTCTCTTCGGCTCCTGCGTTTTGGGGAAATGGGGAAATGTGCTGTGGAGACACTGAACAATGCGCCCTTGGTGGTTTTTGTGATGTGATTGTCAAATATTAACATTAGTAATGTTGTGTATGATAAGGGAATGATTGTATAGGCGCAGTTATTAGTTGAAGAAAATAGTTGAATCATCATTAAATGTTGAAACGGCTGAATTTAGTAATGGGTGACATTAGTTATATGATTTTAGAAGGCAGATGCACACGATTAGTGGTGGTAATGTGGTGTGCCATCTGGTTCTAGGGGAGAAGCGAATTAGATGGCCAACCATTTAGAGTGAATAACAATTCACAGAAAAATTAGTGTGGCTCACTGTTAGCAGTTCATGAAAAACTTGGTGTTGATGAAACGTGAAATGTACCTTTTGTAAAAATTCGGAAAGCAGTGGGTGATCAGCCTTTGTGTTGGTTTATTACTGTCACTGAAACTACAAAGGAATTTTTGTGGAAAACGCTGTGCAGGCATTCAGTATGAACGCGGTGATCACGTGTGTGGGTGTGTTTCGGCGAAACACATGTGGCATCCAGGTGCGGCAAAACAGGTGTTTTCGCCTCGAACAGCTGTACAGTGGATGGCAATGGCGTCACATAGCATCACTATGTGTATGTGTGTGCATGCGTGTGTGTCAAGAATCAGACTTAGATTTTGGGGGTCAAGGTGTGGCCTTCGAGGTCCCGGTGGCTTGTTCGTTCTGCAGATGCTCTCGTGGGATCACACAGAACGACATAGTGCATCGTAGTTTGGAAAAAAAGATAATTGTTCTTGTCTATTCATTTCTCTCTTCCTCTTTTTCGTTCCGGCTTAAATGCGCTCTCTCTCTCTCTCTCCCTCTCCTCTCTCTCTCTCTCTCTCTCTCTCTCTCTCGTCTCTCTCTGGTCTCTCTCTCTCTCTCTCTCTCTCTCTCTCTCTCTCTCTCTCTCACGGCAGTATAATTAATAGTAGTAATGAAAAGTAAAGTTATAGCAACCTCCATAGGAAGGAAGAGCCACAATTTTTTTTACTACTACTACTACTACTACTACTCTACTACTTATAATAATAATAATATCAATAATAATAATAATAATAATAACTAATAATAATAATAATAATAATAATAATAATAAATAATAATAATAATAATAATAAATGAACATTCTCGTGTGGTTTGGAAACCCATGGATTGTTATTTCTAATTAACGACAATCCTTTGAAAACCTGCACAAAGACTTGACTGAAGTCACAAATCCTGCGTAGTCTTTCAAGTCCCTCCT
Source organism: Macrobrachium nipponense (assembly GCF_015104395.2). Taxonomy (NCBI): domain Eukaryota; kingdom Metazoa; phylum Arthropoda; class Malacostraca; order Decapoda; family Palaemonidae; genus Macrobrachium; species Macrobrachium nipponense. The sequence continues at coordinate 50,840,930 of NC_087201.1, forward strand.
TACCTGGCTTTCCCTTTTACTAAAAAACGTTTGGTGGTGATAAATGCTTTCATCCCGTAGTCATTTCATTCACTACTTCTGTATTTATCTACCTCTGATGTAAACGCTATGTGTGTGTGTGTGTGTGTGTGTGTGTGTGTGTGCTACACATCTCTCCCCCGATCTACCCTACTCCCTATTCAGCTCTGTAATCACAGCGCAGTAATGATGATTATGGGATGACAGAGTGACGGAGGAAATACATTTGCCGTAACACCTGCGGTCAGCGTTGTTACATTTGTCCCTATCCCTTGCTCTAGTTTACAAAACAGAATGTTATTATGCCGGTTGCAGATAAGCCTCATGCAAATCCCTCACGGAAGGTTCTTTGCATTGGAATTTTCTCTGTAGTTTAACTCTGGCTCATTTTCACTTTGTTGTAAAAATGATCCAGTTTTTCCTGGTTGTGGAGAGCTACTAAAACAATTCTTGATTATTATTATATTATTATTATTATTATAGTAGTAGTAGTAGTATTATAGAAATTGTATGAACACTTAGACAGTAGTAACTGTTATTCTTGGCATCCGTTTATCCAAGCTGCTTTACTTTATGACTTTTACCTTTGATCTGATTCGTAGGATTTCCTCTGATATAGATGTCAGAATTCTTAAACTTTACCTGTCTCTTACCATCACATTTCATTGAAGTTCCAATTCTTTCGGCGAACACTTTGAGTCGAGTTTTTCTCAGTAGTTCTGTTTAACTAATTTATGACAGATAAATAAGTAGATGTATTGCTGAACAGGACAAGTAATGGGTCTACTCATTTCACAGATATGACTTTAGGGAACTCTTTCGATCTCTTTGTTGGGGACAGGATAACCATGAAAACCTGTAGATACTCTGCGAATGTCTCAAAACTGGGACTCCAGCTGTTCGCCGCTTCTAGAATATTGAAGCTCTGCTTTCATGTGCGTTCTCCGGATTTATTTAACGTGGTTGCGTTCAGGAGATATTAACGCACGCTTTTTCTTTTACCATTTTTGGTCTCAATGTCTGGTCCGCTGGTATAGTGGTTAGTGTCGTGGACTTTGCCACTCAGTAGTCGCGAGTTCGCGTCTCTCCCAAGGCGATGGAAATTCACTGGCAATGTATCGTGATCAGTTAGTTACTGCTGCAGTGTGGGGTCTGCGGTGGGAGGTTGAAACCAAAATTCTTTGGAAGCTTGAATTTCTAGTCAGTATCCCCTGTGTGCTTGCTTCATGTGAATAGGTTTCATCCAGTGAAATTATAATGATAATAATAATATGACTGGTCATGACCGAGGTGCTTTGTCTTCTGGAGCCACACCGTGTCAGGGAAACTGCGAAATACCGAAAAAAACATGTATAACTTTATGTAATCGGTATAACGGCCTCTTAACCTCTCGAGTACAAAAGGAATCCTTGAATCCATATGTGGACATATGCTGTCCAGCCTCACTTACCTATACGTCTTAGTGCAATGGTAGGATTTCTCATATAGATCCTTGTACGTCATCTTTATTTTCTTAGGTTTTGATACAGCTGTCCAACCACCCAGACGCCCTCTTTTCACGACCTGAAGTACTGAATGGCTGGAAGTGTCCCTGTGAAGGGTAATTTTATGTATTTCATTTATTCATGCGGGGGTCAAATTCCACCACGGAATTTCCCCTGCAGATTCTAAACTTTCATTGGCAAGCGTGACCGTCCGTGTTGCGTGAGGAAATCGAGAGGCTATTGAGGTTGTAAAGTAAATACAAGGGGCTGCTGAATGCGCCAGATAGATTATATATATATACATATTTATACATACACACATACATGCATATATACATATATGTTTGTGACTCACACCGGGAACCAACGTCAGTCTCACTCTGGAGACAGAGGTTTGTTCCCTGTGCGAGTCAGACTTTTATTCCTGTGAAACACGTACTCGTGTATATTATTTACATACATACATACAAGAGTGAGAAAGGCACTTGTGCTGCTCTCATTATGTTATTTCAGTAGCATTAAATTTTTTCTGGTTTTTAGGAGTTTCTAAATTTCATTATTACCATCAGGTTCAAAAGTTCATAGTATAAGGTCATGACTTCTTGTATTATGGACCGTTAAGGTTATCATCAAGTTACCAGATTACGGATGCTCTTGGGCTGGATAAGACTTTTTATTTGTACTTCCCGTGTTCTGTGATTTTATGTGGCCTTTTATCTCTAGAAAGTCATTTGAAGCAGTTTTGAAGGAACTGATCCTCAGCAATATAAAGTTTCTCTCTCTCTCTCTCTCTCTCTCTCTCTCTCTCTCTCTCTCTCTCTCTCTCTCTCTCTGAACGAAAATTGGTTTCATAGTAATTAAATCTTCGTGGCTTGGCTGCAGTGTTTGTTATGTGATTATCTGATTATCGCTTATGATATTATGACCTCTATAAAAGATATTAAGTAAACATCTAAAGATATTTCGTAAGCCATGGATTGTTATTTAACTTTTCACACTTAAATTGCCATATATACGTTGTATGCATGGGTGAGATGGTCCTTTTGAGGAAGTGGACCACAATATATGTCACGAGAATGCGTAAATTAACTAGGGCAACCTCAGCTATACCGTTTTGATGAGTAGATGATGACATAATGAGATATTTTTTCTTTAGATGCCTTGCTCTAGGAGAATGCTTTGGCATAATAAAATTAATGAGTAATCATTGACCAAATTGGGCCGGTTATGTGAATCTTATTCCTAAATTCAATTGAGATTGTTGACATAACGTAATTTTTTTGGACTTAGGGCTTTAGAAATACTTTTCTTATAGCTGCAGATACAATGACACCACTCGTTTGAGCGAATCGAATACTGAAGGCGCAACCCTAACAGTCTTCCTCTCATATACTATACGATGTCAGAACTAACCTCATTGTATGCAACAACTGCAACAAATAGCTCTCAGGTCCACAAAAGCTGAGTTTCTCTCTCTCTCTCTCTCTCTCTCTCTCTCTCTCTCTCTCTCTCTCCTCTCTCAAAACTGTCACCGAGGAGCTTTGTATTCCTGTACCTAGTGTCCCTTAACCCCGACCTCAGTTACTCTATTCTGAAAGTCAAATTGTCTCTGTATACATGCAATACGCTTGTCTTGGGTTCTCTGTTTTTTCGATTTTTTATATTTGTTTAAAAAAAAATCGTGCTTTTCTTTTGTGCTGAGGGGCTTTCAGTGGTGAATAAAAGATTCCCAAGTAAAATTTGATTGGAGAATAATCTTAATCCTAAAAGATTTTTTATATTTTTTTTATTATCCATTTATTTACATTTCTTGTGTACATGTGACGCTCTCACTTTGTTTTAAACCGTGATCTGCAGTTCTTATTTAATGATGATTCATTCAAAGAAAATTTTTTCTCTTAGCTTTTTTTGTTACTGATTTCGCTGTTAGTTATTTTGTTGTTAATAATAACTAATAATAATCATCATCATTATTTGTTTTCTACTTAATGTTCGCACAGACCATATAGTAACTTTGAACAGCGCAGTAATTTTCGTTTCCCATCTACAGAACTGATATGGCTCTGTTGTTATTATTTAAGGACTTTCTCAATTAAATGTCTATTCAAACAAGTCAACTTCGCAGTTGTTTTCTTTATCTCTGACTTTTGTATATTGATTCTAATTTGCAACTACTTACTTTTAACGTTTATTTATTATTGATTATTATTATTATTATTATTATTATTATTGTTATTAATTTTTATTATTATTATTTAAAATATTATTCCTCAGACAGTCATACTATCAGTGTAAGGATTCCTGTAACCAATTTAAAGTGAGAAGACCCTTGAATATGTGTTTTCTAGCGGAGGTCACGACGGGTCTCTGAGAATTTCCCACTAGTTCACATTTCAGACCCAAATAACAAATGTGACATTCCTTTTCCCACCCTCATGGATTCTTGTGTAGTATGTAAACGTCACAGTTTCTTAGGTTTTGTCAGAAAAGAAATTTTACAATATATTATATATAATATATATATATATATATATATATCATATATATATATACTATATATATATATATTATATATATTTGCTTTTGTCGTCTTTTCTGCTGCCAGTGCGGAACCAGAGGAATTTATGTATGGTAATAAGAAATTCATTTTTCGATATAATGTGGTTTGGATCCCACAATAAGCTGTCGGTCCTGTTGCTAGGTAACCAATTCGTTCCTAGCCACGTTAAAGTAAATCTAATCCTTGGGGTCAACCCTAAGAGAGCTGTTAATCAGTTCAGTGGTCTGGTTAAACTAAGACATACTTAACTTTGCCCATTCCATTTAGAGTGAGTCCTGGATTTTATTAGCTTCCTGGGTCTCAGCAAGTCTGTTGTGATGAAATTGTTAGTCGTGTCGTATCTTCATCCTGGTAACGACCCTCCACAGTCGATTAACTGTCAGGTAAATGATTTATATAGTGCTTAGGTCAACAGAAACGCTGTGAATTACAGAACTTGTCAAAGCTTTTTGGTTGGCTTGGGAATCGTTCCCCGGCTCATTTGCTGGTGAGGCCAACCTCCTAGTACCTCCTGCAGTGTGTGTGTGTGTGTGTGTGTGTCTGCGTGAATTTGTATGTTTAATTTACATATTTGCGGTAGCATCATTTTCATTTTATACTTGAGTTCACAAAATCCGTAAAGTTTGCTTTGTTCATTTCAAATGATGGTTAGACTTTGAATTTGAATGAGAAGTTGTCTTTTTTCAAATAGACAAATTAGAAATTCGTCTTTTAAAACAATCGCTTTCATGTGTACAGTATACCCACGAAATGATTGCCCGCTACTAGGTGGACAGCAATGTTAATGATGAAGGTCTCTGAATATTTTGTCAGTGATCAGGAACAGTCAAAATAACTGCAGGCTGCCAGAGGAGTATTTTCGAAGCCGAGAAAAAGAACCATTTGAAATTGTTTCTGTGACAAGGAAAGGAATTTCTCCCTTCTCTCCCACCCACTTCCAAACTGTCGTTGGTCGAAATTACGGGTCCTGATGGGAGGTGTTATCTGTTGAGGTGGCGGGTCGTGTGACCGAAGGTGACGAGTCTGGGTAGAAAGGGGTCCCGGGAGCGATTAATGTTATCAGTATAGGATAGAGGAAGAGAGAGAGAGAGATAGAAGGCCTCTAGGATCATAGCGTTTGTTAATGGGAGGTGGAGGAAGTTGGGAGGGGGGCTGGGCGGGGGGTTAGAAAGAGAAGATGAAAGAGAGATACAGACTTGGAGAGGAGGAACGTCGTGATAAGCAGGGGTAAATGTCACTCTCTGTGTTTTCCTTTTGGAGATCGCCCTTTCTCCCTTCCCACTTTCCTCTGATCATCACGTTCTCAGCGAAAGACGTGACTTTGTTTTCATTCGACCTTTGTTTTCAACTTCATAAACGTTTCCATAAAGGATTAAACCCGTTTTATGCTAATTGAATATTTTTTATCGTAATTCGCAATGAACTGTAAAATTACTGGCCTTACTTTCTGTATCTTAGATGGTGATTCATGTAATGGAAAAGCCAGTTTTCACTGTAATTATTTATAACACGCAGTTGATATTTACCGTTCGTACTCTCTCCTTTTGCTTCTTTGATTGTCTTCAAATGGCGTTTAATTAGCAAAGATGACACCCATTCTCGTCTTCCTGATACTCTCTCACCTCATTCACGATCATTTTCCTGTGCTTTCGTTTTGGGGTTTTCTCTCATTCTGACACTTCCTGGTGTCAGTGCCGCCAATAGACGTTCTTGGTTTTTCCTACATCAGCGTTTTGCAGTAATTATTTCGTACGTGATCTCTCTCTCTTCTCTTCCAGCCCGTCTCTTCTCTCATCTCTCTCTCTCTCTCTCTTCTCTCTCTCTCTCTCTCTCTCTCTCTCTCTCCTAAGTATTCCTCACAAATGCTAGTTGAAGCCGAAAACCTGTGATTGTGAGTGTGAAAGAGGTTAGGATTGTGGTATCGGGAAAGTGTTACAATTTCTTGGCGAGTGAAAGGAGGGAGGCTGTATGTTGCTCGACAAGTACGTGGAGATAATGAGATCACCTGGTGGCTTCTCTGAGGGAAGTTCTTACTTCTCTTTGAAAATTGAGGTCTTTCTCCTGATCTCCCACTTCCTATGTTATTGAATGACTTTGTTACGTAGATAGAGGGTTTGTTTTTTTCATTTTAAACGGTTGCGTCTGTCATTTGCTTTTGATTTCATTTCGAATTTATGGGGATAATTTTTTGCACATAAATATGTATGTATGTATGTGTGTGTGTATATATATATATATATATATATATATATATATATATATATATGTGTGTGTGTGTGTGTGTGTGTATGTATGTATGTATATATATGGGTGTGTGTGTATGGAGATATGTATGCATATATATTATATTATATATATACATATACATACACGTATGTATGTGTGTGCGTGTGTGCGTGCTCTCAGGTCCAGGTATTTAGAATTTATAAATTCACCTTTAGACCTGATAATGCTATCATATTTATTTATTCATTTTGTATTCTTCCTACAACATTATTATAGCGTCTGGTGGTCATTGTTTTACAGATTTTGGAAGCGTTACTGTGCAAGTCTTTCCAGAAATGTACTACTACCAGACTTAAATTCACAGCTCCTCGCGAACTGTCGCGTCCAGAGGTTGCAGCATGATACGCCCCGGTTCCACATGACGTGTAACGAAATGTGGAGCGACCAGCAAGCAAGCATTCCCACACCGACACCGTTTTGGATCTCGCGGTCGGTTTTTTTTTTTTTTTTTTTTTTTTTTTGCGGAGTCCTCTCGTATCGATCGGTATGGTGGCAACAACATTTGTATGCGTCCTCTTCTTGGAGGGGTGTCCTCGCCTGGAGGCCACTTGCCACGTTGTCTGTCTGGGAGTTACGTAATGGAGAGGTTTGCGTCTCGTCTGCGTTTGTTGTTCTCACTGGACTGAGTGGCGTGCTTGGGAGTCGTCTCTGCCTTCGGCCTCTTGCTCCGGTCATCAGCCTCTCGTTCCAAGGGCGTGGTGCTGCCTGTCCCCTCGGCTCTCGTTTAAGAAGGAGAAGACTCCCCGAGGTTACGGTTTTGAATATTTCTCCCCTTTTATGTTTCATGTCTTCACGTGCAATGAACTTATGGATCTATCTAATGAACAGTTGATTCACGTTACGGTTATATTTGTCAAAACGGGATATTTTTCAGTGTGAGGCAGTCTTGTTTATTTTTTAATTTTACGTGTAAACTTGTTTCAGTATTTGGACAGTTGAAATAATTCGCGGCTTGCAAACAATAATTTCAACGATTTCTTAAGTAACACATTCATTGTAATGTTTCTGTTTATCAATGCTCCCTTGGTATCACAATAAAAAAAAAGGCAGTCGAATTTCAACCGTGGAACAGAATACCAGTTGTGAAAAATGGTAGACAGACCCTGCTAGGAAACACTTCTGTTCCTGACTCCCATCGTCTGGCTGCGGATGCTGTACAGTTGTACAATCTGGTATTTGATCAGTAACGGTTCCATGTACGAGACGGTGTACGCGCCCTCTCATGGTCAGCACATCATGCGACCACGTGGTTTGTACAACGATCCCCGAATACGCTCGTTGCACACACACACACACACACACACACACACACACACACAATTTATCTGAAGAAACTGACATCACACTTGGAATGATTCCTTAATGAAAGTGCTATGCTTATTTGCCATATAAGATCTTATATATCTGAAATGTGGTGGTGTTTCATCTGTTATGGGCGTTCAGCTTTATAAAAGATTGCCGAGCGTGTTAAATTGGTTCTTTGGTTCCATCAGGCAGTAACAAAGGAGCCATCAGGAAGGTTAATTGTGATGATGGCGACAATGAATCGGTTCGTCGAAGCTGATCCTGGCGTAAATACATCCATCATTGTAGTTTTGATGAAGCCTTCTGCACAACATGTGATTGATATCTATTGTCAAAGTCTATTGAGACCCATTTTCACAACATCCCTTTCTTATGTGATTCAGATGTAGTAACCACAATATAAATAAATATGTTTTAAGTATTCTGGAGTACAATAGGGCTTTTCTATCATCGGTATCAGTCTTTCGTAAACAGTGTTTCATCAAATGTCTTTGTGAGTTATTAATTCATACTATTAGAATCTCTGACCGGAATGATTTACTGTCATTATTATTATTGATGATAAAGGCTAATCCCCACTTGGGCGATTTAAACAGCTGGCTTCTGATATGCTGTTGATGTTGTTGCTCTTTGCTGTGCATTGTATGGAATTTTATACTGTTAACTTTCTAAATATTACCAGATTGATATATTTTTATGATTACTGACACTTTCGGTTCTTCCTTTCAAAAGACAGAAGCACGTGTGTGTGTGTGTGTGTGTGTGTATAGTTAGTTAGTTCCAGTCTGCCTGTATGTGTGCATTTTTTTCTTGAAGAGTACTGTTTATAAAGAACATTGAAAAAAAGTTACTGTATCGTCGGTCCCGCGAAAGATTGGTAAGAAGACTGTACACGAGAGAGAGAGAGAGAGAGAGAGAGAGAGAGAGAGAGAGAGAGAGAGAGAGAGAGTTTCAAACCAGATGTTGGTTGGTAGGTTACACAGTGTTTTTATTCCCCCTTCCGTGCACCCCATGTCATTTATTTCCGTGTATCTGTGCTTGAATATGGCAAGGTCTCGTTTTCTATAACGAGTTTTATACTAAAACGTATCTACGTTTCTGAAATTTAATGTATACTCCTTCCTGCCTAGTCCTCCCCCCCTCCCCCTTCCCTTGTGATTTGTTCCTTTCTGAATAAACTGACATTTGATGCTATTAGCTATGCGGGTATCAACTTTATTTTGGTAATTTGTTCATATCCTAGTTATCTGGTTCCTTTCATGTAGAGTCCTTTTACCGGTTATGGTTTATGGCGATGGTGTTTGATGAATGTAGAAGAGCTCTTCCGTTAAGCATATACAGTGAGTGCTGGCGCGGTTTTCTGGGTTAAAGGAAGCTTTGGGGAGAGGCAGTATGCCAACTCATTCAGTAGTAGCAGTCATAGTAAAAGTAGGAGTAGTAGTGTAAGTGGTCATTGTAGTAGTAGTAGTAGTAATTATTATATTTGGTTACTTGTTTCTGCCGCTGTTTATTTTCTATTAAAAAATAAGCAAAATTTAAGGCGTTTGCAACGGCCGTCTCATCACTACAGGGACGGGGATGGTTTTAGAAAACGATTTGTTAAAGTATGTTATTGTTGCCGAGACGCTAATAAAGGTCATTGACCATGATATGTTTGTCTTTAGCATTGGATAACATCACGCTGAAGTCCTTCACCTTGACCCCAGAGTGCTTGGCTGTCTTGGGAGCAAAGGGAGGCCGTGTGGCCCTGAAAAGGTAGAGGAGGAAGGCGGAGGAGGGGGAGGGGGTGGGGGGTTACTGCCAGGGGGTCAGCTGTGGTGTGGTCTAGAGGTGTGCGGATCGGGTCGTTTCGAACCGTCGAAGGGGGTCAGTGGGGCTGAGAGGCAGCAGCGCCACTGGAGTGTTAACACGAGGAACAGGTTTTGCCCTCCCCCGTCCGGGTGGAGGACTCCCCCCCCCCCCCCATTCACGTCCACCCCTACCCCTTTCACATGGATGGACTGGCCCATGCCATTGCCCGTGCCCTTGCTCTTGCATGCTTCCCTTGACCGGACCTTTAAAACCGTCGGACACCGCCTTATTCTTGCCTGCCCTCCCTTTACCCTTCCCCCCCTCCCCTCCCCTCTTCCCTCTCCGTATTCCATGTTCCCCGACAGAAGCATGCTTTTCCGCCGTTTATTCCACAAAGGGGCGTGTGTTGCGGGGTAGAGCTTTTTGCTCCCCGTCCTCAATGCCGGAACTCCAAAGACTTGGTCCAAGATGACGTCCTGGTTCTCACCTGAGGTGAGGTACATTGATGTAGGACCAGGTAAGTGCGTCATAATAATGGTAACTATATATGTTAATCTTCCCAGTAACGTTAGCAAGTCATTAATTTTTTGTAGGAGGTGAATCTTGTGTATTTTTCTTGTATAGTAATAATGATAGGGAATACAAGAATCATTGAAATATGGGTCTAGTTGCATACCAGCATTGGCTAGAATGACATACCTTTTAGAGCAAAGCACTGACACAATGAAAAGTATGATTAATTTTATGTGTTGGCATGATTATGCTTCTTTATGATTTCCATGTTGCTTGGTTTGTTGGAACTAGTTTGTTTTGCATCAGGAGTAGATTCAAGTTTGCTGACCCACAAATAGAAACGCAACGAGAGAGATATACATATATATACTTTCTCCAGGAAGAGTTGCTTCAGATCTCTTCGGATATCGTGTGTGGTACTTTAACATTCCTGAGATGAATGACCGGACATTTAATAGGAAGAACATGTAAGGAATTTGTAAACGAAATTGTGTATATATTTTAATGCTGCTTAAGTAAAGTTGGTCCGATATTTTCAAAGTCATATGTGGTAAGGTAGTCGAGGTAATGCTGGGATATTGTCTAGGCAGTCTCACTGGAAGTTAATACTTTACAGATATGGTAGTTGAGAGAGAGAGAGAGAGAGAGAGAGAGAGAGAGAGAGAGAGAGAGAGAGAGAGAGAGAGAGAGAGAGAGAGAGAGAGAGTGGGGGGGGGGGGGGGGGCGTGTTTAGCATCAAAGATCGCTAAATGACTTCTCCCCTCAGGAAAATTCAAAATTTGAATATGAGAAGTCTTCAGCATTTTTCAACTGTATTAACTGGAAAACTCGGTCCTTATTTGTTAGCTAGTCTCTCTCTCTCTCTCTCTCTCTCTCTCTCTCTCTCTCTCTCGTGGATTTAACGGATACGTTAAAGCCTATTAAGAGATATTTGGGAAATTTTGCGCGGAACGACAGAAGCTAATGATTGAAACACTATCCAGCAAGGAGAGAAACGTTTGATGGTCTCAAGAAACATCGTAGGAAGTATTGCGGAGACGTTTAAAAGCATCAGGTGATTGGCTAGATACAGTAAGAGACAGGTTGCTATAATTTTGAAAAATGAGAAGATATTAGAAAACTACACAAGAAACTTGGAAGTTCGTAAATAAAACTAACAAATAATATGAATATATCAAGCAAGTTTTATGTATAACATTACAAATTGTAGCCCTAAAGCTGAAACACACCAAGAGAATCGCTAGAATGATTACAAAGGAACGTAAGAAAGCTGAGCTATCTTGTATTCGATCAGAGAAGTGAAGTTTAGTATCGAATTTCAGTGCTACCTGTATCGAATGGTAATAGGTATATAAGTTCATGTCATGGAGAGAGAGAGAGAGAGAGAGAGAGAGAGAGAGAGAGAGAGAGAGAGAGAGAAAGCTGCGATGAAAACATAACGCTGCCAAACATTACACTGAGCGTTTGAAAGCTCGTCAGTGCGTAGACATACAGCGTATCATTTTCGTAAAATCAGTAGGTGACTGATCGAACGTTAATAACCATCAGGTGCACGTCATGGATTGACGGCGAGAAATTCTCTGCCGTCCTTCTTGTGGAAACCGTCGTAGCAGCAGAAGTGATCTGGCAGAGAAGACCGTTACGGAGATCACATGTCGAAGTTAACAGTTTATTTCTCTCAGAGCAGAACGGGTGCTTATTGCGTCTCTCTATCTCTCGCTGTCTCCGTCTATCTCGTACACAGTCGGCATCGCTAGATAGTAATCTTCAGCAGGAGTGTTATGTTTTTTCCATCTGTGGATAGGTGTGACTTATGTTGCTGCTTGTATGTAGGTGACAACTCTCTCATAGGTGTAAGAATAATGGTGTGCGAAAAGTATGATGAGTTTTTATTTTTTTTATTTTAGTTCATATATTTGTTACAGAGAGACTATAATGTGTGCGGTTAGAGATATTTGAAAATCAATGTATATTTTCTTAATGTGTTTGTATTATCTCGTCATGTATTTATATGACGTTGTAAATATGATAAATATTCATGCAATGTATTTATGGGAAGTTGAGTTTGTTTATAAATGTTATAAGTCGGACCATTGAGCTCTGTTGCCAAACTCGCGTTGGTCCCCCAGGTGTATTCACGAGGCCGGAAGGAGCCTCGAAAGCCAAGAAGCTTATTCGATATGTTGGCGTTTCCTCTGCCTTGGCATTTCACGCTTTATACGCAGACACTCGAAGCGGAAATACCCGACCAGTTACTTACTTAAGGAGGGAAAAGAAGCTTGTACGATGATGCGGGTTTCCCTGTGTGTGTGTGTGTGTGTGTGTGTGTGTGTGTGTGTGTGTGTGTGTAAAGCAGAGAGAGAGAGAGAGAGAGAGGAGAGAGAGCCCGAGAGAGAGAGAGAGCAGCGTATGTAGATAGTTCAGGTCGGGTCTCCGTGAAAAAGAGAGTGGGAAAGAAACTAACTTTCTCCTCCACCTATTTAGTGACACGTACAGCTTATTAGAAGTCTAATGCACCTTCGCCCTCTCCCGTTCCCCCTCCCTTCTCTGATTTGTTCAGGTCTTCGTCTTTTCTTTATTTTCTTTTGTCACGTTCCGGGAGGCAACAGGAGGGAGCTAAGGTGCCGCGATGCGCAATTTTAAGAATTATTTTCTGAATGGATGGTCAAAGAGACCTGCGATTCGGTTCTAACCCGAAGAGAAGGTTTGAAATCAATCCTCAGGACTGGTCGTAATAATTTAAAATTAACCCCTAATTCAACTTGGAAGGAGCCATTGCCCCGCGCTGTATCCAAAATCTTAGTCCTCTCTCTGATATGCTGTTACCAATATAACTAATTAGGAAGGATATGCCATTTATATGTTAGGAATGTCTCAGAAATTTCGAATCACCCAGTAGAAATAGAGGCCAAGATATTCAACGATATAAGCCTGTTTACTTTACGGCGGTATTGTTATAGGAAATATGAAAAAGAAATCAACATATATTTGAATTTTGTTGATCGTACCAGTCTTTTGTTACAATATGATGGACCCCTTTGGTCAGTTTGAGTGGAAATGTAAACGTTTACGTTTCCCTCACTTTACAAAATTGGGCCCGACTCGGATCCTTCAAGAAAAATAAGAAGAAAAAAGCGCATACAAATTTAATTTGTTAATATCAGTGGTATATAATAATTACTTGTTTAAGTTACAATATGCGACGTAATTTTGGTGGATACCAATAAGAGAAAATGGCATATTTTTGTTATGAATTAATGTGTTGCATCAGAGATTTATTAAAAAAACTAATTATGAGTATTTTAATTTGTTAGATAAGGCAGGCAAATATATATATATTGGACATAACGGATTCATATAACTTGCAAAGTAATATTTTTACGAGACCTGCAGAAATGATTGTATTGATCCATTGGAAAATGAATTGAATGTCTTAGGCTCGGATGTGAAAGGATCATAAAGGATCACAGCTTTGGATCTGATAGGATTTCCTTTGCTTATGGTGTTTGCAAGAGGCCAACCACGAGAAACGGTAATGCTGGATTTGCCATGAGCTATTGCTGGTCTTTAATAATCTTTCAGTCTGTTAAGCGGATCAAAATGCTCTCTCTCTCTCTCTCTCTCTCTCTCTCTCTCTCTCTCTCTCTCTCTCTCTCTCTCTCTCTCTCTCTCTCTCTCACTCTTTTATATTTTTATGGAAGGTCTGGCGACTGAGATCAGAATGTAACCGTCCATTTCATACTCTAGTGTTTTCATGGTAGGCGTCAGTTGAACTGAAAGCACAGACGTATTAGAAAATTTATGTGGTTTATGAACTTCCATCCTAGGAGATAGTGGCATTTGTGTTCTTATTTTTCGTAAAAGGAAAAATTTATTGTCCAGCAGAAACAAACGTTCCCTTGTCGGACTGGCACCAGCTGGCACTGAGGAGGAGATGATGAGGAGGAAGGTCTGACTTTTATGAGACATAAGTAAGCGCTGACACTCGAGTCGAGTCAGCGTAAGGTCAGGCAGGCACTCCTGTGAAGAGATTATGAGAAATTTTCTATTGCCTTCTCTTTCTGATATTGAAAGCGAGAGAACTACTTTTTGATAAGTGTAGATTAAATTGGATAACATTTGATCATTTTTCAAGTTGAAATGTACATCAGTGCTAGTTCCACTGGCGCAATGATGATGTTGGCTATAACAAGATCCATGAGAGTCGTATGACCTTCAGGTAATATTCCAGAGGAGCCCAGAAAGATTCCTGGCTTGCGTACTGGATGAATCCCTTGCTTTCGGGCGCTTTTAATTTCATGACGTACCCGCCTATCAGTCTGGTAGCCCAAGTTCGCTCCACGCTCCTGCCAATGCAGAACCAGAGGAATTTATTTTTGGTGAATAGAAAGTCATTTCTCTATATAATGTGGTTCGGATCCCAGAATAGCCTGTAGGTTCCGTTGCTAAAGTAACCAGTGGTTCCTAGTAATGTTAAAAAAATCTAATTCCTTGGGCCAGCCCTAGGAGAGCTGTTAATCAGCTCAGTGGTCTGGTTAAACTTAGATGTACTTAACTTTTTAATTTCATGCGACAGCACCAAGTGGTATAGGACTCCGCATGTACCCTTCTTATTTTGCTTGAATAAAAAGTGGACCCTGAAGAAGAGTTGAGGTCATCCAGGAGTTTCGCTGTGAGTTCTGTTAAATTGGTTTGTAGAATTCAGGCCAAAGGCCAAGCACTTGGGCCTATGAGGTCATTCAGCGCGGAAACGGAAATTGGCAGTAAAAGGTTTGAAAGGTGTAACTGGATGAAAACCTCGCAGTTGCACAATGAATCAAATGTCAGGAGATGGTGGAAAATAACATGGGAGAAAGAGAATATGAAAGAAGGTACACTAAAAGAAACGAAAGCGGTTGCAGCTAGGGGCCGAAGGCACGGTACAAAGAACCTTAAGTAATACCAACAGTGCGCCGCACGAGGTGCACTGATAGCACTCCCCCGCCACTGAGGTTAAATCGTTTAAGATTTGTGGTACTTAACAGAGGCATTGAGGTAACCGCAGTGAGGGAAGATGATGATCATATAGGAATTCCTCAGGACCTGGATCGGTGGTGCGGTTAATATTCTTACCTAGGCTTGAAATGTCACAATCCTGTGCTGTTGGAGAATTAGTGTAAGGCAGAACTTTTTCTGACTGTTCTTAGACTTTGTTATTTATTTATTTGTTTAATGGCCTCTTATTACAAGAAAGTCATTTCTCATCGAGGACGATGATCCATTTGTAATTATTTTATAATAAGCTTATATAATTTCGGAATATCTTATTTTTTATATAATTCCACAGTATTAATATGACATGAAAGAAAATAAGAAAAGGGCTTCAAATGAAGATCACCCACAAATTTCGAACCAGATTGGCAACACTGTTAATTTGAAAGGAGAATGAATTCTGGAGGGGGGAAGGAGGCAGATAGTCCATCACTCTGGGGAGGGGAGGAGGGCATGAGGTAAGAAGGTAGGTACATTGGGTAGAAGCGGAAGTCGTCCCTCAAAAGCTCGGAACGCTTCACTGCCCAACTGGGTATTTGATCGTTTTAGGGGTCGCGCATTCGCACTTTGGGCACTCGTGTTCTAAGGACTCGTTATGGAAGGGTATGAATGGTTTGCATAGTTCCAAGGTACTGAACTTTTGACTTGCAGCGACAAGGCAGAATATCTCTTCATCCGTGATTAAAGGCATTCTATTATTTTGCTTTCCCCGTTCTTTTACTGCAGTACCAAACTTAAGATGTATAGCATGACTTCACAACAAGAAAGTGGCAATTTTTTGCTATCCAATCATTTTAGTCTGGGAATAACCAGATCATAACTTACTGTAAAATGACACAGGAGTTGGTTGTGTGTGTGTGTGTGCGCGCGCGCGTGTGTGTGATTGTTTATTTGTTACACGTACATCATCGTGACACATGGGTGAAGATTAATGTAGTAATTCTTATTAGAACTTTTTTCATACTATTTCTTCTTATTTCATTTGTAGTCTTGCTTCAGTTAACGTTAGAGGAATAAGATTTTGGCTTTACGGTGTAAGGGTGAGGTTCAGTTGAAGACAGCGAGCTTGACGGATGTTCTAGGACTAGGTGATGTGAAGGTGCTTATTTCTATACAGAATAATCTTTGAAAAGTATTGGAGTGGTCGCGGTTTCTTTCTTTTTTGTTAGTATCAGTTGCTCACCTGGAGCAGTTGAAATTCGTTTTAGCATCTTCTGTTTTTAACTGGGACCACCAACTTCTAATGAGTGCGAGTTGACGAAACATTCCTTTACAAAATGAGCCTGCTCAATTTACGTGCCAGTGATTTGATACAAAAAGATGTTATCTTAAATTGAGAGAGAGAGAGAGAGAGAGAGAGAGAGAGAGAGAGAGAGAGAGAGAGAGAGAGAGAGAGAGAGAGGTTTGTCTTGATATTTTTTTCAAATGAATTCTCATTTTAAAGTGCATCTGTTGACCTGAGAGGGGAAGCCTCTTCATGACGTTCCCCTTCTGCCCTCATTCTGCAGACGATGATAAGAT
This sequence comes from Macrobrachium nipponense, assembly GCF_015104395.2. NCBI lineage: Eukaryota > Metazoa > Arthropoda > Malacostraca > Decapoda > Palaemonidae > Macrobrachium > Macrobrachium nipponense. The sequence continues at coordinate 50,857,439 of NC_087201.1, forward strand.
AGATGCGTGTTGCGAGGAAAGGTGAAAGGGAGAGAAGCCGGGACGAAGCGCAGCACCTCCGAAGTGAAGAGGGAAGTGTCATGAGTAAGTTGGTGTTGAAGTAGCTGAGAAGATCGTTTGAGTGAAACCTGTCAGTTGGTCGAAAGAACTTAGGGTAATTCCATCAGTTCATCAGTTCTGAGAGTCGACTGACTCCGCCCACAAACTGTCGTCCACACATTTTAACGTCAGTTTCGATGAACTGACAGGGAGACTGACAGGTAAACCTGTGCATGAATACCCGGCTTAGAAAATGTCATAAAAGAAATTTTAAATAAAAAATGGCTTGGGGCTAAAATTAATAATATTAATAACACCCGATTAAAGTATGAAAAATTTCAGGAATACAGAAGAATACCGGGAGGCATTTTATGTGAATAACTTAATTAAAAAGAAAGTGAAATTATACATTTTGTCAAAATAATACACTAACTAGAAAAAGCCGTCAGAGATGCGAAAAACCATCAGGGCGAATTGTTTAATTACCGCTCATATCCATCCCCCTGATGTTTTCTTTCGTAAATACTACAAGGATGCGGTTTAACTTATTACCAAAGTGCCGCGTTTCGTCCGTTGTCTTTCACACAGTAGTGACAGCGGCAATAAAATAGGTAATTAAGGAGACAGACAGACTCAGAATCCGCTCTGGATAGACTGAACCGAAACACCAACTTTGGCGTAAAAAAATCGAGTAAACTAGAGCGTGTTTCAATTTCAGGCGAGGAACAGAAAAGTGGAGTGGAAAGAACTTTGTAGAAAAGCGTGGAAGAAATGTACTGAGGAATTTTTATGTTGGAATAGTTTTGTATTTATTTTCCCACGAAGATTTTTCTCTCTCCTCCTCCTCCTCCTCCTTCTTACTATGGTACGAATATTTTTCGGTGGATAGACTTCGCTCTTTTCATTTCCCCACCTCTACGATTTTTCTTTAGTTACGCGTCTTAATCATTTATGAATTTTCAGTGATTCCCAGTGAATTGCTGTGGCCTTATTTCCTGTTTCCTCTAATCAAGTCCTTTCATTCTTTTGTTTTATTGGTGCTGAATTGTTTCTGGAAAGCTTCGACTGGTCCCTCATCTCACTTAACCACCCCAGTGCAGTGCCTCCAAATTCAGCATCCCGCCCTTCGGGGGTTTGCTGAGGAATAATGACTTTATGACTTCTACTATAGGCCTACTGAATATTTTTGAGGATTGCCAAAAAAAAAAAAAAAAAAAAAACGATGGGGTTCGCCGAGATTGGCTCAGTCGGTGATTGAGATCGACCCGAGAGATTGGCAGGCAGATGCGAGAAAAGAGAAAGAATGAAAACAAAAAGGAAAATGCTCGGGAATAGGGTGGGTAGGGGGTTGTGGGGGAGTATTATCCTCCAAGATGTTGTGTGAGGAGAGAAGTGGATAGTCATTTGTCGTGAACAGGGGCTGGGGGCTGTGTAAAGGAAGAGGGTAGAGGAGTGGTAGGTGAAGAAAGGTATAAATAAAACGACGTAGATTTAGAGGGAAGTGACGAGGAAAGACAGAAGTAGAGAGATGGGAGTATGGGGAACTGGAAGGTGATAGCGGGAGAGAGAGAGAGAGAGAGGTAGTACTGAACTGTGTCAGGTTAAGATGGGATTTGCGAAGTATCCTTTGTCGGGTCCCGAGTTCTCAGTGTGTTGCTTCTTTCGAGTGTTCGGATTAAAGTTAATGCTCCCGTGTATTTCTGAAAAGGAGCATGAGAGACAGAAAGAGTGGGCGGGTTGCACTTCTGTCTTGTCTGAAGACGCACTTCCTGATCTCGAGCAGTCTGCCGGTTTTAACTCCTGATGGGGTTGAAGTAGGCCGTGGTCCTGGTAGAAACATTGTTGTCAAAGATGTGAAGTTGTGTTAGTTTATGATGGATCTTTCACCGCCACTGGATAAAAGAACAAAGGAGTGAAGGTTATCAATTATAGTAAATTTTGTTCGTAAAATTCATTTCTCATTTTCACTCTCAGTAATAAAAAGATATCCATGAACAATCTCTCTCTCTCTCTGAGCTGTGCGATTGAGTTTTATTTTTCAGTACGTATATATAAACAGAACGGAAACAAGGCCTGCTCGGGCCATGTGCAAGACTTTCCCTTCACGCATAAGTTGTACACATTATATTCCTAACTTAACGTGAAGTGGCCTTCGTAATTAATACGTATACTCAAGGTATATAGAATAAGGGAGACCATTCTATATACTTTGCTTATACTGGGATCTGCTCATATTAAAACGAGGAACAAATAAAAAGTACACAAGTTAAATACGTTCATATATTCTCAATTATAAGTGGAACAAAATAATTGAACAGAAACATAGCCTCTAAATTCAGTAAACCAAGTAAATTAAAACGTGCTAAAATTTACGGTCTAATAGAGCCTTGTTTCACCAAACAAAATTTGGAAAATACTCTGTATTTTATTACAAATAATTTTTCTGTACTGTTTAACATGCACATTATTTATTTTTTTACATTTTCATTCTCATAAAAAATCATAAATATCTTAGCCTATAATTCCTGTATCTTTAACTCAACGCGAAACACCTTTTTCAGAAATCTTTAGGCTCGTCCATAAATCTTTCCTGTCACCCTCCAAAATAACAACAAGGTAGTTTGTAAGCTTACTCTCCGAGTAAGTGAAAATGATCTTATTCTCTAGGATGTCCTTACAGTTTGAGTAATTTAAGACCTAATCTAAAAGTAGAAATCGCACAAAATTTTAAATTTGTACATATCCAAACAGTCCGTAATTTTCAGATTTAACGTTTCATGAAAATATACTACACACACACATTATATATATATATATATATATATATATATATATATATATATATATATATATACACATACACACACACACACACACATATATATATATATATATATATATATATATATATATATATATATATATATATATATATATATATATGCATGTGTGTGTGTGTGTTTGTGAACCCTACACATTTCGACATTTTCCGTGTGCTGCAGCATCTGAGGCTACTTGTTTTGAAGTGGATTTCTCTCAATTGCTGCCATAATTGCAAAGAGACATGGGGGATGATTTTGATCCATTTCCATTTTATCTGAGTGTTATGCCGAGGTGACGCCTTAGCGTGCTACTGGATGTGGTGTGATGAAACGCAAAAGGGGACTACGTGACGCCAAGAAACGATCGTGTGAGTGTGAGTGGCGAGGGCTGCTTTTTGGTGGTATCGCTTGGCAACCCTCGTGAGCCTTGTTGTCACCACCGGGCGACCTTGTGGATAACGTTTACGAGTCCGAGTGACTTCTCTCTCCGACGTTTGCGTTTCCTGGTGTTCTGATTGTTTGCTATTTTGTGGGACCATGTCTGTGTTTGGTTGGTAATTTGTTAGACTAATCGGGATCATCAGTATGTGTGTATTTCATTCTTTGGTTGTCCGATCTCAGACTTCGCCTAGTGATTGGCAAGCAGTTTGTTTGTCTTTGTCGTCTTGTTGATATACAGCAACTCGTTGGCAGAAGAGAGGGTAAAGGAGGTTGACTGCTTCCGGAAATGTATTTTCTTGTATCTGGTTTCAGTCGTGGTCTCTGGGCTGATATTTTCGTTTTAATCTTAAGCAAAAGTTTAAAAGTTGTTTTTTTTCTCTATAGTCTGCTTCTCTTTTGGGTCTCTAAGATATCTGTCTGTCCAACGTCATAAGTCAATTAAAAAACATAGATTACAGGAGCCACTTTTTACCAGACACATAATGTAATTGTAATAACCTCCAATCCCTCGCACCTTCTTGACTTCTGCACACTCTGGATACGATTGTCACTGTAAAGCCTAAGATCCAAACGAAGAAAGTCTGACGTCCTTATATTGAGTCGTCATTCTTGACAAGAGAGGAATTCTATAGAAAACTGAAGGAAATTCAAAGCTTCAGTGTTTACCACCTATTGACAGAAAGTGATTGTGAATTTTTCTTAGTGTTATCAGGAACTTCCGCTCGAACTTATTGCTTAAGTTTCTTCCAATCATTCACACTACGTCGTACGGCTGTCTTCACTTTTTCTTTGGCCCCATGGGCCAGTGATAGTCACTCACCTAAAACTGATTGCCTCGGACAGGATGACATTGGTGTGGTTGTTAGTTGACCGTTTAGGATTTCAGCTGAGAGAGAGGGGAAGGTGAAAAGGCACCAGACGTCGGGTGCTCGTCACGCCTTCACAATGTAATCCGTCAAAACGGGTGGCATCGACATGGTAATCCCCACCCCTTCGGTGTAAAACGATTTCACCGAGATGAATTAAGGTCTCTCTCTCTCTCTCTCTCTCTCTCTCTCTCTCTCTCTCTCTCTCTCTCTCACAAAGAATAATTGAAGCTTGTGGCAGAGACATTTTTGGACACAAAAACGTTTATTACGGTATACAAATGATTGAGAGTTTGTTAGCTGTAATTCAATAGCGCCTCAGATCATGCGAACTGGAGACATTATCTTGCTTGTTGCTTACAATACCTTAGGTTTGTCAAAGCATCGGCTGGTAATATAAAGTGTTTGTCTTTCCTGCCGTATTTTTCGGTCAGTTAGAGGCAGATCGTTGCTTGCGGATGCTGACAATCGTTTTCAGTTAAATCAGGATTACTTTATTTTCTTGAATGCATTTAATTCTAAATTTTTTATGTTTACGAAATTTTGATATATATATATATATATATATATATATATATATATATATATATATATAATAGATTATTTGATAACTTTATCTGATCTCCAAGACATGTTCAACCAACTCTCTCTCTCTCTCTCTCTCTCTCTCTCTCTCTCTCTCTCTCTCTCTCTCTCTCTCTCTCTCTCTCTCTCTCATTGCCAGCTTAATTAGCTAACATTTCTTAAACGCATTATTGTCCTGATTTGGTCGTTTTCAGTACGTATGCTAAGTAAGGTTTGTGCAGTTCGGAGTTATAATAATAATTCGAGCAAGATGAGGCCTGCAGAGATCATGTGGGCGGGTGATTAGCAGCACTAACTGACGCCTAATTGGCTCGATGGGAAGCGGCAGGAGTACGAGAAGGGTCGCTTAAGTGGTCCCTTGAAACAGAGGAAAATATTAAGTATATCTTAGTTTAACCAGACCACTGGGCAGACTGACAGCTCTCCGAGGGCTGATCCGAAGGATTAGACATTTTGACGTGGCTAGGAACTATTGGTTACCTAGCAACGGGACCTACAGCTTATTTTGGAATCCGAACCACATTATATCTAGAAATGAATTTATAATCGCCAGCGACAAATTCCTCTGATTCCACGTTGGCAGAGCGGGGAGTCGATCTCGGGACTACCGAATCGGTGGGCGAGCACGTTAACCATTCGTCCAACGAGGAACTTTTGGAGTGGAGACATCACTAATACTGGGCATTGGTAGAGAGCGAGTTCGGAAAGATTTCGGTATTCTGTATTTGAGGAGCATTACTCCTTGACGTGACGCCAGTTGCAACCTGGCAGGCGAGCAGTTTTATGTGACAGGGCAGTCGCAGTGTTTTTGCAGTATTAGTATTGTAATGAAACAGTAGCAGTTCCATGGTTTGTCTAGGTTCTCGTTGGACGAGTGGTTTACGGGCTCGGCTACGGATTCGGTAGTCCCGAGTTCGATTCCCTGCTCTGCCAACAAGGAATCGGATGAATTTGTTTCTGGTGATTAGAAATTCATTTCTCGACTTAATGTGGTTCGGATCCCAGGAGACCTGTTAATCAGCTCAGTGGTCTGGTTAAACAAAGATATACTTTTCGATTGTTTGTTTGTATTTATCATCAGTTTTGAATGGTTAAGTCGAAGGATATGGTTTTGAGTTTTCCTGTTTCAGCACTCATTCGACTTCACACGCACTTGAAGCTTTTGTGCACTTATGTAGTGACTGAAATTAAATCGTAAAGTTCAATTATAATCACATTCGTTTGATATTAATCAACTTCCATAAGAAATTCCTACAAATTATAGTTCGATAAGTCATCGATTATGTTCGTGTTTATTGGTTTTAGAACAATTTATTGATTTTTAAACTAAATATTTCGCTCGATTCACAAATTAGAAGATTATCGCTGCACCTACGCCAACTTTGTCGGGTTATGCAGATGTAACTCCAACTCCAATTGGAGACAATTAAAATGTTCTCTATGTTCAGGATTTTGTGACATGATTGGCGATCTTTTAATGAGTTCCTGTACGGTCGTTTACAACACGACCGGTTGTGATAAAAATTGCCATTTAAGTAAAATCACGTGCGAACGTTCGCACTGTCATTTTACAGTTCTACTTACCAGGTAGTTCTTGAGTTGAAATGAACGTTTGCATAATACGCACCGGGGGATGAATTGGAAGAGTAGTTGGCCCTTTTGTCATTGCAAGTAGGCGAAATAAGAAATTAATTTTATATGGTATAACTGAATTTGATATTACTCTTAAACATTGAAATATTCGAGTTCATTATTTGTTTTATTTGTTAGTGTTACATTTTGATATTCTAGTTTTCGTCCTCCACTTGTTATTGTAATTGTTGCTTGTCTAGAGAAGCCGCAGTGTTCATTCGGAAGAGAAATAAACAGCTGCAAGGGGCACGATGCCTCCCTTTTAGATATCCAGAGGAACGATGGCCGAGTACTGTGTAGACTCCATCGTAGTGGGCCAGGCAGGAGTCGTCCCCCAACCGGGCGGATACGGCAAATGGCTATTTTCCTGTCGGTTTTTAGGAGAGGTGGTGTTCGCGGCGACGATCGGTTGGTTAGATTGGTGGGGTTGGTGGGAAACAACCCCCGGGGTTGACTTCAGGCCTTCGCCTACATTTTCCTCGTCTTGACGACGTCTTGGTTTGCTGAGCTGGACGGTCAACGGGATTGATGTTCTCAAGCTGGTTTTCGCTTGAGCCAAATTTGAAGTGTTTGTCTGTCTGTAATTTATGAATGAAAGTAAAGCACTAAAAACTGGAGTGATCACAAAATGCCGGGTGTTGGCCTCTTTTCTATTTTTAGTGCATTTTCTGCTCTCCCTACTTCCTTTTGAAATTGGCGGATATAGCTAACTCAGCGAGACAACTGCTTTTTTTTTTTTCTTATCCTGTCAGATCTCAAAACTATATCCTCAGTAGTGGAGTTTTTATGCGATTGCATCTTTTTATGTAAATGTTTCAATTATGTGGGTATGTAGTTTTCAGCAAATTTTGTTCATAGAAACTAAAAACTAAAGCATGATGCATGGGTTAAAGACCATGCGACTTATTAAACAGACTAACGAATGTTTTCGTGAGGTACTATTTGTCTATGTACACATTTCTGTGCCTATCATGACGAAAATAATTGGCTCGTGAAATGGATCCAAGTTTGGCTGCCTCTTGTTCAGTTCAGAAAGATCTGCTAAGATCACGAAATGTTGCTCCTGTTATTATTTCGTTCTTAGGTTTTTTGCCGCCGAGGAAGCAGGTGCTTTTGATTCGCCCACAGCTGTGAAAACCCGCGGCGTACTCGCGCTCATAAGTGTGGATCAGGCCGGGGCCGGATGCCAGTGTTTTCTCTCCATTCGGCCGGAGCAAAAAAGCCCTTTTGAAGAGCGTGTCTTGAGGTCAGAATCCCGGCTTCTGAAATTGTAGTATGTGAATATCAAGATGTTTCATTTTGGATGTTTGAAATCATATCCACCAGTCGTATCTCGTGGTGGTCTACTCTACAGAAAATATTCTTTCACTGCATTTTTGCTTGTGCCTCTTTCCACAGCTTCATAGTGTTGGGAATGAAGGGTTTTCTCCGTCTGCCAGTATTGCTTCAGTGATTATGAAATGTGTGCCAAGGATAACGAGACATTATTTTCATAATTGACGTTTTTCGCTTTCACATTATGGAGAACCCTCAATTACAGTTATTATTCACTTTTTTATATATAATGTATTATGATTTTTGTCCGCCCCTTTATCTGCGCCAAGTGAAAGGTGGCGTTTGTTGACAGACATTATATACCTCTGTTGTACTCCTTTCTTCTTGATACTGCTTTGTATTGAGTTGCGTATTGCCGCCAAAGTTGCCCTTATCAGTCAATTATTCAGCAATATTAATAGGATCTTTTTTTTCTTACGGAGAATTACTGCGACAATAATTATCCATTCGCTACCATGTTTTATGTATACTACGGAAATAATAATAATAATAATAATAATAATAATAATAATAATAATAATAATAATAATAATAGTAACACTTTAGTACTAAGGTTTAATGATAATACTGATAATTATTATTATTATTATAAAATAAAGTTTTGGTACAGTTAAGTGTTCTTTTTATGGTCCCTCAATTTTGTGCCGTTTGCAACTTAGTTATTATGACTGGCCACGTGGGTTTGTTTACATTTGCGACTACATGGTGGTTGAACAGTGCCTCTTATTTGTATGTGATGGCTCATAAGTTGAGTGCGTGGGTGGGGAGGACAGGGTGGCGTCAGTTAAGGCGTGGTGGTGGTTTTGGGCAGGGCCTGCACTTGGTTGGAGCTTAATTGCGTTACTGTCAGCAGTAGTCAGGATGAGTGAGCCTGTTCTCTTGGCGTTAACGAGGGTGAGTTAATATAGAGTATGCTCGCTCTCTCTCTCTCTCTCTCTCTCTCTCTCTCTCTCTCTCTCTCTCTCTCTCTCTCTCTCTGCAAGATCTTGTGTATCTTGTATGAGTAATGGTAGCGGCGTTGAGTGATATCAATTGTCCAGTGAATAGTCTGTGTATTTTGTTGGAATTGCAATGGCGGAATCCTTAGGTACCTACAGGATAATTATCATTCACTTCACCAGGTGTATCGCTCAATGCTTGTCGTAACCCTCACCTAGCTAAAATTATTTTTGTTTCCCTTTCCCGGTGTTTTACATTCTGGAAAGGCTGTTTTTTTTTTTTTTTTTTCTTTTTTTTCGTGTATTGTTCTTTGATACTATTATTCACTTACGGTCCTTGTTATTGAAGGACTCCCTCCTTTGACATCATCATAATTCTTTGACGTTATCCTTCCCCCGGCTTTCCTTTCCCCCTGGAATGTGAGTTGTTTTATGCTCGCTTCTCTTTGGTCCAGCATTTGAAATACCTCTCTCTCTCTCTCTCTCTGTCTCTCTCTCTCTCGTCTCTCTCTCTCTCTCTCTCTCTCTCTCTCCTTCAGTGAAGTGGCACCAGTTAGTTTAACATGATGAATGATTGCTTTGCTCTTTCATCTCTAGGAAGTTGACACATTTGAAAGAAATAATTATTTGTAAGTTTAACGGATCTCTCGCTTCCTGTAAAAACCAGGAACTATAATATGTATTACCTTGTATGTCACTATATTCACTAGTCACGTTTTTCCAGAGAGAGAGAGAGAGAGAGAGAGAGAGAGAGAGAGAGAGAGAGAATACCAACATGACACCGTGAGCCTTCCATTGTAAGCAAATTTGGAAGAATAACGATAATACCGTATTCCCAGATCAAAGGCCCTTTGAGCTGACACTTCCCCAAAAGGAGAAGAAGGAACCCTGAAATGTCACTCACGTCAGCTGCCGACAGGCCGTGTGACACGGCGTCTAAAGGACCTACCTTTCTTCTGCATGGAAGTGATGGAAGGAGGGTGTTGGTGAAATCCTCTCTCTCTCTCTCTCTCTCTCTCTCTCTCTCTCTCTCTCTCTCTCTCTCTCTCTCTCTCGTCTGAGAAGTCGTCTGGTAGATATGCATAGCGTAATTCAGTGGTGGCTGATGGGATGACGTGTGAATGAAAAATTCCTTTCCTTTGTTTATATCTTTGGGATGAAGTCACGGCGCCTCACAAGTTGAATTGAATGGCTGTGTTCAGTTCAAATTCTTATTTTCGTCGCTCTTCTGTGTATGTCTGTATTCGTCTGCAAGACGCTCGCCTGTGATGAAGAATCTCCTTTGATATGTTTGAGTCTTTAGCTTTTAGGTTAGTAAGATTTTTAGTTAGGCTATATCATTAATTTCCTCTTCTCCGTGAGGATTGTGACGTTAATCCTTAGACTTGAGCAAAGATGAGCTCTAGTGGAAGTCTGATGACGTATTCAGCTACCGGGCGAAATCTGAACTTCCTGCTTCCATGAGATGAAGAAAACGAGTCTTTAGAGACATAATTACCGTGGAAGTTGTTCTGTTTTTTTTTTAGATGTCTATTGTTATTAAAGAGAAACTTTCATGTTGACAGAGTGAGAAATGTGGCTGTGAACTAGAAAATCGTGACTGGATTTTTTTTAATGAAAGGTCAGTTTTAACTATTGAGGAAATTAAATACCTTCTAATTAGGATGTATTATTTGTATATTTGCCTAAATATAAGTATTCATTGCTTTATAAAAATTAGTCATTTGAACAAAAATACAAACGTTTCCTGCCAACTGATATCACAAATTATATTTAGGAAATTACTGTGACCTAAAACTTAGAATCGATATCCATCACTGACAAATTCGGCTTTGCAGTTTTACGTGAATCACGGCTCTAACTCGGAGCTGAGTAACACTAGAATATTTTTCATGGCGGTAGATTTCATCATCATCATTATTATTATTATTATTATTATTATTTTTTTTTTTTTTTTTTTTTTTTTTTTTTTTTTGCTATATCACAGTCCTCCAATTCGACTGGGTGGTATTTATAGTGTGGGGTTCCGGGTTGCATCCTGCCTTCTTAGGAGTCCATCACTTTTTCTTACTATGTGTGCCGTTTCTAGGATCACACT
>NC_087201.1:50875694-50933194 GCF_015104395.2 Macrobrachium nipponense
ATATATATATATATATATATATCTATATATATATATATATACTTGTGTTGTTTGTTGTTGTGTTGTGTTGCATATCGTTTTCAAAAAGTTAAAGAAGTTCCTGTAGTAATAGGAATGGAAAACTTGTCAGCAAGAAAAAGTTTGTAATGAATTCTGTAGCCCCTTGCCGCCACACACGTGTATGTATGTATGTTTGTTTACCATTCGCCTTTCATTTTGGAAGCTGCGGCATAAGAAGTTATTGTTATTCCAGCTGAGGTCAACAGTGGCACAGCGGGGAATTAAATTTCCTGTTTGCACTTTTATGTGGTTACGTTTGAGTGCCGGTTTACGCGAATGCGTAACGATAGTGCTTATTAAAAAAAAGTACTCTTATTAGCATAAGTCTTGAAATGGAGGAACAGATCCACAGTTATGTTATTTGTACATATGTTTACAGATAAATCTGTACAGAAATCTTTCGGGAAACTGTTCCATTCCCTTTTTCAACCCGAAAGCTTTCTGTACAGATTATCATTAAATCTATGTGCATATACGTAACTGTGGATTTGTTTTTCCAATAGTGTTTACGCTGATATCATTGCATTGATAATTACCTTTCGAATTGTGATGTGCCAACATTAATTTCCATTGAATCTCACAAATGGGATGGTTCGCTTGGATAGTGTCGTCGGGTGAGGTTGTAAAGCATTTAGTGGCGAAAGGTAGTTAAAAGGAAAAGAAAGCTCACTGAATGAGCGTCCAGTGGAAAAGGAAAAACGGATTGGTAATTATGTGTGTATATATACATATATATATATATCTATATATATATATATATATATATATATATATATATATATATATATATATATATACGGTGCTTCAGCATTCAATTATAAAAAGTCCAGAAGGAGTCCGATGATACTATATTTAAAAGGCCAAGTTTATTACATGTGAGACGTTTCGCACAACTGTGTGCATCATCAGTCTGTGAATAAAATACAAAAGACATATTAAAATCATATAAAGTTAAAAGGAATTCACAATTTTAAAAATAAAGTCTAAAAAAGATTAAAAAGAGCAGTAAATAAAAAGAGAGACTACTAAAAACACCAACCGTCCATGATCAGAGGTGAAGATGGAACAGTTGGCAGAGAGAAGCGACGACAACTATGCCAGTACAGAGGTGACGAGGACAAATTACCGTTTAATGAGGGCACCAGTCTTTTAATATATAACGACTCAGCGTTATTAGTTGGTCAGGATGTTTTACATAATCAATTATTGTAAAATGTTATTTTTTATTTCAGTCTTGCATATTATTGAGTGGTTTCTGATATTGGAAAATTCTGGTTGTTTTATCCTTTGACCTGTACGGAAGCTAAAGCCCAAATGGCTACAATATCTGACCCTCGCAACCTCCGAGGTCGATCCAACGTAAGAGCCCGGACATCCAGGGCATGTGAATTTAGCATACTATATGGACAACCAAAAATACATAAGCCTGACTTGCCACTTAGACCAATTATGCTGCATATAATACCCCGCTCTTTCTATCTCTAAATTTTTAGCTGGATTACTGTCTGAATTAAGTAACAATGAATATTCCTTAAGAAACGGCTATGAATTCCAGCAATTAATCACTAAGCAAGATGGGGACTATTACATGGTCAGCTTCGACGTTGAGTCCTCTTTACAAATGTTCCACTAAATGATACTATTATATTATACTTGACAAAATTTTTATTGATGATGATACAACATTCATGGTTTTGACCGGTTGAATTTTAAACAGTTTCTCGATCTTGCTGTGCAAGATTCGATGTTCATTTTTAATAAACAACTCTACTCGCAGGTCGATGGAGTTGCTATGGGGTCTCCTTTAGGCCCTATTTTTGCTAACTTTTTTATGTCTGATTTAGAATCAAAACTTTTAAACGGTTGTGACCCTAATTTTAAACCATTTTTATATCGAAGATATGTGGATGATACTTTTGCTTTATTTAGACATTCATGGCAGTGCTCCTTGTTTTTTAGAATTCATTAATAACGCTCATTCTCAGATTAATTTTACTATGGAGGTAGAGAGCGAGGGCAGCCTTCCATATCTTGATATTAAGGTAACGAGAATAACTCGGAATTCACCACGGCAGTATACAGAAAACGAGCTTATACGGGTTTTAACCAATAACTTTTATGCTCTTGCCAATACTCATTTAAACTCAACACCATCTATACGCTGATAATAGAGCTCTCAAATATTCTTCCTCATGGCAAATATTTCACAATGAAATGTCTTTCTTGGCAAACTTTTTCAAAGCCAATTCATTTCCACAAGATTTAGTACATAAAATCACCAACAAGGTACTTAACAAATTCTTACATCCATCAACAACTACTTTTGATGTACCGAAGAAAATATTTTATGCTACTGTTCCGTATTTTTCAGATTCAAAATTTATCTTAAACCTCACTCGTATAATTGAACAGGAAATTCCGTGTCTTAAAGTCAGGCTTGTGTCGAGTAATCTTGCACTATTCGATCGTTTTTTAACTTTAAAGATCGCCTTCAGCCCTTCATGAGATCCAACGTATTATAAATTCACATGCCCTGGATGTCCGGGCTCTTACGTTGGATCGACTCGGAGGTTGCTGAGGGTCATATTGTAGCCATTTGGTTAATTAGCTTCCGTACAGGTCAAAGGATAAAACAACCAGATTTTCCAATATCAGAAACCACTCAATAATATGCAAGACTGAAATTAAAAAAGAACATTTACATATTTGATTATGTAAAACATACCTGACCAACTAACAACGCTTGAGTCGTTATATATTAAAAGACTGGTGCCCTCATTAACGGTAATTGTCCTCGTCACCTCTGTACCTGGCATAGTTGTCGTCGCTTCTCAGGTGCCAACTGTAACTCATTCCATCTTCACCTCTGATCATGGACGGTTGGTGTTTTTAGTAGTCTCTCTTTTTATTTACTGCTCTTTTAATCTTTTTTAGACTTTATTTTTAAAATTGTGAATTCCTTTTAACTTTATATGATTTTAATATGTCTTTGTATTTTATTCACAGACTGATGATGCACACAGTTGTGCGAAACGTCTCACATGTAATAAACTTGGCCTTTTAAATATAGTATCATGGACTCCTTCTGGACTTTATATATATATATATATATATATATATATATATATATATATATATATATATATATATATATGTATATAATATTTTATTTTAATTTTATATTCATTTTGGGCCTTAAAATCATGACATGATGAATGCGTGATTCTATAATTGATGGAGAAGTGGAACTGCCGTAGATTTGTTTTCAATTCACATTATTTAAAGAAAGGAGACAAGTGTCCCTAAATGCTGATACCAAACGGAAGTGGGGCATAAAAAAATGGAGGGAAGTGTGAACAAGATTATGGTAATGGCGGGGCGGGGCCGGGCGAGTGTGAAAATCGGCAGGGTGTGGCTGTTGCCGGTCATCCGAAGGAGGATCCAACGGCGCTCCTTTGATGCGTCTTCGGAGAGCTTCGGTCTCTGCAGGACGTCGATATTTGGCGCTTCTTGTTCTTCTTCTTCTTCTTCTTCTTTTGTTGTAGGACGTCATGCACAATCGACGGACGGAAATATGGCAATGGGCAACAAAGTTTTATTCTTTAAGAAATCAAGACGATGGCCATAGTTGAGACAAGCGTCTCAGTGGCGTGATCGATGCGGTCTTTGCCTGCCACCTCGGTGGCCGCGAATTCGATTCTCGAGCATTCCGTTGAGGGGTGAGAGATGTGTATTTCTGGTGATAGAAGTTCACTCTCGACGTGGTTCGGAAGTCACGTAAAGCCGTTGGTCCCGTTGCTGAGTAACCACTGGTTCCATACAACGTAAAAACACCACACCATACAAACAAACAGTTGAGACGATATCGGCTCTAAATGGACAAATAAATCAATGAACGAGAAAAAATTAGTCGAATGAGTAGTGGCTTAGTCCCTAAAGTAGAGGGGGAACTTTGAAAAGTAATGGATGTTTATGTAGTAATCACTGACCGTTTATATTTAACCTATTTGTTAGTTTATTAATATTACTACTACTACTACTTCTTCTAATACTTACTAGACTTACACGCAAATTTGCATGCATTGTTCCTCGGCGCCTGTGCTTGTAGAAATACCAGAAGACAGCTGTAAAAAAATGGTAGCGCTCGACTTAACTGTCCTTTCTGCCTTGTCTAATGATTATGGTAATCGGAAGCCGTTCCGCTGAGGAACAGTGAGCTTTGCTTTTAAAAGACCCGGCCTCTTCCAGAAAGACCGCCATCATCTTTATGGTGATTTGAGGTTCTCTTGGATGATTCTCCTTATGTCGCTTTCCCTCTGAACATAGCCATAAAACACACACACACACACACACACACTCTGATACACATACACACGTCTGCATGTATGTACGGACCAGCTTTTCACCTATTGCCTTGTCCCCTGAGAGGTGGTAACTCTCCTCTGATTTTCAGAAAGCATTATATACTTTATATAGTATATATATATATATATATATATATATATATATATATATATATATATATACACACACACACACATATATATATATTATATATATATATATATATATATATATATATATATTAATTATATATATAAATTGGATTTCTGACCTGTAGGGGAAACAGTAAGAACTGTGTGTGCTCTCATAATTCCGCGATTACTTCTTCCCTTGATGTGGTGGAGGCGTGGGCCCCTTTCTGACGGCGCACAGCCCTTTATCCCGAGACCATGGAAAAAAAGGGAAAGGAAAAAAAAAAAGTTTTCGGAAACTTGTTTTATTAGTAGTGCACTTATATTGTAATGTTTGGGTTGGCTCTTTTCACCCGTTTCAAACTGCTTGTGGAATTTCTTTCCAAAATTATATGTTTTATGTGTATATGTTTGTATGCTTATAGTACAGTAGATGTGTAACGTCATAGGTAGCATCTAGACCTTGGTAGGTAGCTGTTATTGAACTACATTTTTCCTGGTTTATAAGCGTTTTATTGATCCTATAGTGGGAATTGCAAAGCATTCAGAATATTCCCTAAAAAGTCCAAATTTTTCCTGTTTCATTGCAATTGTGATGCTGTTCTTCCAACGACGCATCATCTGCTTCCTGACGGGTGTTGTTGTTCTTTCCTGGGATTTGTTTGGGGATAAATGCTGTGTGTGTCTATTTTCTTCGTTCTGTTGCACTTCTTTGTTTCTATAATTGCTGACAAATATGTGGAAAGTGAGGCCTTATTATTATTTTTTTTTCTATCACAGTCATCCTATTCGACTGGGTGGTATTTATAGTGTGGGGTTCCGGGTTGCATCCTGCCTCCTTAGGAGTCCATCACTTTTCTTACTATGTGCGCTGTTTCTAGGAGCACACTCTTCTGCATGAGTCCTGGTGCTACTTCAGAATGTAGTTTTTTCCAGGTTCCTTCTTCTTCTTCTTCTTCTTCTTATTCTTCTTCTTCTTCTTCTTCTTCTTATTATTATTATTATTATTATTATTATTATTGACTGCTACATCACAGTCCTCCAATTCGACTGGGTGGTATTTATAGTGTGGGGTTCCGGGTTGCATCCTGCCGTCCTTAGTAGTCCATCACTTTTCTACTATGTGTGCCGTTTCTAGGATCACACTCTTCTGCATGAGACCTGGAGCTACTTCAGCCTCTAGTTTTTCTAGATTCCTTTTCAGGGATCTTGGGATCGTGCCTAGTGCTCCTATGATTATGGGTACGATTTCCACTGGCATATCCCATATCCTTCTTATTTCTATTTTCAGATCTTGATACTTATCCATTTTTTCCCTCTCTTTCTCTTCAACTCTGGTGTCCCATGGTATTGCGACATCAATGAGTGATACTTTCTTCTTGACTTTGTCAATCAACGTCACGTCGTCTATTTGCACGTATCACCCTATCCGTTCTGATACCATAGTCCCAGAGGATCTTTGCCTGATCGTTTTCTATCACTCCCTCAGGTTGGTGCTCGTACCACTTATTACTGCAAGGTAGCTGATGTTTCTTGCACAGGCTCCAGTGGAGGGCTTTTGCCACTGAATCATGCCTCTTTTTGTACTGGTTCTGTGCAAGTGCCGGGCATTCACTTGCTATGTGGTTTATGGTTTCATTTTTCGTATTGCACTTCCTACATATGGAGAGATGTTATTTCCGTCTATCGTACTTTGAACATATCTGGTTCTTAGGGCCTGATCTTGTGCCGCTGTTATCATTCCTTCAGTTTCCTTCTTTAGCTCTCCCCTCTGTAGCCATTGCCAATTGTCATCGCTGGCTAGTTCTTTAGTCTGTCTCATGTATTGTCCGTGCATTGGCTTGTTGTGCCAGTCCTCTGTTCTTTCTGTCTTTCTCCTGTCTCTGTATATTTCTGGGTCTTCGTCTACTTTTATTAGTCCTTCTTCCCATGCACTCTTTAGCCACTCGTCTTCACTGGTTTTCAGATATTGCCCCCAGTGCTCTGTTTTCAATGTTGACGCAGTCCTCTATACTTAGTAGTCCTCTCCCTCCTTCCTTTCGTGTTATGTATAGTCTGTCCGTATTTGCTCTTGGGTGTAGTGCCTTGTGTATTGTCATTTGTTTCCTGGTTTTCTGATCTATGCTGCGGAGTTCTGCCTTCGTCCATTCCACTATTCCTGCGCTGTATCTGATTACTGGCACTGCCCATGTGTTTATGGCTTTTATCATATTTCCGGCGTTGAGTTTTGACTTGAGTATCGCCTTGAGTCTCTGCATATATTCTTTCCTGATCGTGTCCCTTCATCTCTTGGTGTTTTATATCTCCTCCTTCCTTATTCCCAGGTATTTGTATCCTGTCTCATCTATGTGTTTGATGTTGCTTCCATCTGGTAGCTTTATCCCTTCAGTTCTCGTTACTTTGCCTTTTTTGTATGTTGACTAAGGCGCATTTTTCTATTCCAAACTCCCATTCTGATGTCCCCAGATACAATCCTTACAGTCTGGATAGGGTATCTATTTCCTTGATGCTCTTACCTACAGCTTGATGTCGTCCATGAACATCAGATGGTTGATTTTGTTGCCTCTTTTCTTGAGTTGGTACCCGCGGCATCCATCTTCTGTAGTACTTTTGTCATGGGAATCATGGCTACTACGAAGAGTAGTGGGGACAGTGAGTCGCCCTGGAAGATCCCTCTCCTGATATTAACCTCTGCTAGTCTTATTCCAGAGCTTGTAAGTATTGTATTCCAGTTGCACATTGTATTTTTGAGGAAGCTGATGGTATTTTCCTCTGCCCCATATATTTTCAGGCATTCTATTAGCCATGTGTGTGGTATCATGTCGAAGCTTTCTTATAGTCTATCCATGCCATGCTTAGGTTGGTTTTCCTTCTCCTACTGTTCTTCATTACCATTTTGTCTATCAGGAGCTGGTCTTTTGTGCCCCTACACTTCCCTTCTGCAGCCTTTCTGTTTGGTATGGATGGTGTTTGTCTCCTCTAGGTAGTTGTATAGCTTTCACTGATGATACCTGTTAGTACTTCCACATTATTGTAGGCAGGTGATAGGCCTGTAGTTACTGGCTATATTTCCCTTACTCTGTCTTTTTGTACTAAGGATGTTCTTCCTGTGGTCATCCATTTGGGTGCTTGGTGATTTGAGATACAATGCTGGAGTTGTTCTGCTATTCGTGGGTGTAGGGCCTTGAAGTTTTTGAGCCAGTATCCATGGACTTCATCGGGACCTGGGGTTTTCCAGTTTGGTATTTTCTTTAGTTGGTGTCTGACTGTGTCTGTCGTGATCTCCGTTAATCTTTGTTTTATTCTCCCTGTTTCTTCTTCCTTGACTTCCTGGAGCCATGTTGCATGTTTGTTGTGTGATACCGGATTGCTCCATATGTTTTCCCAGAGTCTCTTACTTGGTTCGGCTTCAGGAATTTCTGGGTGGTTGTCTTCCCCTCTTAGTTGGCTGTATAGTCTTTTCTGGTTGGTTTCCGAATAGTTTGTTCTGTTGGTATCCTTATTCCTGTTCATGTACCGTTGGATCTTGTGTGCTTTTGGCCTTAAGCCTCTGTTTTACATCTTCTATTGTGTTGTTTAGTCCCCTCTCTTGTACTTTGTATTTCTCGTTGAGTTCCTCCCTGGTTTTTCTCTTGCTCTTAGCCTTTTTTCTGCCATCTCTTTCAGTTTACTCAAGTCAGATCTCATCACCATGATTTGCTTTTCCAGGCGCCTTTTCCAAGGAGGTTGCTGTTTTGGTTTCTGTTGGGTTGGTTGTGACGGTGGTGTTGGTGTTCGCATCCCCATCAGTTCTGCTACTAATCTTGCTCCTGCATATGTCAAGTTATTTGTTTCTGTGATACTGGTGGTGTGTATTAGGCCCATTATTTCATTGACCTCACGTGTTTTTCTCCCTTAATTTCTTGGTGTTGTAGGCTTTCATGGAGGGGATCTTTGTTCTCTCTGTATCTGGCTCCATCCATTGTCTAATCTTTTCTACACCCATTCCGTCCTCTCTGTTACTTCGTCGGTGTTTCTTCGTGTGTCGTTGTTTGATACTTCATCCTCCCTGTCGTCTTCTGTGGCATCGTCTCTCAGTTTCGTCTTCGTGTAATTCGTTGTCGTGTGACATTTCCCTTTCCAGTTCTTCTCTTTCTGTTTGGGGAGAGCCAGTTCTTTTTCTTTATGTTCCTTACTTGGTCTGCCAGCCTCTGCTCTGTTTGGGGGGTGTTATTCCTCTCATTCCAGATGTTGATCAATCTTCTTCTATTATCCTCTCTCCGTCGGGTTGCTTCTGATGTAGCATCTCCATATTTTCCTTATTTTCTTCTCTAGTCCATTTCTTCCTTTTTTTGCCTCTGTAGCTCCAATCTCAGGCTGTTGATTACTTTCGTTGTGGTGATCAGTTGGCTGGATGACGACCTCCAAGTACCTGACCGTCTTCCCCTTCAATTGGGTTGAATAACCTGGTTGCCGGACGAAGCTCCTCTGTTGCCAGAGGTTCCATTTACGTCGTTGTCGTTTATTCCTTCATTTCTTTCCATCATTGCTGAGTTTTGCTATTTAACCCATAGCTGGACCCTACCCCATCAGGGATAAGTACTCATTTACAGCTGAGTAGACTGAGGAAATTAGGTAAAGATCCTTTCCCAAGGATCAACGCCGAGGAGAGCGGTCACCCATCCAAACGACTGACCAGCCCCAATGTTGCTTAACTTGACTTAAGTCTATTGAAGACCTAACCAACTCCTCCACGCGCACATATTTTATTATTATTATTATTATTATTATTATTATTATTATTATTATTATTATTATTATTTGCTCTTCTAAGGCATATCTTAAATTCTACAGTTTACGTGCTTTTGCGGCGAAGGATAGTCTAAAAAATTATTTATCTGATTCTAGTCAGATATTCCTGAGTCATTTATATGCAGTTTCTTTTGCGTTTGTTTATACGACGGGGACGAAGTTGGAAGTAGAATCAGTCAAATTTTTTTTTCCGAAGGGAATGATAATACTGTCGTTCGTGCTCTGACGTTTATTGCCTAAAGATTTGATTCACAATGTTCCACGTTCATTTCATAAAGTTTCTTTGACAAACGTGGAACGTTTGTTTCTAGGAGCTGTCTTACACAACCTAAAACGTTTGGATTTCACGTTGCTGTCTTACGCAACCGTCAACGTACATAACATGCCCCCGTCTTTCACACCTTTAAACGTTTATTTCTTAGAGCTTTCACAGTTGAGGCTTCGTTTAGTGAGTTGTTTTGCACAACCAGATCACGAGGTTTGAAGTACATTGTATCTTTAGTCAGCATGGGAATTTCCCATTCGTCAACAATGAGTGTGACCCACGCTCTGCGTGTAGAGGAATTCAGCTTGGGTGTCAACCTCATAACATAACGAGGCACCTCGAACTGTGACTTAAATTGATCTGTAACGTGTCATTATTTATGCTCAAGTTCGTTATTAGACTCCGTTTAGGGCTTGAAAGCGGTTATAATTTGATTGTAAAGTAGGAACACTATAATTTGAAGTAGACCGAGATTTTCTGCTCATTTTATACGATGAATTTTGTATTTTATTTCGTAGAGATAGATTTGAGAGGTTTGAGTGAAGCACAGTCTGTAGTTGAATTTGGGTATATTTTTATCCTGGATGGATGTAGGGATGCAGTGTATTAAAACATATATTTAATGGTCCAAATTATCGTTGCTCCGAAAGTTTCAGGAAACAAATCTTTATGCGAGGAAAAATGTAGGCAGTGTGTGCGATATAGCATAGAATTCGGGAAGGCATAGCAGTAAAGAACGGAATGTTTTAAGGTTAGTTTGGATGAAGAATTTCGTAGATGAATACCATTACATGAAGTGTTAATGATATAAAGCAGAATCATTGTTGCTTACCTGAGAACAGTAACAGGAGTCGGCTGCCACAAGGTAAGGGGCGGGAGTGGGATTGGGGGGGGGGGGGGGGTTGGAAAGGGAGCAGAGGCTCTCCTTACGTCTGACTTACCTGTCCGGAAATCCAAGTGACTCGGTATTTAATTTCGAGTATCGCGAACGCGTGGTACCGCTGCCGTTCTTCACATTCTTCTGCCTTAAAATGGCTTGGCTTACGGCGATTGGATTATAGCGTGTATTGTATGTATATATATTTCTTTTTATATCGTTGTTTGTTTATTTTTGCATTTATTTTCGTTACCTATGTTATTTTGATTCCTCTTTCTTTCTCTCCAATATATATATATATATATATATATATATATATATATATATTTATGTAATATATATATATATTATATAATATATATATATATATATATTATATATATATCTATATATATATATTATGCGCAATACATACATACTAGAGAGAGAGAACGTAGATCAAAATAAAAGGATAGGCAAAGAACTTAAATGCAATAAATGCAAAAATCACGGAAAAACGATCTGAAAATAAAGAAATAATTGTATATATTGTACACACACAGGCACACATATATATATGTTATATATGTGTGCCTGTCTCTATATATATGCATAGATATAGATAGCTATACTCGTGTATATTTACGAAAATGACGAAGCGCTGCAATTAGTATCGTAGGCTTACATTATGTTACAGATGGTATTCATGTTCTTTTACATGGCGTGTTGTAATGTTAAGGGAAAGGGGAAATGTAATAATAACAGGCAGCGTGGGAGGCGGCATTTTTCTATTATTCGACAGTCGCTTTGTCAGCTGTCGAGAGAGAGAGAGAGAGAGAGAGAGAGAGAGAGAGAGAGAGAGAGAGAGAGAGAGAGAGAGAGATTTGTGTCTGAGAAAGAGGATTTTCCTTTATTTTTTACAGGTGTGGACCTGACAGTATAGAATTAACTATTTTAAGTAAGTAGAAACATGTCAGTTTTAATTCAGATTGTTTTCTGATGTATCTGTATGTGGTATATATATATATATATATATATATATATATATATATATATATATATATATATATATTTGTGTGTGTGTGTTTGTATATGATTGTGCGAGCGACATTGGTTTCTTCAGTGTTTTCTAGATGTGTCTGGGAATGTAGAGATATTGCTAGTGGAGTAACAGGTATTTTCCACTGGGAAAACTCCCAAGATTTCATGTTTTGAATTGCAGTGATGTTATTGTAATATCGACATCGTTGCATCATTCAGGAGTGATTGCGTATTTTGCGCAACTCATGACGAGTTTATCGACGATAGAGACAGCGATGAATGCATATAGGAACTATCTTTTTACACACTTAGACTCAGCGTCCTGGTCTTCCTCAATTATTTTGACAACAATATCTTCCTAGTTTTTCAACTGGATTCATTTTGACGACAGATGATGAATGTTGTCTTTGCTCTCGCATCAATCATCTTGCCACCTGAGATTTTGTGTCCGCTTAGGATTTGGAAAGTAATTTTACGTAAGTTTACTCAGCTTTGTCGCTTTTTTTTTAACATATAGAACTCAATATGTGCATTCGAGCAATGATACTCATTCCTTTGTGTTTGTGTGTTTGTGTGTTTATGCGTATCCCTAATGCAACAGATTTTTTCTTTTTTTAAGTTTGGCCGTGTTTTATGGAAGTGTATGATAATTTTGTTGAATAATTAACCCGCCTGACTGAGAAAGTCGCCACAGTGACATGCTGAGAGAAAGAGTTCGTCACGCATAATGTGTAATGTGAAATTGACTTATAATGAAGTTTTGCCATTCTTTACTGGATCGTTAGTGGAAAGTGACAGCGTGTTTTTTTCTCTCATAAATTTTTATAAGATATATATGTAGAGATTTTTATGACTAGATTGTTTATACCTCTCCGGGATAGGGAGATCACCTTGTCGATGTCTTCTGTGTGGACGTAGATGTTTGTGGTTATCAGTTGAGGACAGTGAGAAGGATCATGCAGACTTTTCACGTTCAAATTCTTGGCTCACCTGTAATTGGTTGCATTGGGTCACTGTCAGCTGGGCGGGAAGCCACACTGGTAAGCAAGTCTAGCACTGATGCAATCATCGCCATCATTATCTTTCGCCGCCCGCAAGGTGGTGTAACCTTTTTCTAAAAAAAATTCATAGTATATAGGCCGACTGCTCACGACAGTTCGCAACGATTCTGCCAATATGAGTGAAAGATGTTTAGTGGTGTGAGGTTATGAATTAGAGAGAGAGAGAGAGAGAGAGAAAGGGAGAAGATAGAGAGAGAGAGAGAGAGAGAGAGAGAGAGAGTGAATTTGTAACTCCTACAACTTTGTCGAGAGAACACAGGTGCTTCTGTTAGTTCCTTATTTACAGAGGGCCTTAATGGCCGGTGGCATTGTTTACCGTCACAGCTGAAAGGAGTTTGAAGGGCTGGGGATTTAGAGAAGGATGTATTGGGGCGGTGGTTGGGGGGGGGGGGTGCCGAGGAGGGAGAACCTGCTGCATGAAAGGTTGCAAGGCATTAAGTGGCTTTAGAACATGTGTTCTCTCCTCAGGAAAATAAACTTTGAGGTTGGGAAGATGGTAAAGACTTTTGTGTCTCAACCAGCTCTTGTTTTGTTTTCTGGGATGTTGGGTGTTGCCACAGATGAGAAATAGAGAAAAACGTATAATGTTGGAATTAGTGAATTGTAAAGTTACTGTGGATCTGTTCTTATTGGTGAAGTAATGAAAAATTCGGGTACGTTGTTTCTCAGAGAGTGTGTGTGTGTGTGTGTGTATATATATATATATATATATATATATATATATATATATATATATATATATATATGATGTTGCGAATTAGAAACATTAGTTGAATTAAGTATTTTCCCAAGAAAAGGTCCAAGTAATATGATGAACATCGTTACATGGGCAACAGAATACTATCTGAAACCAACTTTTTAAAATATACATTATTCCCTAAACTCCTAACCCTCCCCCTCCCTTCCTTATTCGTCTTGTCACTTCCTACCCTAAGCCAGCAGACTGTATAAGAATGCTTCCATTTCTCCACTCATAAATCTTAAAAGGATATTGCCGTAATCATGACGTACCATCGTGCGACAGACCGTCTTTACTTGCACGTTTTCTGGTATTTTATGTCAAGCGGCATTTTAACGAATCAGGATCTCTCTCTCTCTCTCTCTCTCTCTTAGTGGCGGTGTATCCACTCCTCATTAGAGATGAAGGGATATGCTGCACTTCTCGTGTCTTCTTGAGGTTTTTGGGGGACTGGCCATGTGGTATTTTGTATGCAAATCCTGTTGGTTAACCGAGTAATGAATCTTCCTACAACAAAACAAATGTGTTGTATGAAAATGCCTTAATCTGCTTTTGATTCTAGTCTGGAGAATCTTGCCATAATCTATTAAATTGAAGTCTGATAACATTTATCTTTACGACGTATCTTAATTCAGTCAAATGGTCTGAACAGCGACCTCACCAAGTGACTTCCATCATGCTCTCACATTCAAAGTTCTGCTGTCATCTCATCTCATCTCTTCTCGCCGATACGCCCGAAGGACTCCCGTTTCAGTAGCACTGGTATGGAGGCTATTCATGGGAAATAGGTCAGATCGTTGATGTAATTCTAAATACTTGGTAAGCTTCATTTACAGGGTAAGTGCCGCCAGTGTACCTCACCTAAAGTAATGCCTACAGTGCACCGTGTGAAGCGCACTGTAGGCATTACTTCGGGTTCTTTGCAGTGTCCCTTCGGCCCGTAGCTGCAACCCCTTTGATTCCTTTGACTGTCCTTCCATTCATATTCTCTTTCCTTCCATCTTGCTATCCTCCCTCTCCTGACAATTGTTTCATAGAGCAACTGCGAGGTTTTCCTCGCGATAGGCCTTTGGCCTAAATTCTATATTAAATTCTATTCAACAGCAAACGTCGATTGCAATGCATCGTATAATTATAGTTTAATGATGTGTTATATTTATATTTTGTAACAAAGTATCGGTCGGCGATGGAATGCAAGTAGTATATGAAACATTATGCCTTGTCTGTGCATTCGAATACTGCGTCTTGATGAACCTTTTTGTCCAGTAGGCTGTTTAGTAGCATTAGGGTGTCGATTGTTCGTTCTTTTGTCGTCTTTCTGCTCACGAGAGAGAGAGAGAGAGAGAGAGAGAGGAGAGAGAGAGAGAGAGAGAGAGCTTAGATTAGATTAAGAGGGGGAGAGAGAGGGAGAAGAGAGAAAGGTTAGATTAGATTAAGAGAGAGGGAGAGATTAGATTAGGTTAAGAGAGAAAGAAAGGGTAGGTTAGCTTCTCAGAGAGAGAGAGAGAGAGAGAGAGAGAGAGAGAGAGAGAGAGAGAGAGAGAGAGAGAGAGAGAGCATATATTTGGATAAGAGGGAGAGGGAGCAGTTGCAGAACTGTGTATATACTTGAGAGATAGAGAAGGGGGGGTGGGGGAGAGGGGTGGAAGAATGCGTGCGTAATGTGACTTCATCTAATTATGGCGACATTTCGATCCAGCAGAGCTATGCGACTGTAACGGAATCTTTCTTACTACTGTTTGGGAGGGGCTCATTCCTTTGCGTTGATATTGTCTGCGCTTTTGTTTGTTTGTAGACATTCAAACTTTTTCGTGTGTAATTTTTTTTGTGCGTGTATGATTGTAGATTGTAATCAAGATTTGTATCTTTGCTACGTGTATTAATGTAGATAGCTCTTTTAATATGTTGTTTTGTTCGCAAATATCCCTTAAGTCTTGACTTGTGTGTGCGATATGTGTCAATTTGAATTGATTTACGTCATTTTTTATAAATGTGAATGAGACTAGCGACAAAAGAAATAGTAACAAATAAAGAAATGAATTTGTCTATTATGGTTATACGGAGACAAGGTTTTTGGTGCTTGGAAGGTTTGTTTGTTTCCTTCTGTCCCTGGACAATGCCAGGATTCGGTAAAATGGCTTTATTACTAATCGGTTTCTTCTGGCATATCTACCTGGTGCTGCTATTGGCTATTCTAGTTATGTAAATAATATAAATATTAATGGTATGTTTATTGTCTTATTAAAAGTAAAAAAAATTTTATCAATTGATTTCATTTTTATTCAGTAAAATGGCATTACAGCAACTATGGTCATCGGGGCCGAGGTAGCTTGCAAAAGAATGGTAACCCTACTTCCTGGAGTTCAGAGTAAAAGCGGCAAGTGTTCCTTGCGAGATATTCTTCCGTTGTCGAAATGACCACAACTTTGTAATCTGAATTCTTAGTGTGTTCATAGTAGATTCACATCAACCTGAGGGATACTTTTGAAAGACGTATCCCTCAGGAGAGGTGGAGCATACAACCTGCCTATGTGAACTCTCGAGAAAGACAGAGTTTACACTTACAGCCCTGTGATTTTCTGATTAACAACCAATCAGGAGCGTCGTAAGGGACTGTCCTAGACATCAGATGCATGGTTGATGTGAATCTACTATAGTTCTAATGTAACAGGTCACGGGAAGTGGAGAGAGACAAGGAAGGTAATAGAACGGGAGACGGGACTTCATTCGGGAAAGTGCAGTTGCTGAAGAGAAGTGAAGTGGGAATATGGAAAGGGAAGGAAGTGAGGGGAGAAGCGAGTGACGCTGTGGGTGAAAGAAATGGAAGGAAGTGAAAGGAAAAATGAAAGGCGGCCGGAGGACTCACAGGTAAGAAAGCGAGGACAGCATTGTCATCAAATGTAGCGATGTTTGGGAAAAGAGATAAGAAAAGATTTTGTCGTGGGCATAATGGCTGGGATCCGTCATGTTCCCATTACCCATTCCCATAGAATGGGTAATGCCATTTATTCTTCCGTTTTCTTCTCCTAAATCTCATCCTTCTCTTCCATATGTCTGTCTGGTTTAGACGTTCTCGTTCGTTCCTTTTCTCACGGTCATTTGTCCGTACGTAGTCGCGTTCCATTACGAGTTTCGGAGACTCCAGACATACGAGTACATACCGTCAATACATTAAATTTGTCGTTTTGATGTGGCTGACTGAGTCAGCTCTAAACTTGCATAGATATAACAGTGCAGGAAGCAAGGGTGTGTTGCAGGAC
Source organism: Macrobrachium nipponense (assembly GCF_015104395.2). NCBI lineage: Eukaryota > Metazoa > Arthropoda > Malacostraca > Decapoda > Palaemonidae > Macrobrachium > Macrobrachium nipponense. The sequence continues at coordinate 50,892,243 of NC_087201.1, forward strand.
CTGGTATGTCAGCTCTGACGCTGATTTTAATCGATCAGGAGTGTGATGCGAAGTTTTATTCAAATTTTTGTACTTGAAACCAGTGGTTACCTTCCCTAAAGGACCTCCTTGCTGTTGGCGTTTTCCGATTTCTTCACCATTCATTTTATAGCTGTATGTATTACACTCACGGACAAACAAATACTCTTTCTTTGTCTTTGCAATTGGATGACATCAGCGGGCGTATTCACAAGTACGTTCATGCATGTCTTTATGATTTTACCCCAAAATAACATACGTGCACTTACATACGTACTTGAGTAACATGATAACGGTAAAGTGACCGGTAATGATGTAAGATTCAGCTGGAGATAATCAAGCACCTAAAATTTTTGTGTAAATTTAAATGTGAATTTTTAGAGTGGCGTCAGAGTAATGTTTTCAAGTACACCTGATAGCGCACTATAATTGAAAACGGTTACGACTACCACTTTCGTGGTGTTTTTGAAAACTTCTCTGGGTACAGTACTACCGCTGAAGTGGAAAGCATGTGGTGCTCATCGCTTTCGTAAATTTTTCCAAAGTACAACTTCAGCATACCTTGAAGATGTCTTTGATGAAGCTTTCACGAAAACATCATTGACTTCGTTACTGTTTACTTCTAATGTTCATTCGGGAATCGACACATCACAAGTTCGATTTGAGATGCATAGTCCACCGTGAGTCCACCATTTCGTAAAGAATATCTCGAGAAGCTTCTGCTGCAGCTCCAACAACGGGAGCGACTGGAGGTCGAGATTCGGGCGATGAAAAGCAACAGCTGCAGACCTTTCCCTGTCCATTGTGTAACCAATTCCACTTGACTAGCAGTGGACTCTGGACACAGATGGGGCTGTCTACATCCTTTCAAGGAACTGCTCGAGAGACCTCAAGATGAAAGAGGAGGAGGAGGTAGTGAAGGAGGACAATGGTCATCATCCGCCAATCGAAGGCTTCCAGTGACCCTCTATCTCATCCAGTCTCGCTTCTCGGTCCCTTGACTCGCCTCGAGAGTGGAATTGTTCGTGAGTGCATAATATCCGTGTCTTTGTCGTAGTCCTAACATTTGTAGTTGTTTTTGTTTGTGGGGTAGTACTCCAGCCTCTTCTAATTTACACCTTGAATAGCAACAATACCAAGAGCAACTCTGTCGTTGGCGGGTTGATAGTTTATAAGTCTGCGAGTGAGGTCTATAGTTCGAGCTTTACAAGGAAGGGGGTGAATTACAACCTTTGGCGATCTGTTGCATGCAATGAAGACGAGTCTATAAACTTTGGAAGCACCGCATTTCAGTAAAAATTTGTTAATGGCAAATAAATATATGGTGCTGATTAACCGGACTGAAGAGGATGATGATGATAAAAGTATTACTGATGTCAGAATTATGTAGTTTTAATTACGTCATATTATTATTATTATTATTATTATTATTATTATTATTATTATTATTATTATTATTATTATTGAGTGGAAGTGTGTCTTGCGTTGGTCTGCCCTTGTGCTGAGGAAAAGGATTCGCGCTGCCGAGAGCGAAATAAATTGTTACCCATGTAGTAAGGCCTTCAGAAACGCTTTGTCACCGAATGTCATGTTCTGTTAAGATGGCGTTGTTATGGCAGACCTCGGGAAGATTTAAAAGTCGGGTTTTTGCTATTTTTCTTTCAATCTTGATCTTAAAATAAGGTTGACTGTAATTTCTTCTACGTATCTCTTTTACGCAAGTATCTGCATCAAGTTAAATTCTTATAATTGATGGCTTTTTTCTCTAATTAATGCGGGCTAGGGAAACTAGCAGGATCGTCAGCTATAAGGAAACGAGCCGAGTCTTTAGGTCAGCTACAGGGAAAAGATCCGAGTCTTAGGTTAACTACAGTGAAACGAACACAGCTACAGGGAAACGAGCCGAGTCTTTTAGGTCAGGTACAGGGAAACGAGTCATGTCTTTTAGTTCAGCTATAGAGAAACGAGTCATGTCTTTTAGGTCAGTTATAGGGAAAAGAGTCATGTCTTTGAGGTCAGCTATAGGGAAACGAGTCATGTCTTTTAGGCAAGCTACAGGGAAACGAGCAGTATCTTTTAGGTCAGCTATAGTTGAGTTATCCATTTGTGAGACAAATCGAAATTGAGGTTATGAAGTAGAGAGGTCTTCTCTGAGACTGGTATAATCCTTAAACGGAATTATATAAATTCGTAAAGTGTCATGTATAGGTATGTCTCGTAATAAACTGAATTATATCTGCTTGATTATGAATATACGCGTATGCATAAATATGTGCTTTTGATTGTTAATGCAGTAGCAGAGGTAGAATTTCGTAGCCATGCACGTTTTTGCGTTTATTTGATCTAGTCTTTGAGAGCATTTTAAAATTCCATGTCTGAGTGGCGTCTCATAATTGCAATTGAGTGTGGTGGTGGTGTTTTTTTTTTTTTTTTTTTTTTTTTTTTTTTTTTTTTTTTATGGTGGTGTGTTGGCAAGCGAGGAGTCTTTCCCCGTATGCTCATTCCCACGACGTATATTAACAATGCCTCGATTAGCTATATTGTAATCCATCATCTTGCGTTTACCTGGCCCTTTCAGAAGTCCTTCTTGTGAATAATCGTGGCGGTGGCGATAATGGTCGTTGCATCGTGTTACCGATGTCCGTTGAGACCTTCCGTTGCAGTTGTGCGTCGCTATTTGTAAGTCTAGTGTTACAGGTCGTGCTATGCGGCAAGTTGCATGGCCTCCGACGCGGTTCCTTGTGTTCCTTTGGAGGTTCAATGGCTGCACTGGAGATTCGTTTGCTGAAGACTGTTCTCCTGGTTGATCTTCGACAGTCCTTCCTTTAATACACAGACATAATTATGTTTCAATTGCTTTTGTTTCCTATGGTGACCCCAATTTACCTGTCGAGTAACGTAAGTGCTCGATCAAGTGTAATCCCTAATTTGGACATTTGAAAGTTCTCTCTCTCTCTCTCTCTCTCTCTCTCTCTCTCTCTCTCTCTCTCTCTCTCCGCTTGAGTGTATACAATGTGGTGTGCGTATGAATTATGCACATTTGTATTTATGACGTATGTTTATGAGGAAGAGGCAAAAGAAAATAAAAGTATACACACACACACACACACACACACACACACACACATATATATGGATAAATATATATATATATATATATATCTAATATATATTATTATATAGGATGAAGATCCTTCCGCAAATAAGCGACGGGAGATAATGAGACAGAAGGTAATTAAATAACAGATAATTAGGCCATTAATCTTATCTCTCTCTAATAACGTTCGTGATGAATGCGTTCCCTAATGGTGTCCCCGAACTTTTATGCCAGGCAATTAGAGACCCAAAAATGACTCCGAATGCGACGATAACAATTGCGAGAGAAATTCGTTAGTCTTCTAGCAGCTACGTCGGAATGTATCGATACGTCCGGAATGTGTTCAGAACTGGTTCGGGTGAGGGGGATTTTATTGTCACGGGTGGACCAATAATGTTGAGGGCTTGACATACAAGGATGCGTGATATACAGTATGTAAGGTTTATCAAAGAGCTTTATTGTTGCAGTTTTGTTTATATATATATATATATATATATATATATATATATATATATATATATATATATATACTAATGTATGTAATGTGTATCGTATGACATATTGATTTTATAGTCGTTGTGTTTGTGGTTATATGTCTGAAGAATTTTTTTTCTTACTTCTGGGCTAATGTAGTTATTTTTGTTTTCGGCGGGGCGGCCAAAAAAAAAACAAAAAAAAACAAACTTTTTTTTTTTTTTTTAATTTGGATTAATTTAGCAAAATATACGTGTTTTCCTACAAGTAGAGTATGCGTATACTTTCAGATAAATATTTTTCTGGGGCGACTGCGCGTATTTTTGGAGAGCAGTTTCGATACTTAACCAGATAGAATTCTATAAAATGTACTAACTATATAGCTCTATTGTATTTCCTAGTTTGTGATCTTTATGGATCGATTTTAATGTTAATTATAATATTTTATGGACTATCTTGGGATCAGGCGCCCTTCCGTTTTTCCTTTCAATTTTTGTTTTAATCGCAGCTTTGTTTGGGGCATTAGTTTCGTCGGTGACCGCTCCATTATGCGCTTCGTGTTTATACTTTCCTCGTAGAGGTCCCATTTCATCGTCATATCCTGTAGCTTTTTCCCTCCGGTCCTTTTTGCCAATCTGCTTGTCCCTTATTCCCTTTCCTGTCTTCTTTTCATCTCGAGTTTATGCTGTCGTCATTTTTGTTTACGCCACTTCTGGTCTGTAGGCTTCTGTGTCATTTTACGAGTCCTTCTATTCGCTGTGGTGCGGCTCCGACCCTTTGTCATTCCTCCTTTATCAATATTTTTATTCCCTTCGGCTGACGTTTACGTGCTCGGCCACCTTTGTCCAGCAAGCGGCTCGTGCGTACGAGTTCGGCTCCTTCTGCAGCCACGCTGTTCTGTTGAGGATGATGGTGGCTACGATTTCTGCCAGGAGGGTTTTGTAGCTTTCCTTCTCAGCTGACTCGCAGTTTGTCGAGGATTGTTAGCATGCTGAAGCTCCTGCTGCCGATGATGGTCTTTATTTGGGACCTTTACTCCTCTGCTGCTGCTTATTTACAAATACGGCTGCTGCTGATACTAATAAGTTCCCATGCACTTTCTTTTCTTCTCTACTGGTGCTTATTCTTATTTACAAATACGACTGCTACTAATGCTAATACATTTTCATGCACTCTTTCCTGCTGCAGCTATTAACAGGCAATAAATGGTACTATTGCTGCTGCTGTTAGTATTACTTCAGATGTCCATGTGCTTAGCACCACTGCTACATCTTTACACTCTGTAGCCATTTTATGAAACATCTCCCCGTGCCGTCAGTTCTTGTCAGCTTCTGTAGAGATGTATACTCAGCGTTGTCCTCAGGGGTTTCTCAAGGCTGCGGTTGTCGGAAATAATCTGGCTTTATAAAGAAGCAGGCGTAGAGTAATACTTTATGTATTAACATTTATTTTACTTCAATCATTTTAATGGCGATAATTGTCGTGTTTTCTTTTGTATTTATATGAATCAATATGTGAATTATATCCATTTATATATTATTTTACTCGCTTTTTAGTTTTCTGTAAAAGAAAACTATGGAGATGGCTTTGTCTGTCCCTTCGCACTATTTCTGTTTGCTCTCAGACCCTAAAAACTACTGAGGCTAGAAGGTTGCAAATTGGTATGTTGATCATCCATCTTTCTGTCATCAAACACGCCAAATTGCAGCCCCCTAGCTTCAGTAGTTTTTATTCTATTTAGGTTAAATTTTTCTATGATCCTCTGTCTAGCAACGCTACAGTTTTCAACAATACAGGCCATCACCAGGCCGTGGCTAAAAGTTTCATGGGGCATCGCTGAGAGCTTTATAGACCGTGGCTGAGTTTCATACAGCATTATTCGTTGTACAGAAAACTCGATAACGCCGAAGAAACTGGCGGATTTTTTTTTTTTTTACTTGTTTTACCGTTATCTCCAAATATATCAAGATCTTGTTTCTAAATAGAATGAACGGAGCTGCAGTCAGTTAAAGGAACACTTTTAATATCTCTGTCAGCAATAATACCAGTAACAGTAATAGCAGTTATAAGAGAAGAGAAACGCCCAGACAACGGTAATTTTATTGTTATCAGACTGCATCACCATTCTTATTATATTTTATTCATAGAACAGTAATAAGTCATGATACAACATGGCTGCAACCATTTTAAAGGTACAATCTGAGCGCTGCAAAGTATGTCGACGTATGCATCTTGATCAAACCAAGTACGAAGACTTGTCGACCGTAACGATGAAATATCGGCTGCCTCGTTCCGCGAATCTGAATGAGTTCATAAGGTGAAGTGTCACGGCTCTTGTGCACATTCGTACCCCAAGCACCGATGAATAACTTGAGATGGACACCTGCGTCATTCCATGACCAGATTTGCTCTACAAGACTGTTACTTCAAAGGTAAACCGCTTTTTATCCACTTTTCTCCTCTGTTTTTCTGGATGACTTTATCTTCAAAAGGATTTCCATTTATACGTCGCAGAAGCATCAATTGTTCAGTGTTTAAATCCTGTATTGGAAATGAATACTTTGGTCTCTAACAATGTTCAGTCAGTATTTTTTCCAGTTGCAGTGACCTTTCGAACTCTATTATAAATGGAAGTTTGTTATAAATTTATGAAATATACCAGCTAATTACGCTTCAAAAACCGTAATGTGTAATTCAGGTCTAACGAAGCCCTGTTATTTTTTATTTTTTCCTATTTTATCGATATTTTGGTTTCAGACTGAATGTTGCTTCCCAGGTGTCGCTTTTGAAGTTCTAATTGCACTTATTTCAAGATAAAAAGGCGTTGATAAAATGAGTTATTTATTTTATACAGCAAACGTCATCATTTCAAACAGGTGCAGAACTGATGATAAATCTAGTTCAGTATTTTGTTTCCACTGGTGTTTGAAATAAACGGGTTGTTTTGTAGGTCAGAGGCTGTGTTTCAGTAGAAGTTACCGTCTTCATCTGTGATTATGTTCCTATTTTCCTTCTCTTTCTGCGATGAGGCCCCCCCCTCCCCGGCCCCGAGCCGCCCCCCCTCCCCTTTTTCCCCTTTTCCCTCCCTTCCCTTTATCATCATCCACCTATTTTACGTCGCCGTTTCGACGCTAGACATTTGCGTTATATTTATATATATAATATATTATTATATTATTAATATATTATAATATATATTTATTATCTATTATATACTATATATACTATTATAATATACATACACATACATACATTCATACATCCCCCCTCCCCCCGTGAAAGAATATCCATTCAATTGTTCTTTATTGGACTGTATCTGTTAGTTCAGGAGACCAAAATGATTTTATTAATGAATTCGTTATCTTTAGGGAAAGAGATCGTGTGCCACGTGGTTTCTTTGAAGCCATTTTTTTGTTAAGCGAGGGGGGGTGGGTGGGGTGTTGGGGGTGGCGGGGAGGCATCTGCTTCATATTGATCTTGACGGTTGTATGTCAGGAAACATTAAAGGAGGAGGGCGCCTTCTAATTTTTATGGGCTGTTGCTTTTAAGCCTTCGATTTATATCGGGAATGGGAAAGGGACTTCGGTCAACAACTGATCAAGGATAAGGTTCCTGGAGGAGAAAACGCTGATTAGCGGATGCCGCCAGAAAATAGATGCTCTGCAAAGAGGGTTTTAACAAGCGTAGAAAAATGTTTTTTGGATGGGAAGTGGAAATGGCAATGTCATTGGAACGGAAGATCAGAATCGAACACTCTAGAACGGTCTTGGAAAGTTCAGTTGGTAAAAAAGGAAAATTGGAGATTCTGTGGAACGGTCAGTGAGAACTAAATTAATTCTGTACAACTGAATGGGAAAATCAAGGGTTCTGTGGAACCAAGAAATGAAAAAAGAAAATCTGTGCTTTAGGCCATGCTTCTGCAATATTTTGCTACAGAACGTCCGATATATAGGTGGCTAAAAACGATGAAGGAATTTACCATAATTATTCGTGGAAATCACCGAAGACAAAGGAATAAATGAAACCTTGAAGTAAGTAAAGTTAGAAAAAAACCTGAAAGTAGGCATTTTATTGAACTTGAACAAATGTTATACTCATCTTGCATTTTTCTAAAGATCTTGGAACTGGAAACGATTTTTCTTGTTTTCAGTTTAGCAATGAAAAGGAGAAGAGAGCGAGAGTAAAAGCGACATCACGAAATTTTAATTGCCGTCGATGGGGAACTGCAAGAGAATAATTGAACGAACTTCAGAAACTATCAAACTGTTATTCACCGACGGAAGTGAAAGAGAGAAAAGACATCGAATCGTCCTCTCAGTTAATGAGAAAGAAGAATTCAGCAGAAGAGGGGAAGAAGGGGAGGCAGAGTCATTATTTGAAAGGAGAGACTGAAGAGACTCGGAAGCGGCCCGCTCTGAAGTAGGGGTTTAAGTGGGACTCGAGTAGGGAAAGGGGAATGCAAAAGTGAAAACCCCTTTCGAATAAAGGGGATGTGATACGTCTTAAATAAAGGGGATATGATACTCTCAAGGGGTTCTTCAGGGAGGGGTAGGATGCAGGGAGAGGGGGGGGGGGGTTTGAGTGACACCAGAGAAAAGGGTGCAAAAGCTTCAGAGGACGAGATGGGATAATCGTCAGTGCAGTCGCAGGCTGCTTTTGTCACTATGCGTAAAAGAAGACAGAGAGAAGTCGAAATCGGGGTACAGATTAATTGCTTGACATATTTGTTTATGCAGCTTTGGTTGATTAATACGAAGTGTCTTTTCGTTTAATTGGTGTTCATTTGACTTCAGATAGGTTCCCTCATTCAAATTGGGATTTATATTCAAGTGGCCAAAGAGTACCCAGATCGTGTTTCGATGGATGTCCTCAGGTGATTTTTGTGATCGGCCTTCAGCCTTCCAGTCATTTTGATATGTAAGATTGTACTGCTGTTTTCCCATGTGTGTTTCGAAGGTATGAAAGACATTTTTAAATAAAAGGACTTTGTCATGTAAGTGATTTAATATTACCTCTGGTAGTGTCCTTTAACGGTAAGTAGATATTTTTGAAATTAGATATTGAAGCTTTAATATGCCCTACAAAAAAAAAAAAAATCCATTAAAGGATGAAAGACGCCAGACTGTCTATTTGTTTAACTCTTACATTAGATGATTGGAAGAGCCGTCTTTGTCTCCATCATATCTCGGGTGAAGGAGATTGAAGTTGAAGGGTGTGGCGGAGGTCTACGTGAGGGGAGGACACTGGGGCAGTCTTCTTTTCGTGTTCCCCTCATCGTGACAGGTTCTAAACTATGAACGGTGGAGGTTGTCACCCATTTGCAATGTGATGGAATGGAATGGAAGTTGAGGCCAAAGGCCAAGCAATGGGGCCTATGATGTCACTTAGCGCTGGAAAGGATATTAATTAAGAGGAGGCAGGTTTGAAAGGAGTAACAGGAGGAAAACCTGGCAGTTGCACCATGAAATGATTGTTAGGAGAGGGTTGATAGCAAGGTGGAAGTGAAAGGGGTTGCAGCTATAGGGACCGAAGGGACGCTGCGAAGAACCTTTAGTAAGGCCTACAGATAGATATACTCAGAGAAAAGCAACACCATTATCCCGATTGCTGTTTGAAGTGCTGAGCCTCGGTAACGTTTCACCGATTACCTGTAATGGAGCAGACCTTATGGCTCGCTTGGAAAATAACGTCAAGCCCCTCGCTGCTGTGACAGATGTGATTTGAAATAATGGAATTGTAATACTCTCTCTCTCTCTCTCTCTCTCTCTCTCTCTCTCTCTCTCTCTCTCTCTCTCTCTCTCTCTCTCGAACACTTGTGTTGTGATCTGTAATATGAATAAAGGTACCATTCATCTGTTGGTGGCATTTGTCAGAAATTTGTCTTAATTCAAAATGTCATTTAATTTTAGTGATATTTAGCAATGATCTATTTTGACTTTAATTTTTTTCAGTATTTTCCTTGATGCTTTTTTTTTTTATCGTGATTCCGCCTATTATTGCTACTACTGCTGCTACCACCACCACCTTGTTTCTCCCGTAGGGGCGTTACTGCCGTCAGTGCACCTCATGTCGTGCACTTTAGGCATTATTATTTAAGGTTTAATGCAGCGTCCCTTCGGGCCCTAGTAGCGACCTTTTTCATTCCTTTTATTGTACCTCTTTTCCTCCATCTTCTTATCCACCCTCTCCTAACTATTTATTTATGGTGCAACTGCGAGGTTTTCCTCCTGTTACAACTTTCAAACCTTTTTGTTGTTAGTTTCCATTTCAGCTCTTGAATGACCTCAAGGGTCCCAGTGCTTGCTTTTGGCCAAAATCCTATACTCTACCATAATCAAAGAACAGCAAACAGTGTTGAAATAGTGAGCGGTTTTCTAAACCAGTTCCCTCGAAAGCTCAAGTTTCGGCACAAGCTTGTGGTCCTCGAAGAAGTAGGCCTCGTCAACAAAGGTGGCTGAGGGTGAGGCAGGTCGGCTGTCGTCCATTTACGCTCTAGCAAGTCTAAGGCGCGCAAACTGGTAATTGAGCCGAAAGGAAAATGGAAATGTCGTTCTTTGCTGAGTGAAGATTCCTTCGTCCAGGTGTCGATTTCATCGATATTTTCCTCCTTCATCCTTTCTCTGCAGCGTCAGGGATGGCCCTGCTGTGCAGAACAATTCCAGAGCATGAGGTAGCCTTCCTTACCGCCCTTTCTGACACTCACTCACTTTCCTACAATATGAATGCCGTTTAGTTCTGACAATGATGCTGTCACAACCTCCACTCAGCACTTGATAGGTCTCAGAGAGATCACATAGATGGGTCTTGGATCCCGCTCACTTCTTACATTCCAAGACTTCGTGTATTATGCTGCCTTATTAGTAACCTACATCCCGTCTGTGTACATGGCAGCTTGATACTTGTGTCATCAGTTTCTGTTAAACACAACACATATCGCATCCTTGCCACTTCAGCTGCGATTTACAAATGAAGCGCTAGGTAAGAATTCCTTCATAGACTTCTTAACAACCTAAGCTTAAAGTAGTAACAATAGTTACGCTCAACTGAAGATAACTCGACGTTTGTTCTTGGGAATTTACTTTTTTTCAAGAATCATCGACTACGTATGAAAAACAGTTTTACCTCGTAATCAGTGCGGTATATTTACCTTCACTGCATGGTTGAGAAATCAGTTGTGTATCACTTAGTCGTTCAGTCGTCAACCGCTAAGGTTGTTTGTTCTGTCTCCTGCGTTGTTAAGTCTACGTACTTCATTATTAATCACTTATTACAACCAGACGTTCAATTATTTAGCCGGTCTTTTACACAACACAACACACACACACACACACACACGTTTATCTATGTACTTATACTTTCATGAATTTAATGGTACCATTTCTCCCAATGAATTTTCTGCTCGTGCTTTCTTTCACGTGAGTAATACTTCTGTCGCTCGCACAGGTGATTACGTGAACAAAGAGGAGCGTTGCTCTCAACGCTTGAAGTTCCACGTTTCCCACGCTTTCCAGACGCGAGTTTCCACCGTACACTTCGTGAACTGTCATCGTGTACAACCGAATCTGGATCTGTCTCCAGTTTCCATTGCTCGTTAGTGTGACAGCCGTTTTTTTGTTCATTTAACCTTTAGTGTTTTGGAAAAAATAGAACGCAAGAAATTAAATTGGAGAGAGAGAGAGATTGAAAGAGAAGCAGGGAAGGAAAATTAAAAATTGGGGGAGGAGTTCGGGGAATGAAGAAAGAAGACGAGAGAGAGAGAGGAGAGAGGCCGAGAGCGGGAGAAATGGGCAGAGAGAGAGAGAGAGAGGTGGGTGGGTGGGGGGAATAAGTCGTGAAATATGATGTGGCGAAATGAGAAGTATTCCTTACGTATACATATCTGTAGCCCTGCTTTGTATTTTGTCTCCGGGCGTCACAGTTTTGAAATCGGAGGCTCTTTTGTACAAAGGGATATTTATTTTAATAAGCTCAAGTTTCTTATGTGGGAAAATGGGATTTAGCATTTTTTAGTGTTGTGAACAGTTTGTGGTTGGCCTGCATTGACAGGATCTTGTAGTGATATTTGAAAATGTGATTTGTTTGTTATTTCGTGTAGCAAAATATCACTTCGTGAGGATGGCTAAAAAGTCACATCCCTGAAGTAGGGAGGGTTTAATGCAATAGAAATTAATAGCCCAGGTGATTCTTGACTTAGAGTAGAATTAGTATGTTGGGAGAGTAGAATTACGAAGGCGTTATCGTAATAGAATAGTATCAGGAATAGACAAGTCGAATGTATTGAATTAGATTTGTGGATAGAATACCTAATCACGCGATGAGAGTAATCAAGATATCGCATTAATGTGATAACTAATGTCAAACAATTTTCTCTTTAAGGGAAAATGATTTGCCTTTCTCCTTTAAAAGGAGAGCAATTAATAATGGTTTTGTTAAAGAAGGATTAGCTTCTGTGAAGTCATTTTCCAAATGATTTATCTACAGATTGCTTGATTTTCTTTTGAATGGACTGATAGTGAAGAGCTAAAGTCGAAGTCTCATGATATACTTTGTTCCTGAATGTTTGTATTTTCGTGCTACGCTTTCAAAGAAGCTTAGTGAGTTTAATTGCGCCGCGGGATAGATGTTGGTCTGCAGTTGTGTATTTCATATTTTTTTGTTATTCCACGAGGATGGCAGTTATTTTCGTTTAATAATAAGAATATGCTCCGTGAAAACTGTCCCGTTTACGGGTAACGACAGCGAAGTGAGAAACGAGACAGGCGTCAGGTAGCGAAGGGTGAAATCTTAGCTGGGTTAATTGAGAGTGCAGGTGTTGAAGTCCCTTTTTTATTTTCATTATAAAGAAATTGGAACGTTGTCGCTTTTTTATTGACATTATTCGAAACAACTTCGCTGACTCGGGCACAAAAGTAAAGTTATGATGCATTTTTGGAATTCCCAAATAATCTCGTGGACATTCGGATTAGGGGAATCTGATGAATATTTTTGTTATTCTCAAAAGAAAAGTGTATTTATGCAAGTATGTTTATTCGTTATTGAGTACGCCGAGTATGAATAAGTGTGCGATTTGGAACTGTTGGGAGTAAGGAACGTAGGAGAAAAAGAAAGTGCTGCGTAAAGAGCGTGGGGAGAGGTAGGTACTAGATTGGAATGGCAGTCACATCTATGAAGTCAGAAAATGCGAGCAGGATAGGTATGTAGTATATACCGCTCTGACGATGAGCCTTTCGAGCAGTTGTAAGAAGTGGTAAATGTTGTGGACATTTTCTCCCAATCCTGGTCGTTGGAACCCATGCCTATGCGATTCCATTTTTTTAGGCCTACAGTTGTTCACAGCCCCTTCTGTTCACATAATCGTCGCCTGTTCTCTCCGAAGGCGTCTTCTATAGGGCGAAGCTGTCGGGGTTGGACGGGGCATTGTTTCCTAACTCTTATGACAGCCGAGAGTAACTTAACACTTAGGCAATGTGGGCCTGCGTGTCACTCACCTGCGTAGCCGTCTATCTCCCCCCCCCCCCCCCCCCCACCCCCCCCCCCCCCCCCCCCCCCCCCCCCCCCCCCCCCCCCCCTCCATCTCCCCCCCCCCCCCCCCCCCCCCCCCCCCCCCCCCCCCCCCCCCCCCCTCCTCTTTCATCTCTCTTCCCTTCATTTTCCTTTTGCCGAACTGGCAGTGAAATATCGAAGAGAATCGGTTGTGTTATGGGGACAGTTTTTGATCCAATTTTTCAAATTTCCCCCCGTGTTCAAAGATGTCCTAGAAAATAAAGTGAGCAGTATGTGAAGAATCGTTGCGTTGGCAAGTTTCCCTTTTGAGCTTTGGGTTCCTTTGTGAATTATCTATATTTATGTCTTGTGTTGATATGTCACCTTGCAGCGCTAACAGTATCCTTATCTAGCTTTAAGGCTGCTTGCATGAAGATGAAGCGAGTTCCATATATCACGTCATTGCTGAAAGGGGCTCGGTTTGCCTTGACCGATCGAATGACCATCTTTTGTCCTTCGCCGAAAATTGAGCCTCGGGCTTCCCTGGCGTCGTGCTCTTGGATTCATTTGTCCCAAGAGGCTAAGGTTGCGTCCTACAGGTTTGACGGATACGACAGATTCTCTCTCTCTCTCTCTCTCTCTCCTCTCTCTCTCTCTCTCTCTCTCTCTCTGAAAACGAAGAGACAGAAGAGATCGAAAAAGCAGAAAAAGGAGAGAGTTGCTCTTAAACAGAATTGGTGAAAACGGTAGTGATTCCTAAAATTTGGATACATTTTGATGTTTATGGTGGCAGATATGCAAAGCCTGTAGGCTCATCATTTGCAGGACACAGCTCGAAAGGGAAGGTCTTCCCGAGCCCAGGCCCTCCCCAGGGAAAGTTGAATGTTAGTTAAAGAATTATTACTATTATATAAACTAAGCAGATTTTAGATTTCCTTACCTGAGTGACTGACCAGAGGCATTTTTGTAAGTGGCGGAGATGTGCCCCTTTCAGCTTTCATTATTTTATTTCACCCAGAGTACCTCATGAATAAGTGTTTAATATTATATATTTCAGTCGCCTTGAGCCTTGATTAATATGTAAGCCCAAATCAGCTGATAATATTACAGTATCTTTTTTTTTAATTCATTCGTGAAAGGACCGTAATTTAAAGTTTTAAGAACTTGAACTTCAGAACCCTCGAAACAAAGTTGCCTTGAGGATATGAACTTCAAAGTTCAAACACTTGGCCACTTTCTAAGAGGTGGGAGAGTTGGAAGTTTTGATCGTGGCTGCTGAAGTTGATTCTTATGTCCAAGAAGTTGTTTTAGGGGGGAAATTGGTGTGAGTGAGGGAGTTTATATCGAGTAAAGCGAGGGGGGGTGGGGATGGGGGGTGAAGCGAGGTGGATATTGATTTTGTGAGGGAGATTTTCTTTGACTTTGTATCAGCAATGAAGGTCATCGAGTTACCTACCAGGGTGATATGAAATTCGAGAAAATATGCTTTTGAAATATTCATCTCGTATTCTCTCCCAGTTAATCTTGGGACATACAACCGTTTAATCGTTTCTTTTTCTTAATCATGTATTTGCTTTTATCTATTACTTTATAATATAAATTTCCTTTTTGTGTTTGGCTTGTTCTTTTCTAAAGTTGGGAGTGCATGCTGTGGAAGCTAGCTTAATCAAATAGGTTAATGACCTATATAGTTTGTGTTGTTCGTAAATGTTGGAGCAAAATTGATAATAAAATAATAGTAAAGATAAAGTGAGAACCTATTCTTTAGAAGGTCTACAGTTCTTATCGTCAGAAGGACATTCCCCCCGACGAAGAGGTTGGTAGTCCTCGTGAAGCCTCGGGATTTCTGTCATATTCTTAACTATATACCAAGCTTTACTTAGAAGAAAGGGGTCATCCTTTATCCGTATCTTTGAAGGCGGTACCCTGTAACTAATAACAGTGTATTCGTCAGAAATGAAATTACACCCTGAATTGCAGCTGCTTTCCTCCGGAAATGACAAACTTCGGTGAGTTACTGGTAGAATACAGTAACCGTGAAAAATCAGTTATTAGAAAGATAGAGAAAATTGTGTATAAACCAAATGCACCTGGTGCAGGAAAAACATTTAACACCACATGATTGAAAGATGGTCTACTACCAATATAATAATAATAATAATAATAATAATAATAATAATAATAAAAACTAGAGGCCGAAGTAGCTCTAAGATTCATACAGAAGAGTGTGATCCTAGAAGCGGCGCACATAGTAAGAAAAGTGATGGACTCCTAAGGAGGCAGGATGCAACCCGGAACCCCACATATGAATACCAACCAGTCGAATTGGAGAACTGTGATAGACCAAAAAATAATAATAATAAAATAAAATGAATTAATAATAATAATAATAATAATAATAATAGATGTCGCAATGCCATGGGACACCAGAGGAGATGAGAAAGAAAGAGAAAAATTTGATAAGTATCAAGACCTGAAAATAGAAATAAGAAGGATATGGGATATGCCAGTAGAAATTGTACCCCTAATCATAGGAACACTAGGCACGATCCCAAAACCCCTTAGAAGGAACCTGGGAAAACTAGGTGCTGAAGTAGCTCCAGGACTTATGCAGAAGAGCGTGCTACTAGAGGCATCGTACATGTAGTAGGAAAAGTGATGGACACCTAAGGAGTCATTATGCAGCGCGGAACCCCACACTGTAAAAACCACCCAGTCGAATGGGATGACTGTGATACAAACACAAAATAATAATAATAATAATAATGCAAATTGGGAGAATATGCATTATCTCTTGGATTCTAGATCTTAATTTTCAGTGGGAAAATCATAGAGAGCAGGTAATTTCATTGATATTGATTCGGACTAGCGTGAATTTGTTTTCTAACAGCCCTTGTACATTATGCTAGTGTTATATACTACGGAAATTAATTCGCAAAATACAAATATCAGCTGCTCGTGACGCATGTGCCCATGGTGTACATTTTTAAGTGGGCATGATCGAATTTGACAGCGGGAGATGCAAAGAGAAAGGCGATCCATATTCCATATATTTGTCTTGGATGAGAGGCGATGTTTTCACCTTCTGCCCGTCTCGCCCTCTGTGCCTCCTCGCCAATCCCTCTGTCATTACACTTTTATCGCAAGCCCCTCCCCTCCCCCCCTCCCCGTCTGTCCTTCCGTGCGAGGTATTTTTCCCGGCACGGCTCATTATGCTCATTGTTGTTTTCAATCATGTGTTTGAAGGATCCTGGTGGGCGATCGCTCTTTCCGATCTGTATGGTTCCTGTGCGGCTGACTCATTTTTTTCCAGGAGAGAATTTTATTTGGTGGTCCTTTTGTGCCAAGTTTTAGCCAGTGTTTGCTCTCGTGCTGTGGAGAGAGAGAGAGAGAGAGAGAGAGAGAGAGAGAGAGAGAGAGAGAGAGAGAGAGAGAGTCGGAGGTGGGAGGGGTTGGCTAATGTAGGTGCAGATGGGAAAAAAAATAGGCAACAATGAAGGGGAAGGATTGGGTGAGAGTTGTGCGCATATTAGGTACAGACGAAAGAACATACGCGACACAGGAGAGAGAGAGAGAGAGAGAGAGAGAGAGAGAGAGAGAGAATAGGTAGAAGATGAAAAGTAAAGCAGCAGAGAGAGAGAGAAAGAAAAAAGGTGCACACAAATCTCTGTTGTACGTTGAGAATGATCAGAGTGAATTAGCAGTTAGAGAAAGATAAAGAGAGAAGAGGACAATAAAGATGTGAAAATTCTTGTAGTAGTTCAGGACACGTTAGCGACATAATTGAATAGAGGGACCAATTAAGAGGCCTTAGATTTTTCCTGGCGTTTTGTTTTTTGCCCCTTTTTTATTTATTTGTTTCCGTAACTATTTTGTTACTCACGTTAAATTAAATGTTATCAGTTGCGGCGTAGGAGAGAAGGGAAGTGAGAATTTTTATTAAAGTGTTATTCAAAATCTCCTCATGAAAGCTGTTTGATTTTTTCCGCAGGAATGAGTGAATGCATTGTTGTGGCCGGGACATCTTTCTTTTCGCCTTCGTTTTCTTCCTTTCTTTGATTAAGAAAAAAACTGACTTTCAATGCTATTTCAGTTTTTTTTAGACATTAACAGTACTGAATTATTAATATTTATTAATCAAAATTTCATTAGCATCTTATGTTATTTTTTATTTTCGAGTTGTTGCGCCATTTCTCTCGCCAAGGTAGAGGGAAAGAAAACTATCGTGTTAATTAGGTATCCGATTCGTATGCAGTGTTGGCAGTGCTAGCTACCTTTTGACGTGGAACATTTTGGCTCTTTGTTTTACTCCGGTCAAACTTGAAACTGTCATTCTTTGACTTTTCTTCTTTTACCTGGTATTCTGATAAATCTTCCAGTTTCTGGATATCGCGGCCGAGAAAACCGTAGGATCATTTTAAGGAAATGACTTTCACAACTTAAAAACCGATGTTGAGAGTGATGTGACTTTCAACACGTTTACTATTTTTAGTTGATGGTGATGCCCAGCACAATCACATTCACGTGTGTAATTCCTTCTCAGCAGCAGCATTTCATTTTACTTCACAATCTACTCCTCCTTGAGTGCATTTCCAGTAGAAAGTATTGACGTGAGGGTTACTATTTATAGATAAATCTTTATGTTTTTTGTTGGTTGCACTGAGACATGTTTGCCCCCAGCTGCCTTGAAATCGAACATGTTTATAAAAGTAGGCCAGAGGTGTCGGGTAGATTCATCTTTTGTTGCGCTTGCAAAATAAAGGCGTTTACCTAGAATCACCTGCGTCCCTCAGATAAGTGCAGATTGACTTGTGGAGCTTCTGGCATTGCCGATGGTGCTTGGGCACAGTCTCTGAGTCAACGTTAACAGAGAAGATCTTTGAAATGTGGTCGAAGTTTGCTTGGAAAATTCACTCCCGAGATGTTGCAGACCTACTTTTTGAAAGGTGTGGTTTTCTTCATGTTCTGGCATAATTTTGTTAAAGTGCTTTTTGTTCCGAAGTATTGCTTAATATATTACATTGTTACTCTTGTGGGTCTTATGTTTATGATATTATCTTTGGTCAGGAAGGGTGCGGAAGTCAGTAGTGCTTTAAAATGGCTAATTGTTCCGACAGCTTGCTAAACTGTTCGCTATTGACGCCTACTGTGTAATGACATGCCCGAGCTAATTTCACGAAACTGAAATCTCATTTGGGCTTAAAAGTGGGAGATCGTCCTCGGAAGTCCCAGAATGGAATCGGAGATTGGTGTGCCTTGTGAAGCTGTGATAAGAGAAATAGATGGTTGTCTTCAGAAGGCGCTCTGGGTTTTTCAGATCCTCTGTCCAGTCATATTGCTCTCCCCCCCCTCCACCCTTTTTTAAGAACTGGGTGAAAATCCTTAAATACTGTTTGTTTCTGGAAAATGAAGTTACTACGTAGCCGTTTTTAAAATGAAGTTATAACGTAGCGGTTTTGAAAATGAAGTTATGACGTAGCCGTTTTGAAAATGAAGTTATGACGTAGCCGTTTTGAAAAGGAAGTTATGACCTAGCCGTTTTTGAAAATGAAGTTATGGCGTAGCCGTTTTGAAAATGAAGTTATGACGTAGGTGTTTTGAAAATGAAGTTATGACGTAGCCGTTTTGAAAATGAAGTTATGACGTAGCCGTTTTGAAAATGAAGTTATGGCGTAGCCGTTTTGAAAATGAAGTTATGACGTAGCCGTTTTGAAAATGAAGTTATGACGTAGCCGTTTTGAAAATGAAGTTATGGCGTAGCCGTTTTGAAAATGATGTTATGACGTAGCCGTTTTGAAAATGAAGTTATGACGTAGCCGTTTTGAAAATGAAGTTATGACGTAGCTGTTTTGAAAATGAAGTTATGACGTAGCTGCTTATCTTTGTGTCTCGAGAGAAGACGGCGGATTACTTGCAACAAGTTCCTTCTCCCAAATTGTGTTGCAGTAGAGGAACTTTTAAGTAAATTTATTGATTATTCGCTTCATATTGCTGGTTTCCTCTATTCAATATGGTCTTTTCATTTTATTTCAGAAGAATGGCTATTGTATGGAGGATGATGTTAATAGCAATAAATGAGACATGAAATGCTGACAGGTGTGTGCCAGGTAAAGGGTACAATCGTAATTCGTTAAGGAGCAAGATGGGAATGAGGCTTCAACAGGGAACTCACCACTAGCGACGCGCCGTACCTTCTTCCATCAGACGCACATTGTGCGACTTACTGGGATTTCCCGAACTTAAAACCTCGGGTTTTAAGCTGGCCCTTCCATCCTTCCCCGTCCTTAATCCTCAAGGAAAACCCTCGAACCTCAAGAGACGAGGAGAGAAATAATTAAGGGCAAAAAGGGGTCTTCTATAGGAAATTGATGGACCGTCGGCGGTAAAAACTAGCCAGACGGATATCTCCGCTTTTTATCGGTGACTAGATTCGCCTCCTTCCTTCTACCTGCTTTCTGGCACTTGAGCGAAGCTTCCCTCACTCACGCACTCCCGCTGGAGTGGAGTGGACAGCATCATCCGCTCATAAACGGTCCGAGGTGTCTTATTGGCTTGTCCAGAGACAGACAGACAGATTAAGGGATATATATACGTATATATATATAATATTATAAATATTAATATATATATATATATAATATATATTCATTTCTAATAAAAGGAGCCCATAAAAACGCCAAAATATAGAAAGTAAGTGCTATATTTCAGAGACTGTACTGTCTCTGTCTTCAGAGAGAGACAATATAGTCTCTGAAATATAGTACATATACATTTTCTGTATTTTGGCGTTTGTATGGGTCCTTTTATTAGATGGAATTCTGTTGCAACAGAACAATTTTCCCAGTCATATACATATACTAGATGTATATATATGTTTGTGTACATTTACACAAATATTTTTAAGGATATTCCCAAGCACGTGTTGCTTCGTGCTACAAGAGAGAGAGAGAGAGAGAGAGAGAGAGAGAGAGAGAGAGAGAGAGAGAGACATCCATAACTATTTCATTTCCTACTCGAGTGCGTTCATGAGGTTATGATGTAATTTGCGATTATGTCACTGTATGTGGCTAATATTTGAACTAGAGTGAGAAAGAGATGTTTGACTCTCATTCACATAAACGAGTTTATTGACAATCATTCAATTCTCCCAGTCCCTCAGTCTCCCCACCCCCATCCTTCCCACCCTGGTCCAACTCGTATATCGTAACGTGTTCCTTTTCGCGAAAATTGCCGTTACAGTTTTATGGGTCCCTTTGCAAGGCCACGTGGTCCTACGGGGGGAATACATGACTCACAGAGACAGACGAAACTCTATGGATCTTGCTGACAGTAATAGGTTGCGAGTGGTTGGCTGAACGTTCTCCGGAAAAAAAGGGGGAAATATTAAGTGGAACTAAAATTAACAATGAATCTCTCTCTCTCTCTCTCTCTCTCTCTCTCTCTCTCTCTCTCTCTCTCTCTCTCTCTCATGAATATTCTAACTGACTGGGCGCTTGTTTCATGCCATAGTCCAAAAACATACCAACCTTGCTCATCTTGGTAATTGTTTTGGTAGTACGTTATAGATACGCAAAAGGTGGCCAACTTCGTTACTTAATTAATTATGTTATATCATGAGTGGAGGTTCCCATTTGTGTCGAAGCCGTATTTTGAAAAAGGATTTCCCTTTAAAATTTTATTTTGCAATATATTCATGATGTACAAATAAAGTTCGGTCTCTACAGCTAAGGTTAGTTATTTTGGTTATGTCTAACCTGTCTTGAACAGAGCACAGTTGGGAGTTTGAAGGAACGCAGGAGACAGTATTAAGCCTTCCATTTATTTGTGTTAAAATTGCGGAAGACTTGTTCGTATTCCTTTTTTGTGTGTTAGAACTACAGGCACGTGTAGTGTAGTGTGGTATACATGAAAATATATATTTAAGAACAAATCAAACTTATGCGCCACTTGTACAAGAAATGAGCAAAGGGATTGTCATTCTCATGTGTAAAGCTACAAAAAACTTAGTATCAGTTTTATAACGCGAGATAAGAGTATGGATAGCACCCATAAAGCACTTTTGACTGGGAGAACCCCCTTGGCAACATAGACGGCTAAGTCTCTCTCCTTCCAACCTCTCTTTCTTCCTTCCTTCCTATACAAAGCATTGCAAAACAAAAGGTAACAGTGATGGCGTAACCGCCTCCTCCAGTCATCGTAAAGCAAAAGTTTCTTTCTTTGACGTTCAATTGTTAAAGTGAATCTGGAGTCCCTCTGGGCAAAAAATCATCTGAAAAGATTGAGTGGGTATGATTTGATAATACATTTCTGTTCCATCGAAAGGCTCTCTCTCTCTCTCTCTCTCTCTCTCTCTCTCTCTCTCTCTCTCTCTCTCTCTCTCTCTTATATGGTGCAGTGAATAGTTTTCTTACGGTCATGTCCAGACTTCAGGAGAGATATTAGGGTTGTTAATGCTGACTGCTGAGCTTTACCTTATTAAATTCAGTTGGTTGAGTTTCAGTTGCTTATTTATCCATAAATTAATATTTCACATTTTAAACCTTTTTTATTATCATTACTCTAATTGGTATTATTATTATTATTATTATTATTATTATTATTATTATTATTATTATTATTATTGTAGCCCCTCCTTCAGACATGTTTCGTTGAATGGAAGTGTTACCTTAGTAGCGTCAACTTCCCAGTTTTGATCACATTTGTCCATGAAACCGTTTGTCTGACTGAAAGCAAAACAAAACCCAGACACAAAAAATGAAGCTCGTTGTTGTGATCCGTAGTTGCTCGTCAGACTGTTGCCGGCTTCGCTCACTGGAAGGTAATAATGGAGTGATAAAGGTAAGATTTCCAAGTTACGAAATGTGTATTGTTACCAATGTTTTACATTTTGTATTAGTCGGTAACCTTGTAATATTACTTCAGCGCTTACAGCCAGTTGCAATACTCTTGAGTATGCCGACAGACTTACATAATGAAATTTATTGAAAGAGAACAATTACAAACCAAGAAAATCGGGTTTCCCGTAACTGCGCTTAAAAGGACTGTGTTCAATTCCTATGGGATCGAAGCTTCCCAGGAAAACAATAGAAATGATGACGGCAGTGGAAATGCCTCGGCCCAGAAATTGAATTGGAAAGTTTTTGTTTTCTTTTCCTTTTATGTTAAATAGTTCCTTATTAATATATTTATTTTGTGGTGTATTTTAGTTATTTTATTATGACTTATGAGTCTTGTTATATATATATATATAATATATATATATATATATATATATATATATATATATTATATAGGTACTGTGAAGTAGTTGGCCACTCGGTAAACGTAATTGGGTTAGTATTGATGTGTTTATTCAGATAATTATTTGATGTTGAAATATGTATTTTAGGCAGGTGTTAGACCTCGTCTGCCATTCCAACGATAGTACAAAATTCTTCTTATCTTAAGTCTGTTTTCATCAGTGTTGTGTTATTGGTTTTTGTCATCTCTTGTTCTGGGAATATTTTTACTCATTAATACTAGTATTATTAGCGCCCGGAAAGAGTTTTTATCCTTTTGAATGACGATAAAATCATGAAGTAATGTTGGTGCCATGATTGATTTGAATCGGAATTATTATTTTTTGGGATTTTGCTGAATGTACTTTGAACCACTTTCACTTTATCAGTTGTATATTCCGAATTAAGTTTTGCTTCTTGGAGTCTGTAATCTGAATAAAATGTTACTTCATGACTTTCACGTCCTGAATGACTTTATTCTGAATCAGAATTGCACTGCATCCAAAATTACGAATGAGACACTGCATCGATGTGAGTGACCGCTACGAGGAAAACTCGGCAGTGGCCTCCCCTCTCAGAAACCTTTCCTTTGAGTCGGAATTCGAGACGGCGTTGCTTTAAATATGTCTTCTGTGTCTGGCTGTCTCCTTTTCATCTCTCCACCAGCCTTTGTGTGTGTGTGTGCTTTAATATCTGTTCCTGTCCGTTTTCCCCGTCTCCCTTCCCATGGCTGCCAGTGGGCCCTTTGTCATGTCTTTGCCTTCCGTTTCTCCGCGTGTTTCTTCTTTCACTTGTTACATTATCCCTTTTTATTTCGTTATTGGGTGGTGTAGCCATTCGAGAACTGGTCGAACGTTTTCCCATAAATGTTTCATTTGAGGAGACGTTTCCAGGAAAACGTTTGTGGGTTCCGAGGAGGAAGGCCCTGCATCATCCTATTTTGCTAAATGTTTGTTCTCTCCCCTCCGCTGTTTTATCTTTGAAATAAGGCGGTCAGTTATATGGTACCTTTCTTAGGAACCTGATACAGATAATGAATGGAAAGTTAGATTTTTAAGATTAATATATGTCCTTTTGGTTCGTGGCAATGGACAAAAAATGAGTAAGGACGTTTGATAGGAGGAAGATATTGGACGTTTCGGGTTCATTACGTGATATGCAGATGACTGTGTATTTCTTGGCTGCTTAATTTGATCTATTTAGTGATTGTACTTTTGCGGTTTTGCAGGAAAATTTTCAAATTTTGAGGAGAAAATTTGTACATATATATGTAAGATTTTGAAGATAATGCTTATTTGTTTTTGATGCATATGTTACTCTCCTGTTTTTATATTTGAAAGACATTATTATAAACAGGCATACAATGACTTTTGAAACGTCATTAGAAGATTATTCTAATTGGTGATTGCAGGATTCCGGATGAATTATCAAGCAACCTATGTCGTGGGTCGCTTTGCCATATTTATTGCGGATGATATTGACTTTCCCACAATACAATTGAACGGAGCTTCATTCCCATATCCGTCATCGGTATTTGAGGGTCCGATGTTTTTGGGGTTTCGTGTGAATAGCCCCTTTCGCCTCTTATGTGCTGCGTGGTTATTGCCTTCTCTATCACCGTCCTTTTTTACATCTCCCTCCTTCTCCATCTTTAATATTGCTGCCCTCGCCGTATCGAGAACTCTTGCGTAAGGGTTGCGTCAGGCGTGGGACGGCCGCTGCCCCGGAACCCTGGATGGAATGTGCTCTGGCCAGGGGAAGCCGCTCTGCAGCTCATCCTCTTTAAGCCTCCCCTTGTTTTTCACTCATTTTGTCTTTTCACTACAAATAATGAGTGCGTCGTATTTTTCGGAGCGTCATTTATTATTTCTTAGGAAAATTAACCTTAAAATAAAAAAGTAAGTCTCTTCAAGGTAGTGTAAAACGTAATGCGCAGCGCCGTTGGTCGGAAGGCCTTCTCTTCCCGTACCTGACTTTGAAATACGGAAGGGAGTCCTTCGCTGAGTGGAGGAAGGGAGAGAGACGCCGTTGATAAATTTTTGGGGGAGACAGAAGGAAAGGAAAATAAAAGTTTTTTTTATCAAAGTTTCTTTTTCAGTTTCGGAAAATCACCCAAATTGTTGTAAGATTTTTCTTCGTAGGATACGACCCCACTACTTTAAACCAAATCACACTCATTGGTTGGTATAGTGGTTAGTTGTCGTGGCATGCCACTCAAATGATGCGGCTTCGCGTTTCCCCCAGGGCGATGTAAAATTACTGGCTCTGTATCACAATCAGTTACTGCTGCATTGTGGGGTCTGCAGTGGGAGGTTGAAACCAACATTCTTTGGAAGCTTGAATTTCAACTCAAGGTCTTGTTTTATGTGTATGGGTTTCATCTACTGAAATAACACAAATAATAGTAAGATCCGAGTTTGTCTGGTTTGTCTTTCCCCGGGCTACAGTAGGGGAAACATGACACAGCCATCCACCCCCTGCAGATTTGTTTGTCCGGCCCAAATGGGGGCGGGATAGCTAGGGGAATGGGAGGGTGGGAGAGACATTCACCCTCCACCTGCAAACCTGTTTGTCCTCAGGTGGGGGCGGGGTTAGTAGGGGATCGGGAGGGTATAGAGACAGCAGCGCTGGGTTCCAGCGCCCGTAGCACTCGCCAACAAGCTCGTAAATATTTATAATAATAAATACTAACAACTTAGACATGCGGGAAACAAAGACCGTAAGTAAAGCACTATACTTTGACATACGCTGGCTAACAGCATGAAATAACTAGTTAGGACTACCAGTAAGTCGTTGATTCGTAATCAACCTTTGAGTGGTGGGTGCGCGATAAGTTGCAGGTATTTGTGACACATTTTACCGCATTGTGGAGGCACTTTGAAGAAGCTATGTATTCCGTTTGTCGGTATGAATGTATTCTCTTCTCGGTTGTGTCGGATTGTATGAGGCGAGACCCTTTCTGCCATCGCTATCGATCCTTTCGGCCTTGCTTCATCCTACCGGGTTCTGGTTGGAATAACAACTCTGAAATTCATTTAATCCAAGAAATCTGATGTGTCAACATAGTCTCTCTCTCTCTCTCTCTCTCTCTCTCTCTCTCTCTCTCTCTCTCTCTCTCCTGGAGGAAGTATTTTGAATTCAGTATTATTACTACTACTGTTATTATTATTATCATTATTATTCAGATGATGAATCCTATTCATATGGAACAAGCCCACAGGGGCCACTGACTTGAAATTCAAGCTTCCAGAGAATATAATATGGTGTTCTTTAGGAAGTAAGAGACGGTAAAGGGAAATATAGAAAGAAAAGGTCTCACTTATAAAAAAGATAAATAAATTAATAAAGAGTTAAGAATGTTTTAAAATGCAAGGGAAATTGTACTAGGGTGGTTGCATCTCCGCATACACTTATGAATTTCCAGTCGCACAACATCCTCCTCAGGGAGAATGTTTCACATTTCAACGGGGTGAGGAATAAATGACCTCTGGAACTGAGATGTCGCTCCATATCCTCCATTGTGGATGGAGCAGAATTCTCGAGGAAGTTCATCGCTATAGGAAATCGTACAATGAAAACAAAAGAGTAGATTAATTTGGCGGTGATTTTATGGCTCCGAGTACTGGAGCTTCGAGAAAGAGTCTTCGTTGTCGATGGCAGCCGAATAATATTAGGCTGCTTTAGTGAGGTTTTCCGTAAAGAAAGCTAGATCATTTCCATATACTTATAATGATAACTGTAGGAACGAAGTCGTGCTTCGGGTAGTTTCTCAGTTGGATTTTTTTTTTTTTTAATTACCTTGATGGTGTTACTTTTTCTGTATTTATTACGTGTACATATATATAAGTGTGTGTGTATGTATTTTACTTTTGGGGATCACTCTCCAAACTTTGAAAATCGTTGGTTTTCTTCTGCTTTTTTACTAAACCTTTTTATTATTAGGTTTCACGGTCTCTTTTTCATTTCTTTCTTTTTAATTATTGTTATTATCATCCCGTGTATTGCTGTTATTCTTGTTATTCTTATTTCCCTCTAGCTTGTTTGTAATTGAAGGCTTCGTAATAAACTGGAAAATTTCAGTAAACTGAAGCAAAGGAAGGAATGGCTTTAGTTAATAGGTACAAGAAAGGCGCTAAGTTGGTGACATCACAAGATCGGCCTTACGTATGTGAAATTTCCAAAAGATGAGAGAGAGAGAGAGAGAGAGAGAGAGAGGTGGAGGGGAGCAAAAAAAAAAAAAAGGAAAAATGAAGAGAAAGAAAAAGACCTTCTCTTAATGGAGTATCCAGACGTGCAGAACTAAAATTAGATTAAGGGTCTTGGCCGGCCTCTTTTCATTTTATGAGAGAGAGAGAGAGAGAGAGAGAGAGAGAGAGAGAGAGAGAGAGAGAGAGAGAGAGAGAGT
This sequence comes from Macrobrachium nipponense, assembly GCF_015104395.2. Taxonomy (NCBI): domain Eukaryota; kingdom Metazoa; phylum Arthropoda; class Malacostraca; order Decapoda; family Palaemonidae; genus Macrobrachium; species Macrobrachium nipponense. Next base: position 50,918,998 of record NC_087201.1, read on the forward strand.
AACGTTTACAATCTACAGTGTAAGCAAGCATGTAATAATGTACTAGGTAAGTAAAATTATAATCTATATTAATGTATTATTATTGCAGTAGCAGGCTTCAACTTTTATATTATTGATGCAAACTCAAATGTTTTGATATATGGTGTGGGCCACACGAAATCAGGAGACTTACACTCGACCAACCTGATTACCATAAAGGAGGCGCGAGTGGGTCATCTCGTGTTGAAAATGACCTTATAAATGTCTTCCTTCGAGTCACAGCACCTCCGAGTTGGGCTGGAGAATCCGAAGTCTCCATGGCAACGGGCCAGAATCCATAGGACCCTGACAGGACTCCGTCCAACTCGCCTTGTTAGTCATCCGAAACATTTTTTGGCCCATTTCGGGTGTTGAGCTTGGAATGGCAGCGACGGATCATGTTCTTGGCGAATGTTGGATCGAGGGGCGCTGTGCTGTGAGAGAATATGTTGATGTTTTAAATGCGAGACTTGTAATGTGATCTGAAATGATTGTAAAATGAAAGAATGGTTATATGAATAGTAGGCGAAAAAATATCTTTGTTATTTGAGTGACTTATTTGACTATATGTAATGAGCGAAAGTTACTTAATGTTGTGAAAGAATTTTAATGTTATGTGTTGTAATGTTCTGTTTAAAAGAATCTTGATGTCGTGTGTTGTAATGTGCAGTACTTGCAGTATAACGGAGAGTTGTTATACGAGAGAATATAATTGTGTTATGAAAGCATGTTGTTCTACTAAGAGGTGATAAAGTTATAATAGAACTTAGTTGTGTGAGGAAGCATTTTGTATTGAGTGAATGTAATTGCAATAAATGTATGAGTAGAGCGCGGAAGTGTCTCGCAATATAATATAGATATTGTCTCTGGGGGTGAGGAGGGGAGGGGGTTGCATTACATGTAGGGGGTGGTTGCTGGGCTTCCCCATTGTGTTGTGAGATGAGACGGAATATATTTTTCCAAGTGAATGAAGCTCTAACAGTAAATGGCGTCGAATTTTTTTTTTTTTTTTTTTTTTTTTTTTTTTTTTTAGGAAAACAGAGCACATTTTTATAAAGAAGCATAACCATTATTTTGAAATTATTTTAAAATAACGTAAAGTTTTTATTTTTTTGTAATATAGTTTGCAACCTGGAGAGTATGGATTGCGGAAAAAGTCGAGGTATGGTTGACAGTGCTGGATTTTTTTTTATGCTCCGTCTCGGTAGGGAAAGTGTTGATTAAAAATGAACAGATAAGGCGACAGTGGATTTGTGCTACCAGATAGTAACAGACTGTCTTATGAAACATAGAACAAAAGCTTTAATGGGCTCTTATTTATATGGAACACGCTGAAAAGACGATGACTGACGGGCCAAGCAACCTATCACAGAACTGGTATCTATCTAAAAAAAAAAAAAAAATTAGAGCTCTGGATTTGGCCAGGACGGGTTCTTGCTCTAAAGATAAAGCCAAGAGATATGTAGTAATAATATGCACACCCAAAAATAAAGGTAAAAAAATAATTAAACAAATATATGCATACGTAGTGAACATCCAAGAATTGAATAACAAAACCCAATATTGTATTACGTCATAGTTCCTGTCAGGTAATTGACACTGTTCAATTGTCCGCATGTTCCTCATTGTGTGTCAAGGGTTTTTCTGATTATTTAATGCAGTGTTTCAGCTTAGTGTGTGTGTGTGTGTGTGTGATTCTTTCGTCATTTGACACGATAAAGGAAGTCATTAGAGGTGGGACGAGGGTATGAGACAAAAGGTGGATGTCGTGTGCCTGTTTCATTATAGTGCGGAGACTGAAATTCTCTCTCTCTCTCTCTCTCCCTCTCTTTCTGTGTGTGTGTGTGTGTGTGTGTGTGTGTGTGTGTGAATTTTACAGTTATTTAATGAAATATATTTATAACGGAGGGAGAGGCTATGAACAGGTAATGTACTTTAATCGTCACTCTTTAATGCTGATTCGAATTTGCTTGCTCCTTGCGTGCCAGTGACATCCTTTTCATCTGGACACCGCTGTTATTAAAATGAAAATTGTGTGCATGCAAATTTTATATTGTGTGCGTGAAGGTAATTGGTGTTGCACGCATTAGTACATTCAACGTAATTACATTGTCATCATAATGATACTTGAGAGAGAGAGAGAGAGAGAGAGAGAGAGAGAGAGACTCAGTGTTATCGTTGCTGAGTAGGGCAGCAGCAACGGTATCTCGGTTGGTGGGTGACCCACTAGCGGGCGGAGTGGATGGACGAAATCGTTCGCCTGACCAGTGCTAGCTGCAGGCTGGAAGCTACGTACTACCATGGTCGCCTCGCCCTAATCCCCGCGCTTTGTAATCACTCGCGATTATATGATCGTGATTATGCGTCTTCGGGACGGGCCTCGGTCCCCTTCCCTTCCCCTCCCTTCCCACTTCCCTGCTAGAAGGGGGAGGGAAGGGGACTGGGTGCGAACAGACAACACAGTCACTATTTGGGTCGTAAAGTGGTTGTAAGTTAGTGTAGAGTAACAGTGGATGGGTGGTGGGACATTCTTGTAGTATATGTAATAAAAAGGATATGATCAAAGGAGAACGGAAGGAAAAAGAGCAGTGAGAACATAATACCATTATAAGATATAACAACATGAAAGTTTCCCTCGGCGCTTGAAGTAAGAATGAAGGGAGGAAAGTTGCTTTGCTGGCTGCATGTTGATTGGGGATTGAGCAACTGGGCATCCGTTGATAAGGATGGTACTGATTGATGGAATACTGATGAACTATAGATCGTGGAAAATAAGTCAGAATCTTTTTTTAGCGTTATGTTTATTGTTGGTTCATGTTTGTGACGCAGTTGGGTCTGTGTATGTTTCATAAGTTAATTTTTGTTTTGGCTTGCGTCAGTCAGGTTTGCTCATAGGTTTTTTAATAATGGTATGTTTTAGTATTAAAGATGAAAGCAATAATGTGTTTTATTTTTTCAAGGAATTGCTTCCATATTTTATGACTGACATGACACAAAGAAAAATCACATGGAAATTGCGGGTTATCTGTTTATAAAAAGAGAATCTCAAGCGTAATCTGGGCTTATATTTCTCGTACAAAGGAAGGTTGGGAGAGTTTCCTGCAAAGTAAAAAAATCTTGTATTGTTAAGATAACGTACTACTTCAAAATTCTATACGAAGGGCTTCCTCGTGTCGTGCAGTAACTATTAATAATTAATAATAATAATAATAACAATACGATTGGATCTTGTTTGTCCGGCCAGGGTGAAGGGAGGGTAGGTACATCCACTCCCCCCCCCCTCTATCAAACCTGTTTGTCTTCCCTGATTGCGGGTTGGGTAGGTAGGGGAAGGAAGGTAAGGGAGACATGACACATGTACCCTCCTCCTACAAACCTGTTTGTCCGTCCGAGGTTGGGGCGAGATAGGTTAGGGAGACATGACAGGCAGCGCAGGGATCCAGTGCAACGTAGCTTTGCCCCATAATGGTAATAATTTTTTGTCATTATGTGCACATTTTGCATAATGGCCATAAAGATAAAGCAGAGAAAGGGATTTGCAGGATGCTTGCAAGTTGAATAGAATGTTGCACGGTTATATTTACTGTTGCATGTATGGAGGGCCGGGGGTTGAGGGGAGGGGTCGAAGAGGCTGGCGATAATGACTAATGGGAAAGGAAGCGGGAATGAGAAAGCGGCGATGCGGCTTATGGCGAGTAACGAAGCGAGGACAATTGAAGACAAAGTTGAGAAAGAGAAAGCATAGTGAGAAAAGAAAGAAATCGGTGTATGGCATATTATGCTTCGGAGATATCGCTTATTACACACACACACACACATATATATATATATATATATATATATATATATAAATGTATTATGTATGTATTACACAAACACACACATATATATATGTATGTGTGTGTGCGTGTGTTGTGTGTGTGTTTATGTTTAATGTCGCCGAAAGTTTCTCATAACTTTGACGTTCTTTGTCAGTGACTTTGTTATTTTTGGAATGAAACCTGTTACCCTTTCATTAAATATATATGTATTATTATATATATATAATATTATATATACTATATATAGATATATACAAAGCTTATTCATTTTATGCTATTAATATTCTTGCACGTTATTTTCTTTTCCGTTCTGATCCCGTTTTCCTGTCGAAAGCAACCAGACTTAACAGCCGCACCAATATGCAGTAAGTGAGTAAATGTGCCTCGCTGTAGAAGTTCTCAGTTGCAGAGGTCCTTTGTTCCTGACGCCGTTGGACTGTGGAACAGCCTTCCTGAGGATGTCGTGCAATTAGAACTTCAAAAGTTCAAGCGAAGATGCACTGCAATACTATTATAATAGTTTTACTTGCAATTTAATACATTTTTATCTGTTTATTAATATTTTTTTAATAAGCAAGGTCTCTTCTTTCTTTATTTCTTTTTACCTCCTCTGATTTCTTCCTAATGAACACCGTATTCTATGGAAGCTTCGATTTCAAGTCACTTGGGATTATCTTCAGAATAATAATAATAATGATAATAATTTTTGCTGCGACGAAAATTGGGAACTGCGCAAATAAGGAAATAAGATCGAATTGAAATAACTTGTTAATAATCCTTAGCCGTTTTCTGCGCTCATTCTACCAGATAGAGGTCGACTTCCAATATTTCTAGATATTTGTTATAAAGTTGGATTGTATCAGTTTTTTTCGCAACTTGTTATCAGTTAACAGTTCATAATTGCTCTTATTTACAATATTGGAATTCCTTTGACTATAGCGGGGTGAGTAATTGAAAGAAAATAGTTTTCATTTCAATTCAGTTGAAATTTGTAGACTTTTAGTTTATTTTAGTTTCGTTCTGACACATTATATTGACTTTCAGTTTTTCAGATAATGTTGTATTTCAGGTTTATCAGTGTCATTTCAAAGTCCAGCCATACATAGTTTAATTACAAGTCTAGTCACGTATCTGTCCTTTAGGTTCCTTGAGAAGTTTCTTTCAATAAGCTAAAAGAAACATTAAAACTCGGAGGGCCTTCCAGATGGGGCCATTGTGGCTGATTGTTTTTCAGTCCTAGTCGTGGCGCAGCTGTCGCCTGCCACTTTTATGTCTTCTTGTTAGAGGAGACGATTAAGGAAATATTTATTATTATTATTAATATGATTTGTCAGAGTGAGTTTTAGGATGAGTTGTTTACGCTCATTATTTGTTTGTTTGTCAGGATGTAACCTTCACAATATTATTTATTAAGTTATTTACTGCTTGCTTTTAAGGTTATTCATGTTAGCGTGCATTTTAGTAGCAGAATCTTGGTAGAGCTACTGCCCGGATTCATGTTTTTCCTGAGCCTTTATTCTCGATGGATGTTTAATCTGTATTTTTTGCAAAGCGAGTTTTACTTACCATGAAAGAACTCAGTGTTCTGAATTTCAGAAAATGATTATTAAAAGATTTCCCGTCAATTTTAGCCGGTCTTTCAACTTCGTCCCAAATACATTACACTAGTGGTGCTTAGCCTTTTTTGGCCCATCACCCTTTCACCATATGTCAGATAGTCATTCACACTTACCTCCCTCTTCCCCAAATTGTGTGCCTCAAAAGATGTATTCCAAATAAATGCAACAAAATACTAACACAAACACACAAGAGCTAGTGAAGAGGAATCCCAGCGGGACCTATCAGTAGTCCTGACCGATGCACACTGCGTTTTGTGTGGCTCTAGAGCCAGTTTGAGCCTGTCAATCAACGGTCACAGGTCCCCCCCTCCCCCCCACGCAACACACACACATACACGATTGCAAGTCAAGATTTTGTCTGCAGCACTGCTTCCTCAGAGCATGTTTTTGTGAACCTCTCCCTGACCTGTTTGGAACCGTAAGACACATGCCCCCTCGCAATATTGAGTTATGTTGTTGTGAAATGTGCTCTCGAGATTTGTAACTTTGTTTTGAGAATATTGCGTCTACTGAATTCGCAAGTGCTTGCGATGCACCCACGCATTGAATTGTTGGTTCATTATCGTGCCATAATATTTTTTTTATTTTGAGAAATCCTCTGATCTGTATCATTTTTATATAGATATGTTAAAAGCCTTATATCATGTATATAGTGCACTTTGCATAACCAAGAAACAAATAGTTTTTAGCTAAACAGTATTGTACATTATCTCTCTCGCCCTCTCTCCATATACATACATAAGTAAAAATTAAATTTCCCAGCTCCAATTGTGTCTGCTTTGTACTTGATACTCCCGTGCAAAACTGCGGGAGTATCAAGGCACCGCGGCGAAGCTTAGGTTCCTCCATGTCCTGAGATATCATTAGGTGAGTGGGCCTATGAAGGGAAGGAAGAACCAGTTGGGAACACACAGCGTCTTGCGAAGGAGAGATTTAAAGGTACTTAGTTGTGGTGACCTGTTCATCTCTGGCGGCTAATTCGGGTAGCTCGTGTAACGGCCACAAATTTCCTCCGTCTAGGCTTAAGCGAAGAAATCTGAAGAAGGACCTCAAGTTGACCTGGTATCCCAGTTGCCAGGCCTTCCAGATCTATGAGGGTGGCCCCAAGGTAGATACCTAAAGTGTTTCATTGGTCAAGGCACCTTGAGCGCATCTCCTAAAACATCCTGCAGGTGTGACTTCCCTTCGTCTGGTTGTTACGATCGTAGGCCATTAGCAGTGACTGTATGCGGAGATGTTGGAAAGTCTTTAGGATTGTTTCATGGGCTCAATACACATCTCTGCTCCCTAGTTTTGCAGGCATTGGAAGTCCTCCATTCACAGATAACCTTTAGAAAGACATAAAATGGGAAGACAGTGTTAATGACTTTTTAATGCTGGTAGATGGGGAAGGGAAAAGAGAGGAGTCAGATAAGGGGAAGAGTGCAGTGGGTGGTCTTTTAAGCAGAAAGTACTCTTTTAATCTGTGCGGTTGTGTGTCGGTCCAGCCATGGATGTACGGCATTTCTTTTTCTTATAAACTTCTTTAACCTTGTTTTAATAAGAAAATAAATCAGTGACATTGCTCTCTCTCTCTCTCTCTCTCTCTCTCTCTCTCTCTCTCTCTCTCTCTCTCTCTCTCTCTCTCAGATCATGAAAACACTGCGAATGAATAGTAAAACCTGCTCCCAGAGATAAGTGAGCACATGATATCTCCTCGGATGGACTAATAAATCTTTGAAACATCCCAATCCTTGTAAGTCCTTGAACTATATATATATATTATATATATATATATATATATATTATATTATAATATATATATATAATATATATATATATAATTATATATTATTAATTATAAAAGTTAAGCTTGTATCTTTCTGCTGACTAGCAAAACCTTTACGTTAGTAACATAAGAGAAATTATTCTGTTTAAGAATAATATTTGTTTTTTGCTGTATTTTGTCTAAACTGTTTTGCTAATTAGATAATTATCTTGGGTAGAGATTTCTGGTCAACAGTTGTTGATGACATTATAAGTAATATTTTCAGTTGATATTCATATGATAAAACTTCTGTGTACGAAGCTTACATTCATACGTAACACCCATTAAACTAATCGTGATATCTCTTTTCTGTTACCTTACACGTCCTGTTGGAATGATTGTGGATTTTCCATTCAGAGTGTTATGAAGTATTTGAGTCCGGAGGTTTGTCTTTAGCCACGGTGAGGAATGTGAGGGATCCTCCAGTTTAAATGCTTCGTTTGCACATATCGGAACTCTTGTTGCATTTCTGCACCGCTGTTGTGTAGATTCGTAATCATTACTTGCTTCTGCTCTTCGTTAGTATTTTGAAATTGTGGTAACACTACTGTTTCATTTTGTTTCATTTTAAACAATTTAGATTAAAATTAAGATCACATACTTTAAACCACATGAAGCTCTCAATCCCTTATTTATTATTATTATTTATTATGATTATTATTATTTTTATTTTATTATTATTATATTATTATTATATTATTATTATTATTATTTTTTAAGGAATTTCTTTTAGTCATACTTGCGCATCCTTGATGGTCGTGCAGTTGCATGTGGAGGTGAAAAAAGTCTTATCGTGTTGATTACAATTGAATGGAATAAGTGCTTATTGTTTTCTAATGGTGCTCTATTTACGTCACCATCAATTACTCAAATGCATACGGATGTTCCCTGAAAATGTGAGGTAATTAAGTATAAGAATCCCGTGGAATGGGAGATAATTATGTTTTCGGATACTCATTAAAATGTTCACTGGTATACATACAGATTCTTTCAAAAGGCAAAGAATATATTGCTTAATAGAAAGTGGAGAAGCGGACTCAATGTATGATTTAGCGTTAAAAAATAGTTACTATATGTCACAATTTTCCCTTTTAATCTCGAAATATTCTGTCGCAACTGAAGATCTTGCAGTGAATGAAATTTCCATGGCCTAATAATACTCGAAATATTCTGTCGCAACTGAAGATCTTGCAGTAAATGAAATTTCCATGGCATAATAATAGCAGCCCTGAGGCTGTTTGGAGAAGAGTGGTGTCTGGGAGGAGGAGCAGTGCGCCGTAGAGGATGTTACTCTCGGATGTCTTCTGTGTTGTGACGATGAGTCGAAGAACGAGTCGTCCGTGACCTTTGGACCCTGGGGGAACTGAAGAAGGCCCTTAAATGTGTGGCTTGTTTTGGGAAATGGTTAGTGAGGGGGCGTCGGGGTTGGGCGTTTGGACGGTTAGCACGGCCCTTGCGTAGGCGATGGAGGCTTCTAAACTCGCAAACTGAGGGGCCTGAAATGAGAGCTACTTTGGGGAGTCAGTTTAGTTCGAGTTAGAAGTTGGGCTGGTAGTGTTCCATATGGAAGTAGAGGGATTTAAAACCTACTGAAAAGAAATGGCCACACCCTCAAGCCATGTTCTTGACTACTGAAGCCCTAACCTTCCTCCAACCCTCCACTTTTTATTTGTATATGACCTGTCTTTTCGGAGTAAGGTGGTATTGTATGAATAAAGGCGGGATGAGGCAGGCGCGTTTGCTGTTGTTTTATTTATTTTTTATATATTTTTTTTTGGGGGGGTTATTTTTTTTTCTGGGGGGAGGGGGGCATTTTGTAGAAATCGGAGAGACCACCTAACCAGTCGGGAGAAGACCGGGAGAAAATTGTTGATGTGGCTGCTGGAGGAGCCAGAATAAGGGTTGTTTACCTTCCCTGGGTTGCTCTCTCGGTAACAGTTGCCTTTGGTGTACAGTTGTCGAGAGATTTCTCTCGTTCAAGAGTATACTAATAAAGATATGATAATAATCGTTAACTGGTGTGTCTTGCTGTCCATTTGCACAGTGGCCACATGGTAAAAATAATAATGGTCATTTTAATAATCAAGGAAGAATAATGATTCCATTGATATTTTTAATGAGTTACTTCTATACAGATTGTGATGATAAGGAGGAATATATAAACATGAAAAAATAAAAAGAATGAAGAGGGAATCCTCGAAAGTGTGTCATCATAAACCGTATACCTGTTTTCTCAGGCTCTGGGCCTTTGTCGCGTAATATCATTATAATGGTGTCAGTTGTGTATTGTGGGGCTTTTGTAACTCGTAGACAAGAAAAGGCGAAATATTGTTGGTTGAGTCACATCACGCCTTCATAAGAAATACTCATTGTCTCCCGCTGTGGGGAGTGTTGTCTTGTGTTCTGTCCATGAAAGCGTTCTGTCTACCCGATTTGGTAATTGACTGTTTGCAGAAAGTGTGATTGAAGTAAATGGCTTACCTTCGAATGAAGAGAAGGCGGGAAGTGTATTTGATTGAATGATTGAATGGGTTACTTATTGAATCATTTTCGATGAAATCTAACTGAAATGCGCATCTTGAGTTACCTGTTCATGAGTGATTTCTCTCAAGGTCCTTCAGTTGCCTTTAGGAACACTCATTTCTGAAGTAGAACTGGGAAGGTTAATGTCCATCTTTTACCAGTTATCATCACACCTTGGATTGTTTGAATCTTGTATTGTTATAAATAACGGTTTTATTATAGGATAGAAATATATACGAATTATCTTGAAATTATTAACTTGATTACAGTTGAGCTTTCAAAGATGGCATATTCAAATATTCAGTTAATGCGTTTAGGCTCTTAGATGAAATTTCGTCTCAAGTTTTTGAATGATCAATGTGAAGTTTTTCGTCATAATAGTCAGTTGTGAAATTTTTCATTAATATGTTTTTATTAAGGGATGATTGATTACATACTTGCAGTTTCCAGCATACCATCCTAAATAAATGAAGGTAGTGCAAGGCTCCGCTTGTGTAGGGCGAGAATAGAGGTCAGGGGTCACTTGTGATGTATGACGTTAAAGACATTTTCAAGATAACTTAGTTTACAACTCTCTCTCTCTCTCTCTCTCTCTCTCTCTCTCTCTCTCTCTCTCTCTCTCTCTCTCTCTCTCTCTCTCTCTCTCTCTCTCTCATGTAAAGTCTAACCTGTCTTAAGAGCATAAATGGAAAATAGGTTCGATAGTGAGATTGCTCTCTCTCTCTCTCTCTCTCTCTCTCTCTCTCTCTCTCTCTCTCTCTCTCTCCGGGAGGCTAGGTCTTTCCGACTTTAGAGCAACTCGGCAAAAATAGGCTCGTCGATAAGAACAAAGATTGTTAACCTGGGCGTTACGTCAGCGTTAAGGAAGATGCATCAGGCGACGGGAAATTGCCCCTCGTCACGCAGTATTTCTCTCTCTCTCTCTCTCTCTCTCTCTCTCTCTCTCTCTCTCTCTCTCTCTCACGGGTAAGATTAATTATCGAAATCTGCTCCTCCCCCATTCTATGCAGATGAAATTGAAGAGAAAAAGGAGAATGCAGTATTTTTGTGTGGTGCATTTTATTTAGTTGTTTCAGGTGGGGGGTGGGGGCTAGGGTTGGGAGGCGTTTGTGGTGCCGCCTTCCGAGCGGAAATGAAGAGGAAATGGAAAAGTGAAAAAGATATGCTTTTTCGTTTTCTTATTTCCCCTTTGTACTTACTATTTTGCGTGTTTAAGTTCCTCTCCATGACACTTTCATCGTTGTCTCGATTGCTTTGAAAGATGCTGCGTTTTATTTTGATCGCTATCTCTAAGCTGTGTCTGAGGGAGGGACTGAGTTAAAATGAATATAGAATTCTATATTCAATTCGCGAGGGACTAAGGGACCATGGAATAGGGATCGCAAGTTAAAAAAGTTTCTCTCTCTCTCTCTATCAGCTGTATTATTTACTTTACTCTACTTCATGCTGCTTCGGAATGGACATAAATAGTGTGTAAGTAAAGAGGCAGGACCTTGGGAATGGCATAAATAGTAAAAGAGGAGGACCTTGGTGTCATTATTGCCTAAAGGCCTTAAAATCCACGAAACATCGCATAAAAGCTGAAAAGAAGGCACAGAAACTAGTGGGATACGTAAAGAGGCAGTTCAGATACAGAAATAAGGAAACGGTGCTGCAGCTCTACACATCAATAGTTAGACTGCATTTTGAATATGCAGTATAGTTTTGGTCACCAACACTAAGAAAGGACATAAATAGATTAGAAGGGTACAAGCAAGAGCACAAAGTTAATTCTATCCTTCAGGCAAATACGTTACCAAAGACGACTAGAGAGCCTGAACATGTATGGCTTAGAAACATGACGATTGCGAGCACAAGTAATAGAAACATTTAAAATACTGAAATGCATAACCAACGTAGACAGTAACCTATTTACTTTAAAGGAAAAGCAGACAAGAAATAATGGATGGAAACTAGAACTGAAGAGATACAACACATCTCATTGCGGGAACTTCTTTACATACAAGATATATAACACACGGAATAAGCTGCCACCAGAAATTGTAAGAAGCAACAGTGTGGAATCATTAGAACACTGTGAATGAACAGTAAAACCTGCTCCTAGAAATAATTGAGTTTACGATGTCTCCTCGGATGGAGTAACAAGTCTTTGAGACATCCTAATCCTTCTCTCTCTCTCTCTCTCTCTCTCTCTCTCTCTCTCTCTCTCTCTCTCTCTCTCTCTCTCTCTCTCTGATTTTTTCTCTCTCGGGGACATTAAGTTAATGTCCAATAAATAAATGCTTGGATTATAGTTTGTCATGTGTGCTGAAAGCTTAATCAAATAAGACGACATAGAACATCACCTATAGCTTTATTATGAACAGTTGAAATAAAGAAATAATTTAGCGTAAATAAAACCAACCTCATGTGAAAACCCACGTGAGATAATAGTAATTGTCTCAGTTAACTGCATTTAAAAGGTCGTTGATATAAACTTGAAGTATACCATTTGACATTCACCTCCATGTGGGTTGGTAGGACGGCATACGAATAGACCGGAGTCGGGGAGAGAGAGAGAGAGAGAGAGAGAGAGAGAGAGAGAGAGAGAGAGAGAGAAGAAAGCAGCGTCCGTTATTATTGTTGGGGTTGCGAAACTGCATTCCGTTTCATTCCGTAAATAAAATGATTACACGCTTCAATATCTGTATCGTAATGTGTCGGAACGGCGAGGGGGACTCAGCATGATCTCTCTACGTAATCAGACTTCACCAGAATTTTATGACTTACTTTTGGACAATTCTTTTACAATTTTAGATGTTCTGTAGAAGGTTTATATTTGTTTGCAACTGGATAATGCAAATGTTTCATGAATTCTAAATATAAACGTAGACTCGAGATATTAATTTTGTTTTTGATATACTCTCTCTCTCTCTCTCTCTCTCTCTCTCTCTCTCTCTCTCTCTCTCTCTCTCTCTCTCTCTCTCTCTCTCTCTATATATATATATATATATATATATATATATATATATATATATGCTTAAAAATCACATTAGATGAAGTGGTTTCATGTTATAAGCGAATACCATAGGAAAAATAATAGGCAGAAATTCGTAGCGAGCGCTTTCGTCCTTGAATAAGACAGTGTCGAGGCAGAATGTCTTATTAAAGGACGAATTTCTGCCTATTGTTATTCCCGTGATCAGAATACCTTCAGCATTGCAAATCCTGTCTGGAAATTGAGTAGTCTCCGTGCAACGATAGCGCCGAATTTCCGCCTCCGACTTCATGCGTTGCCTATGTAATTAATAGGGAGCTGAAGAGCGTGACCTAATGAAAGTGAGGGCGTGCGTGAAGAATGTTTCACGGAGAAAGGTTGGGAGCACATGTGCAGGTTGCCTGGACGTTTGCCACCAGTAAAGTACAAAGGAAAACGTGACTGGTTTTGTGTGAACTCCGTAGCTTATAAACGTCTTCATCGCTTTGTAAGTAATTCCTTCTTTTGGAGAGAGGTTTCACTTGTAGACTGACACGATCGGTTTTAGAGGAACTTAACCTTATTAGTAATGTGTGCTTTTTTTCCATGTGTTTCTTCTAGCACTGATATTGCTATTTTTTAGTAATTTTTTTCTTTCTTTTCTTCTGTCTTATTCATGTTATCTTCATTATTTTTCTCCTCTGTTTTACTCGTCTTTGTTTATAGTTTTTCTTATCATTTTTATATTGATTTTTCCGCTTTGTTGCATCTAACTTGAATTATTCCTTGGAACCAATAATCAAACATTACAATCGTATTGGTTATTACTGTGTACATTTTATTTTTATGTGCATTACGACATACTCTCTTCGTATCTTACGGGGCAGTGCGAAGAGTTGATGCTTTTTCCTTCTTCTATTCTCTCTCTCTCTCTCTCTCTCTCTCTCTCTCTCTCTCTCTCTCTCTCCACGTATGTGCGTGATGAAACGTTTAAGTACTCCGAAGGGATTCATTGCAAGAAAACTTAACTGTCCACTGACTGACCCACATCATAAGCGTGACAGAATAATGTGTGTGTGAATTTCTCCTCTGTGGTTTAACGTCGTCATACGGGAGACGCGTGTCATGAAGTTACAGGTTGTTATCGAAGGCCTGGTGAGAAATTAAGTCACGGATGTGTGATGTGGTAAGTGAGCGTATGGTGTCGTTTCTGGCGATCTCCTGTAGTTGTACCGTTTTCCGGGTTTGAAGTTACTTAGACTTTTGGGTTCTGTTTATTCTCATTTTGGCGTTGGGCTTCTCTCTTCTCTCTCTCTCTCTCTCTCTCTCTCTTTCGGATATGTGGTATTTTTGGCTATTGAAATTGCTTGCGAATCACAATAGGATTTCATTGTAGATTGGAATTTTATTTGAAATTATTTTATATAGTACTGATAATTTTCTTTTCCGGTGA